>NC_057808.1:145548061-145559004 GCF_018294505.1 Triticum aestivum | reverse complement strand
GCGGCGGGCTCGGGCGGCGGCGCTGCGGCTCCGGCGGGGTCGGCTTGGGGCGGGGACGGGGTGAAGGGGGGGGCGGCGGCGGCTTATAAGAGAGGGGGGCTGGTGGCGTGGGGGAGGGGGCAAGGCGGCGGCGGCCGTGCTCCAGGCGCACTCGGGCGCGGCGGCGGCTGCGTGCGCGCGAGGGAGACGAGGGAGGTGGGCCGGCCGGCTCGGCTGGGCCTCGGCCCGGTCAGGCGAGGGGTTTTTTTTTAATAATATTCCGCCGAATCTAAAAAAATTGCAGAAAAATAAATAAAAATCCAAAAATGATTAAAAAAAATCCCCGTCTAATAAAATTAATTAGAACAAGGTGAACATTTTTTTGACCCAAAAATGCGGTTTTGATAATGTGCAATTTTTTTAATGCAATTAAAATTGCAAATAAAATCCGAATAAAATCCAATATATGATTTTAATATTTTTCCTCCAATATTTCAATTGTTTTGGAGGAGTCATATTTTCTCCTCTCATTTATTTTTAATGTGAAATATTTTTCCGGAGAGAAAATAATTAAAACCAAAATCCTCGTTTTATTATTTGATGAAAATCAAATATGAAAAATCGGGAAAATCCCCAACTCTCTCCGAGGGTCCTTGAGTTGCTTAGGATTTATCGAGGATTTGCCAAAATGCAATAAAATATGCTATGCAATGATGATCTAATGTATAACATTCCAAATTGAAAATTTGGGATGTTACAAACCTACCCCCCTTAAGATGAATCTCGCCCTCGAGATTCGGGTTGGCTAGAAAATAGGTGAGAGTGGTCCTTCCATAGATCTTCCTCTCGCTCCCAGGTGGCTTCATCTTCCGTATGGTGACTCCACTAGACTTTGCAAAACTTGATAACCTTACTGCGGGTAACTCGGCTGGCATATTCAAGAATCTTTACGGGTTTCTCCTCATAGGTCAAATCACTTTCCAGCTGAATCGCTTCCAGTGGCACTGTATCTCTCAGTGCTATCTCAGCCATCTTGTAACATCCCAAATTTTCAATTTGGAATGTTATACATAGATCATCATTGCATATCATGTTTTATTGCATTTTGACAAATCCTCGATAAATCCTAAGCATCTCAAGGACCCTCGGAGAGAGCTGGGGATTTTCTCGAATTTTCTTATTTGATTTTTCAAACGAGGATTGGGATTTTTAATTATTTTTCTCTCCGGAAAATATTTCATTTTTAAGATAAACGAGAGGAGAAAATATGACTTCTCCAAAACAATTGAAATACTGGAGGAAAAATGTCAAAAACATTATTTGGAATTTATTTGGATTTATTTGCAATTTTTATTGCATTTAAAAAAATATGCATGTTTCAAAATATTTATTTTTGATTTTAAAAATGTTCACCCTATTCTAGATTTTCTAACTAGACAGGGAAAATTTATATCGTATTTTTCTGATTTTTATTTATTTTTCTATGCAATTTTCTTCGCGGAACTTATTTAAAAAAAACGCGCTTGCCCGACTTGGCCGAGGCCCAGCCGAAGCCAGGCCGGCCCGCCCCGTCGCCTTCCTCCTCCCGCACGCCGACGCGCCACCGGAGTCCGCCGCCCGCACGCCTCCCGAGCCCGACCCCTTCCCCAAGCCTCCTAGCACCCCCCTTGCTATATATAGCCCCCCCCTCCGTTTTCGCCGCCACCATCGCCGGAGGAGCCGCCGCCGCCGCATCTAGCCCCGCCGCCGCCCGCCTTTTGCCTCGCCGCCCGCCGCCGGGAGCCCCCGAGCCGGAGCCCCCTCGCCGCCGGAGCCTCCGCCCCCGAGCCCCGCACCCCGCCGCCGAGCCGCGCCCGCCGGAGCCCTCGCCGGATCGAGCCCCGTCGAGGTACTGCCGCCGCCGTTCCCGTCGTGTTGACCGGTTTTCTAAAAAAAAACCCTAGATCGGTTTTTTTTCACGGTTTTCTTATTTTACGAGCGTTCACCGAACCGTTCGTTTCAACGAACGCGTTCGTCGGTTTTTCTCTGTTAACGAACGTCTGTTATTTAACCGTCCGTCCGTTTTTCTTTTTCCGTCGGATTTTCTCGTTATTTTCTCAGATTCGATTTCCGATCGAAATTTCGAATCTGTTTAACTTCTCGCTCGTTTATCGGAATCAGGTGATTCAAGCGCCTAGAGTTTCGTCTCGAAATTCTCTTTCCGTTTAACCTACTCAAACAAGTTTTTGCTACAGTAAAATTCGACCTAGACCCAGATTAGCAAATGAAGTTTCTTTCTTCCGCCGTTTAACTTTCGTTGCTTCTTTCGAGTTGATTCTTTTTGCAAACCGGAGTTCTTAAGTTGAACTTTCTGGTTGGATCTTTCATTCGAGTTTTACCTGTGCATTAGTTGAGTACTGATTGTATGCTTGTTTGTTTGCGATAGAGTACCCGGAGTGTGCCGCTTGTTACTTCGACTCGCTAGGTTTTGCGGATCATCAGCAAGGCAAGTAACACTTTGATCATACCCCGTTCATACCCAGTTTTTGTTGCATTAGATCTTTTCCTCAAACACATTGCATGATTAGGATCTAATTAAACTGTGGGTATTGGGAAGTAGCTAAGGTAGTACCTATTACCTGTTTTATTCATCAAACCCTTGGGAGTTACTTCTACGTTGATATTATATCGCCATGCTATGCGTAGACGTGGATTGGGTTTGAGAGATATTCATGACAGATGTGAGTGTTTAATAATGGTTCAACTTAAGGTGGCAACTAAAACTCACATCTGGGTGGATTGAGGCACCTGGAGAACCCAGTGTTGTCTGTATGTATAAGGTCCGCCACCCAGGCTCAAAGGGATCATAAGATATTTCATGCTAGAAACTTCCGTGTGCAGCCGCAAGCTATTATGGGCTCTAGCATAGCTGAGTAGGTTACAAGATCTCTTGAAGAGGTGGACTAGCAGATGTAGGGGAAAGTAGGTGTACCGGTCCATCCAGAGTAGACAGTGACTGTTTCTGAAAGACTGTGTTTCGGTCATCCTTTTCTCAAACATCATGCAGTGCGAGAATCAAGCGGAGGCGATCGAGTCTTGTGGGAAAAGTGCACAAACCTCTGCAGAGTGTATAAACTGATCATGATTAGCCGTGTCCCCGGTTATGGACAACTTGAGTATCTAGTACCTGGATTATCATTTGAATCTCATCACCATGATACTTATAATTAATTTTGTTGGGTTTAATCACGTTCTTAATTGGGATTGAGATGCTGTCAACCATCTCAATGTTTCACAACCACCATGATAGTTAAAAAAATTTTATTCCTTTGAAGTAGGATAAAATTGGCTTTTCGCAAAAATGTAACCATAGAGCTTTCCACCAGCCACATATGCATGTAGTATAGCATTATTATTATTCATTGCTCTCTATGTGCTACATTGCCAGCATATTCTATGTGCTGACCCGTTTTCGGGCTGCAACGTTTCATGTTGCAGACTTTTCAGACGACGAGTAAGGTGCCTTAGGTCGTGGTCTTATACTCAGTGATGCCGCTGGAGTTGATGGACTCACTTATCTTCCAAGCCTTCCGCTGTTATCGTTTTTAGATGGCCTTAAGCCATATTTATCATACTTAATCTCTTCGAAGATATTCGATGTAATAAGTGTGTGATTGCTACTCTGTTATAAATCCTCCATTTGTACTGTGCGTGTCAGCATTACTGATCCAGGGATGACACTGGTGCACAGCAGCACAGGCCATTTGAGGTCTGGTCGCTACACATCTCTGCGTGGCACTTCTTCAACTGGGAAACGTGAAATACATCATGAACTCCTGACAATCCTTCAGGCAATTCCAGCTTGTAGGCAACTTCTCCCATACGTTCCAAAACTCTGTATGGTCCAATAAAACGGGGCGCTAGCTTTCCCTTAACTCCAAAGCGCTTCACTCCTCGAAGTGGCGATACTCGCAGATAAACTCTGTCTCCGACTTCGTGAAGTGTCTCCTTACGTTTTGAATCCGCATAACTCTTCTGCCTGGACTGGGCTACCTTGAGCCTATCGCGAATCAACCTCACTTTCTGTTCAGACTCCTTAATCAAATCTGGTCCAACCAACTAACGGTCTCCAACTTCGTCCCATAACAACGGTGTTCTACACCTCCTTCCATACAAAGCTTCGAAAGGGGCCATCTTCAAACTGGTTTGATAACTGTTGTTGTAAGAAAACTCTGCATATGGCAAATTGTCGTCCCAACTAGATCCATAATCTAGTGCACAAGCTCTCAACATGTCCTCCAAAATCTGATTGACTCTCTCGGTCTGTCCATCTGTCTGTGGGTGAAAGACTGTACTAAATTCTAGCCTGGTTCCCAATGTTTCATGTAACTGCTTCCAAAACTTCGAGGTAAACTGGGTTCCTCTGTCTGATACAATAGTCCTCGGAACTCCATGCAAACATACGATCCTGGTCATGTATATCTTTGCCAACTTAGCACTGGTGTAAGTGGTCTTCACTGGAATGAAATGAGCTACTTTCATCAAACGGTCGACTACAACCCATTTGAGTCATAGCCTGAACGAGTCTTGGGCAATCCCGTGATAAAATCCATGCCTATTTTATCCCACTTCCATTCGGGTATTGGCAATGGTTGTAGCAATCCTGCTGGCTTCTGATGTTCTGCCTTCACTTTCTTACATACATCACAAACTGCTACATACTCCGCAATGTCCTTCTTCATTCCGGTCCAGCAGAAAGTATCCTTCAAATCCAAATACATCTTGGTATTTCCTGGGTGAATCAAATATGGTGAATCATGGGCCTCTTGCAAAATCAACTTCCTGATCTCCGGATCATTGGGCACGTAAACGCGGTCCTCAAACCATAAGGTATCGTGCTCATCCTCACGAAATCCCTTGGCTTTTCCTTTGCTCATCTTTTCCTTTATCTCATCAATCTCCTTGTCTGTCTTCTAAGCTTCTCTGATCTTTTCCATCAAGGTAGACTGAATCTCCAATGTCGCTAAATAGCCTCTTGGGACTATCTCCAAACATAGCTCGCGAAGGTCCTCGGCTAACTCCTGAGGTAACTTTCCTGTCATGAGGGTGTTGACATGGCTCTTGCGGCTCAACGCATCTGCTACTACGTTAGCCTTCCCTGGGTGATAATGCAATCTCATATCATAGTCCTTAATAAGCTCCAACCATCTCCTCTGTCTGAGATTTAACTCCTTCTGCGTGAAAATGTACTTCAAACTCTTGTGATCCGTGTACACCTCACAATGGTTTCCGATGAGAAAATGTCTCCATGTCTTCAACGCATGCACTACGGCTGCTAATTCCAAATCATGCGTGGCATAATTCTTCTCATGGGGTTTAAGTTGTCGTGAAGCATATGACACAACTCTTCCTTCCTGCATAAGCACTGCTCCAAGTCCTCGACGAGAAGCGTCGCAATAAACTTCATAATCCTTGCGTTGATCTGGCAGAATCAACACTGGTGATGTAACCAATCGTTTCTTCAATTCTTGGAAACTAGCTTCACATTCCTCAGTCCAATTGAACTTGGTGTCCTTCTTTAATAGCTCAGTCATGGGTTTTGCAATCTTTGAGAAATTCTCAATAAACCTCCGGTAGTATCCTGCAAGTCCAAGGAAACTCCGGATCTCTCCAACTGACGTGGGTGATTCCCAACTTGTTACCGTGTCAACTTTGGCGGGGTCTACTGCTATTCCTTCTCCAGATATAACATGTCCGAGGAATCCAACTTCCTTCAGCCAAAATTCACATTTGCTGAACTTGGCGTATAACTGATGTTCTCTGAGCTTCTCAAGTACCAAACGCAAATGCTCCTTATGCTCTTCTTCATTCTTGGAAAAGACTAAAATATCGTCTATGAACGCCACGACGAACTTATCCAAAAACTCCATAAACACTTTGTTCATCAGGTTCATGAAATAGGCAGGTGCGTTAGTCAGACCAAATGACATAACGGTATACTCATATAGCCCATATCTGGTGGTAAAGGTCGTCTTAGGTATATCCTGCTCTCGAATCTTTAACTGATGGTATCCTGATCGTAGATCGATCTTGGAAAATACTTTAGCTCCTTGTAAGCGGTCAAACAAATCATTGATCATCGGCAGTGGGTACTTGTTTTTGATGGTCACTTCATTCAATCCATGGTAATCAACAACCATCCTCAACGATCCATCTTTCTTCTCCACTAGAAGTACTGGTGATCCCCAAGGTGACGAACTTGGGCGAATATAGCCTTTATCCAATAACTCCTTAATCTGCTTCTTAATTTCCTCTAAATCTTTTGCGGGCATCCTGTACGGTCTCTTAGATATTGGCCATGTGTCTGGAAAAAGTTCAATCAAGAACTCAATGTCTCTATCTGGTGGCATGCCTGGCAACTCTTCTGGAAATACATCCGGGTAATCCTTCACCACTGGTACCTCCTCCTGTACAACTCCTGATAAGGAATTCACTTGAGTCCTCTTTGGCACATGCCGGGATACCTACTTGATCCTTCTTCCTTCCGGGGTGGTAAGCATAATCGACTTACTGGCACAATCAGTGTTCCCTCCATACTTTGATAACCAATCCATGCCTAATATCACATCCAATCCTTGCGATTCCAATATTATTAGGTCTGAGGGAAACAGGTAGTTACCAATCCTTAACGGTAACCGTTCACACCATAAACTAGCCATATACTCTGCTCCTGGTGAGGTTACTAACATGGGTGACCTAAAGGCTTGGGTTGGCAGTTTATACTTATCCACAAATCCCCTTGATATGTATGAATGCGATGCGCCAGTATCAAAAAGAACGAGTGCAATAAATGACCTAACCATAAACTTACCTATTACTGCATCAGGCTGTGCTTCAACCTCTTCCACGCTCACGTGGTTCACATGTCCTTTATTGAAAGGGTTCGGCTTCTTCCCAGAGCTTCCATTGCCATTTCCATTCTGGGCTTCAGGACAATCATTTGCATAGTGTCCAGTCTTCTAGCACTTGAAACAATTAATGTGGCTTAGATCCCTCTTGGCTGGGGTAGATGGGTTGGTGCGGTTCTGTCCGTTGCTTCCTCCATTCCCATTACCATTCTTAGAGCAGTTATGGTTGTGCGAACTACTTCCTCCATGGGTATGTTGAAACTGCCCTCCTGGTTTCGGGGCAAAACGTGGCTTCTACTGAGCTCCAGAATTGTACTTCCCTTGTCCATACTTCCTCTTACGGTTTTCAATCTGCTGCTGCTTCCCTTCAATCATGAGTGCTCTATCTACCAACTCCTGGTAGTTGTTGAAGGTTGCTACCATTAGCTGCATGCTCAGCTCATCATTCAGTCCTTCCAAAAACTTCTCCTGCTTGGCTGCATCTGTAGCAACGTCATCTAGTGCATAACGTGCTAACTTACTGAAATCCTCCACATACTGGCCTACGGTGCGTCCTCCTTGGCGTAGGTTGCGAAACTCACGCTTCTTCATAGCCATAGCTCCTGCTGAAACATGAGCTGTACGGAAAGCTTGCTGAAACTGGTCCCATGTGACAGTGTCAATAGGGTGTGTGGCTGTGTAATTCTCCCACCATGATGCTGCGGGTCCATCAAGCTGATGTGCGGCAAAACGCACTCTTTCCGCATCTGTGCATCCTGCAGTGGCCAACTCCCTTCCAACTTTGCGGAGCCAATCATCTGCAACAATCGGCTCGGTGCTGCTAGAAAACACCGGCGGATTTAGCCTCAAGAAACGGGCTAAGTGATCAACAGGTGGAGGTGGTGGGTTGTTGTTGTTGTTGTTGTTGTTGTTGTTGTTGTTGTTGTTGCCTTGGTTCTGTACCAACACTTGCATCAGGGCATTCTGTTGCTGAATCAACTGAGTGATCTCTGGTGGGAAAACAAATCCGGTGTCACGTCTCGGAGGCATCTGATGGGTTAGAAAAGATGAGAGTTAAGAATAGAATGAGGTCTAGAGAGGAAACACTACCCATATGCTCATGAGACAAATACAATCAATATCACTCAATCAATTCAAACAAGGTATACAATCGATCTAACTAGCGTTACAAAGTGCTTGAACTATACTATTAAATGGGGGAAAACTACTACTGATATGGTGGTCTACTAGAAATTCTGATCAGTTGAAGACTCCATGATATCTGCTCCAGCTTCATCAACAAAGTCATCTTCACTGGGGTCCGAGTCGGTGTCGTCGATGATGATGTAGTTATCCGGGCAAGCGCATTCGTCATCTTCTGCTTTTGACACTGGATTTCCCATGAATACTCCAATCTTCTTCTCCAGGTCGTCATTCTTCCCTACTAGTGCGATGATTTCCTCCAGATAATCCTCGCGTGTAGCCTTGAGTTCTTCCTCCAGCTCCTTGATCTTCATCAATGCCTTCTTCAGCTCTATCTTGTCTGAGCACATCTGGTTCTCCTGGCGACGAATGTGTTGGTTTTGCTCCTGGATGAAAGCTGCAATTGATCCATCCTTCTTAGTGCTGATCATCTCCCATTGCTCGTCTCGGCGTCCACAAATCAGATAAATAGTATCCTTAAGCTCCCTGTGGTAGACTTCTCCAATGCGTCCCATAGCGATGTGGGCTGCCATGCTCGTCCCTAAACTCCAGGTTGGTGCTTCAAAAGCCAATCTTATAGGTTCAGCAACTGGCGCAAACGTCCTTCCTGGAACTTGAACTTGAATCTTCCAGCTCTCCTCTTCAGGTAATGTGGCGTCGTAGGGTCCGGTGATGCTTGGTATTCCTATGTTCAAGTACTTAGTGACTTCCTTCAAGTGACGTCCAAAAGGCGTATCTTCATCTGGTTGCATGAACTTGCTCCTTGCATCCGCCATTCCTAAAAGAGTAGAAAGTGGAGGGGGGTCAGAAATGAGAAGAGAGAAGTGTTCTAGGGTTTAAGCTTAGTGGTCGTGTCCTACAGTCAGCGTGTGCTCTGATACCACCTTTGTAGCGACCAGACCTCAAACAGTCTGTGCTGCTGTGCACTAGTGTCATCCCTGGATCAGTAATGCTGACACGCACAATACAAATGGAGGATTTATAACAGAGTAGCAATCACACACTTATTACAATGAATATCTCAAAAGAGAATAAGTATGATAAATATGGCTTAAGGCCATCTAAAAATGATAACAGCGGAAGGCTTCGAAGATAAGTGAGTCCATCAACTCCAACGGCATCACTGAGTATAAGACCACGACCTAAGGCACCTTACTCGTCGTCTGAAAAGTCTTCAACATGAAACGTTGCAGCCCGAAAACGGGTCAGCACATGGAATATGCTGGCAATATAACACATAGAGAAATAATGAACATAATAATGCTATACTACATGCATATATGGCTGGTGGAAAGCTCTATGGTTACAGTTTTGCGAAAAGCCAATTTTTCCCTACTGCAAAGGAATAAGTTATGTTTAACTATCATGGTGGTTGTTAAACATTCAGAAGGTACCTCCAACTCAATCCTAATTAAGTGTCATAATTAACCCAACAACATTAATTAAAGTAACATGGTGATGAGATTCACATGATAATCCAGATACTAGATACTCAAGTTGTCCATAACCGGGGACACGGCTAACCATGATTAGTTTGTACACTCTGCAGAGGTTTGCGCACTTTTCCCCACAAGACTCGATCGCCTCCGCTTGATTCTCGCACTGCATGATGTTTGAGAAACGGGTGACCGAGACACAGTCTTTCAGAAGCGTTAACTCTCTACTCCGGGTAGACCGTACCACCTACATCCCCTACATCTGCTAGTCTACCTCTTCAAGAGCTCACACAACTTAATCAACTATGCTAGAGCCCATAATAGCTTGTGGCTGCACACGGAAGTTTCTAGCATGAAAAATCTCATGATCCCTTTTAGCCTGGGTGGCGGTCCATAGGATGATCACACGGGTACCCCGGGATATCCAAAAAAAAAAACAGGCAGCACTGGGTTCCCCAGGTGCCTCAGTCCACCCAGATGTGAGTTTTAGTTGCCACCTTAAGTAAACCATTATTAACAATCTCACATATGTCATGAATATCTCTCAAACCCAATCCACGTCTACGAGCATAGCATGGCAATATAAGCAACGTAGAAGTAACTCCCAAGGGTTTGATAAATAAAACAGGTAATAGGTACTACCTCAACTACTTCCCAATACCCACAATTTAATTAGATCCTAACCATGCAATGTTTGAGGATTGATATAATGCAATAAAAACTGGGTATGGAAAAGTATGATCAAAGTGTTACTTGCCTTGCTGATGATCCGCGAAACCTAGAGATTCAAAGTAACAAGCGGCGCACTCCGGGTACTCTATCGCAAACAAACAAGCAAACAATAAGTACTCATCTAATGCACAGGTAAAACTCGAATAAAAGATACAACCAGAAAGCTCAACTTAAGAACTCCGGTTTGCAAAAAAATCAAATCGAACGAAGCAACGAAAGTCAAACGGCGAAAGAAACAAGCTTCGTTTACTAATCTGGATCTAAGTCAAATTTTACAGTAGCAAAAACTTGTTTGAGTAGGTTAAACGAAAAGAGAATTTCGAGACGAAACTCTAGGCGCTTGAATCGCCTGATTCCGATAAACGAGTGAAAAGTTAAACAAAAACGAAGATCCGATCAGGAATCGGGATCTGGAAAATCGCGGAAAAATCCGACAAAAAAGAAAACTGATGAACGGTTAAACGAACGAACGTTCGTTAACAGCGAAAATCCGACGAACACGTTCATTAAAACGAACGGGTCGGTGAACGTTCACTAAATAATAAAACCGAAAAAAATAAACCGATCTAGGGTTTAAAAAAACGAACGTTTTTTTTTTTAAACCGGTAAACGGCGGCGGCTCGGTACCTCATCGGGACGGGCTCCGGCGGGGTCGGCGAGGCTCCGGCGGGGGCTCGGCGAAGGCGGCTTGGGGCGGCGGGGCTCGGGCGGGGCGGCGTGGGGCGGC
>NC_057808.1:145545465-145547482 GCF_018294505.1 Triticum aestivum | reverse complement strand
GGCGACGGCTTATAAGAGAGGGGGGCTGGTGGCGTGGGGGAGGGGGCAAGGCGGAGGCGGCCGTGCTCCAGGCGGACTCGGGCGCGGCGGCGGCTGCGTGCGCGCCAGGGAGACGAGGGAGGTGGGCCGGCCGGCTCGGCTGGGCCTTGGCCCGGTCAGGCGCGGGGTTATTTTTTAAATAATATTCCGCCGAATCTAAAAAATATTGCAGAAAAATAAATAAAAATCCAAAAATGATAAAACAAAATTTCCCCGTCTAATAAAATTAATTAGAACAAGGTGAACATTTTTTTGACCCAAAAATGCAGTTTTGAAAACGTGCAATTTTTTTAATGCAATTAAAAGTGCAAATAAAATCCAATATATGATTTTAATATTTTTCCTCCAATATTTCAATTGTTTTGGAGAAGTCATATTTTCTCCTCTCATTTATTTTTAATGTGAATTATTTTTCCGGAGAGAAAATAATTAAAACCAAAATCCTCGTTTTATTATTTGATGAAAATCAAATATGAAAAATCGGGAAAATCCCCAACTCTCTCCGAGGGTCCTTGAGTTGCTTAGGATTTATCGAGGATTTGCCAAAATGCAATAAAATATGCTATGCAATGATGATCTAATGTATAACATTCCAAATTGAAAATTTGGGAAGTTACATGCATCATCATAACTGAGGTCTCCTGCATTCCCCTACAAGTAATTCGATCTCATATGGAGATGTTTAGTGAAGTAGAATGGAAAAAATTGAATGCAACTACACAAGAACTAGTCTGTAACTGTCGTTCGGAACCAGTTTTGCGCAGTGTTAACTGAAACATGGATATCTGACTCATACGGAGTCCGTTTTGGCTCCACAAGTAGTCAAAACGTTTGTGATGACCAGATGCTTCAAAAGATTTTTTTCATAGGGAACTTTTGGAGAACTTTTCTTAAGGAGTTCGTTCAGAAACTTGTATAGAAACATTCTTAATGAGCACTCGACAAACGCATTTCGAGAACATACACAAAGTCCCAGCTATGGACCTAGTGCATCATCATAACTGAGGTCTCTTGCATTTCTCTTCAAGTAATTGGATCTCATATCGAGATGTCTACTGAAATAGAATGGAAAAAATCGAATCCAACTACACAAGAACTAGTCTGTAACTGTCGTTTGGAATCAGTTTTGCGCAGTGTTAACTAAAACATGGATATCTGACTCATACGGAGTCCGTTTTGGCTCCACAAGTAGTCAAAACGTTTGTGACGACCAGATGCTTCAAAGGATTCTTTCATGGGGAACTTTTGGAGAACTTTTCTTAAGGAGTTCGTTCAGAAACTTGTATAGAAACTTTCTTAATGAGCACTCGACAAACGCATTTCGAGAACATACACAAAGTCCCAGCTATGGACCTAGTGCATCATCATAACTGAGGTCTCTTGCATTTCCCTACAAGTAATTGGATCTCATATGGAGATGTTTAGTGAAGTAGAATGGAAAAAATCGAATGCAACTACACAAGAACTAGTCTGTAACTGGCGTTCGAAATCAGTTTTGCGCAGTGTTAAATGAAACATGGATATCTGACTCATACGAAGTCCGTTTTGGCTCCACAAGTAGTAGAAACATTTGTGATGACCAGATGCTTCAAAGGATTCTTTCATAGGGAACTTTTGGAGAACTTTTCTTAAGGAGTTCGTTCAGAAACTTGTATCGAAACTTTCTTGATGAGCACTCGACGAACGCATTTCGAGAACATACACAAAGTCCCAGCTATGGACCTAGTGCAAAATCATAACTGAGGTCTCTTACATTTCCCTTCAAGTAATTGGATCCCATATGGAGATGTTTAGTGAAGTAGAATGGAAAAAATCGAATGCAACTACAAAAGAACTAGTCTGTAACTGTCGTTCGAAATAAGTTTTGCGCAGTGTTAACTGAAACATGGGTATCTGACTCATACGGAGTCCGTTTTGGCTCCACAAGTAGTCAAAACGTTTGTGACGACCAGATGCTTCAAAGGATTCTTTCATGGGG
>NC_057808.1:145537025-145545119 GCF_018294505.1 Triticum aestivum | reverse complement strand
CAAGTAATTCGATCTCATATGGAGATGTCTAGTGAAGTAGAATGGAAAAAATCGAATGCAACTACGCAAGAACTAGTCTGTAACTGTCGTTCGGAATCAGTTTTGCGCAGTGTTAACTGAAACATGGATATCTGACTCATACGGAGTCCGTTTTGGCTCCACAAGTAGTCAAAACATTTGTGACGACCAGATGCTTCAAAGGATTCTTTCATAGGGAACCTTTGGAGAACTTTTCTTAAGGAGTTAGTTCAGAAACTTGTATAGAAACTTTCTTAATGAGCACTCGACAAATGCATTTCGAGAACATACACAAAGTCCCAGCTATGGACCTAGTGCATCATCATAACTGAGGTCTTTGGCATTTCCCTACAAGTAATTGGATCTCATTTGGAGATGTTTAGTGAAGTAGAATGGAAAAAATCGAATCCAACTACACAAGAACTAGTCTGTAACTGTCGTTTGGAATCAGTTTTGCGAAGGGTTAACTGAAACATGGATATCTGACTCATACGGAGTCCGTTTAGGCTCCACAAGTAGTCAAAATGTTTGTGACTACCAGATGCCTTAGAGGATTCTTTCATAGGGAACTTTTGGAGAACTTTTCTTTAGGAGTTCGTTCAGAAACTTGTATAGAAACTTTCTTAATGAGCACTCGACGAACGCATTTCGAGAACATACACAAAGTCCGAGCTCTGGACCTAGTGCATCATCATAACTGAGGTATCTTACATTTCCCTACAAGTAATTATATCTCATATGGAGATGTTTAGTGAAGTAGAATGGAAAAAATCGAATGCAACTACACAAGAACTAGCTGTAACTGTCGTTCGGAATCAGTTTTGCGCAGTGTTAACTGAAACATGGATATCTGACTCATACGGAGTCCGTTTTGGCTCCACAAGTAGTCAAAACATTTGTGACGACCAGTTGCTTCAAAGGATTCTTTCATAGGGAACTTTTGGAGAACTTTTCTTAAGGAGTTAGTTCAGAAACTTGTATGGAAACTTTCTTAATGAGCACTCGACAAACGCATTTCGAGAACATACACAAAGTCCCAGCTATGGACCTAGTGCATCATCATAACTAAGGTCTCTTGAATTTCCCTACAAGTAATTGGATCTCATATGGAGATGTTTAGTGAAGTAGAATGGAAAAAATCGAATCCAACTACACAAGAACTAGTCTGTAACTGTTGTTTGGAATCAGATTTTTGAACTGAAACATGGATATCTGACTCATACGGAGTCCGTTTTGGCTCCACAAGTAGTCAAAACATTTGTGACGACCAAATGCTTCAAAGGATTATTTCATAGGGAACTTTTGGAGAACTTTTCTTAAGGAGTTCGTTCAAAAACTCGTATAGAAACTTTCTTAATGAGCACTCGACAAACGCATTTCGAGAACATACACAAAGTCCTAGCTATGGACCTAGTGCATCATCATAACTGAGGTCTCTTACATTTCCCTTCAAGTAATTGGATCCCATATGGAGATGTTTAGTGAAGTAGAATGGGAAAAATCGAATGCAACTACAAAAGAACTAGTCTGTAACTGTCGTTTGGAATCAGTTTTGCGCAGTGTTAACTGAAACATGGATATCTGACTCATACGGAGTCCGTTTTGGCTCCACAAGTAGTCAAAACGTTTGTGACGACCAGATGCCTCAAAGGATTCTTTCATAGGGAACTTTTGGAGAACTTTTCTTAAGGAGTTTGTTCAGAAACTTGTGTAGAAACTTTCTTAATGAGCACTCGACGAACGCATTTCGAGAACATACACAAAGTCCCAGCTATGGACCTAGTGCATCATCATAACGGAGGTCTCTTACATTTCCCTTCAAGTAATTGGATCCCATAAGGAGATGTTTAGTGAAGTAGAATGGAAAAAATCGAATGCAACTACACAAGAACTAGTCTGTAACTGTCGTTCGAAATCAGTTTTGCGCAGTGTTAACTGAAACATGGATATCTGACTCATACGGAGTCCGTTTTGGCTCCACAAGTAGTCAAAACATTTGTGACGACCAGATGCTTCAAAGGATTCTTTCATAGGGAACTTTTGGATAACTTTTCTTCAGGAGTTCGTTCAGAAACTTGTATAGAAACTTTCTTAATGAGCACTCGACAAACGCATTTCGAGAACATGCACAAAGTCCGAGCTATGGACCTAGTGCATCATCACAACTGAGGTCTCTTGCATTTCTCTCCAAGTAATTGGATCTCATATGGAGATGTTTAGTGAAGTAGAATGGAAAAAATCGAATCCAACTACACAAGAACTAGTCTGTAACTGTCGTTTGGAATCAGTTTTGCGCAGTGTTAACTGAAACATGGATATCTGACTCATACGGAGTCCATTTTGGCTCCACAAGTAGTCAAAACGTTTGTGACGACCAGATGCTTCAAAGTATTCTTTCATAGGGAACTTTTGGAGAACTTTTCTTAAGGAGTTCGTTCAGAAACTTGTATAGAAACTTTCTTAATGAGCACTCGACAAACGCATTTCGAGAACATACACAAAGTCCCAGCTATGGACCTAGTGCATCATCATAACTGAGGTCTTTTGCATTTCCCTAAAAGTAATTGGATCTCATATGGAGATGTTTAGTGAAGTAGAATGGAAAAAATCGAATCCAACTACACAAGAACTAGTCTGTAAATGTCGTCTGGAATCAGTTTTGCGCTGTGTTAACTGAAACATGGATATCTGACTCATACGGAGTCCGTTTTGGCTCCACAAGTAGTCAAAACGTTTGTGTTGACCAGATGCTTCAAAGGATTCTTTCATAGGGAACATTTGGAGAACTTTTCTTAAGGAGTTCGTTCAGAAACTTGTATAGAAACTTTCTTAATGAGCACTCGAAAAACGCATTTCGAGAACATACACAAAGTCCCAGCTATGGACCTAGTGCATCATCATAACTGAGGTCTCTTGCATTCCCCTACAAGTAATTGGATCTCATATGGAGATGTTTAGTGAAGTAGAATGGAAAAAATCGAATGCAACTACACAAGAACTAGTCTGTAACTGTCGTCCGGAATCAGTTTTGCGTAGTGTTAACTGAAACATGGATATCTGACTCATACGAAATCCGTTTTGGCTCCACAAGTAGTCAAAACGTTTGTCATAACCAGATGCTTCAAATAATTCTTTCATAGGGAACTTTTGGAGAACTTTTCTTAAGGAGTTCGTTCAGAAACTTGTATAGAAACTTTCTTAATGAGCACTCGACAAACGCATTTCGAGAACATACACAAAGTCCCAGCTATGGACCTGGTGCATCATCATAACTGAGGTCTTTGGCATTTCCCTACAAGTAATTGGATCTCATTTGGAGATGTTTAGTGAAGTAGAATGGAAAAAATCGAATCCAACTACACAAGAACTAGTCTGTAACTGTCGTTTGGAATCAGTTTTGCGAAGTGTTAACTGAAACATGGATATCTGAATCATACGGAGTCCGTTTAGGCTCCACAAGTAGTCAAAATGTTTGTGACGACCTGATGCCTTAGAGGATTCTTTCATAGGGAACTTTTGGAGAACTTTTCTTTAGGAGTTCGTTCAGAAACTTGTATAGAAACTTTCTTAATGACCACTCGATGAACGCATTTCGAGAACACACACAAAGTCCCAGCTATGGACCTAGTGCATCATCATAACTGAGGTCTCTTACATTTCCCTTCAAGTAATTCGATCCCATATGGAGATGTATAGTGAAGTATAATGGAAAAAATCGAATGCAACTACACAAGAACTAGTCTGTAACTGTCGTTCGAAATCAGTTTTGCGCAGTGTTAACTGAAACATGGATATCTGACTCATACGGAGTCCGTTTTGGCTCCACAAGTAGTCAAAACGTTTGTGACGACCAGATGCTTCAAAGGATTCTTTCATAGGAAACTTTTGGAGAACTTTTCTTAAGGAGTTCATTCAGAAACATGTATAGAAACTTTCTTAATGAGCACTCGACAAACGCATTCCGAGAAGATACACAAAGTCCCAGCTATGGACCTTGTGCATGCTCATAACTGAGGTCTCTTGCATTCCCCTAAAAGTAATTGGATCTCATATGGAGATGTTTAGTGAAGTAGAATGGAAAAAATCGAATGCAACTACACAAGAACTAGTGTGTAACTGTCGTTCAGAATCAGTTTTGCGCAGTGTTAAATGAAACATGGATATCTGACTCATACGAAGTCCGTTTTGGCTCCACAAGTAGTCAAAACATTTGTGACAACCAGATGCTTCAAAGGATTCTTTCATACGGAACTTTTGGAGAGCTTTTCTTAAGGAGTTCGTTCAGAAACTTATATAGAAACTTTCTTAATGAGCACTCGACAAACGCATTTCGAGAAACTACACAAAGTCCCAGCTATGGACCTAGTGCATCATCATAACTGAGGTCTCTTGCATTTCCCTACAAGTAATTCGATCTCATATGGAGATGTTTAGTGAAGTATAATGGAAAAAATCGAATGCAACTACACAAGAACTAGTCTGTAGCTGTCGTTCGGAATCAGTTTTGCGTAGTGTTAATTGAAACATGGATATCTGACTCATACGGAGTCCGTTTTGGCTCCACAAGTAGTCAAAACGTTTGTGACGACCAGATGCTTCAAAGGATTCTTTCATAGGGAACTTTTGGAGAACTTTTCGTAAGGAGTTCGTTGAGAAACTTGTATAGAAACTTTCTTAATGAGCACTCGACAAACGCATTTCGAGAACATACACAAAGTCCCAGCTATGGACCTAGTGCATCATCATAACTGAGGTCTCTTGCATTTCCCTTCAAGTAATTGGATCCTATATGGAGATGTTTATTGAAGGAGAATGGAAAAAATCGAATCCAACTACACAAGAACTAGTCTGTAACTGTCGTTTGGAATCACTTTTGCGCAGTGTTAACTGAAACATGGATATCTGACTCATACGGAGTCCGTTTTGGCTCCACAAGTAGTCAAAACGTTTGTGGCGACCAGATGCTTCAAAGGATTCTTTCATAGGGAACTTTTGGAGAACTTTTCTTAAGGAGTTTGTTCAGAAACTTGTGTAGAAACTTTCTTAATGAGCACTCGACGAACGCATTTCGAGAACATACACAAAGTCCCAGCTATGGACCTAGTGCATCATCATAACGGAGGTCTCTTACATTTCCCTTCAAGTAATTGGATCCCTTATGGAGATGTTTAGTGAAGTAGAATGGAAAAAATCGAATGCAACTACACAAGAACTAGTCTGTAACTGTCGTTCAAAATCAGTTTTGCGCAGTGTTAACTGAGACATGGATATCTGAGTCATACGAAGTCCGTTTTGGCTCCACGAGTAGTCAAAACGTTTGTGACGACCAGATGCTTCAAAGGTTTCTTTCATAGGGAACTTTTGGAGAAATTTTCTTAAAGAGTTCGTTCAGAAACTTGTATAGAAACTTTCTTAATGAGCACTCGACAAACGCATTTCGACAACATACACAAAGTCCCAGCTTTGGACCTAGTGCATCATCATAACTAAGGTCTCTTGCATTTCCCTACAAGTAATTCGATCTCTTATGGAGATGTTTAGTGAGGTATAATGGAAAAAATCGAATGCAACTACACAAGAACTAGTCTGTAACTGTCGTTCGGAATCAGTTTTGCGCAGTGTTAACTGAAACATGGATATCCGACTCATACGGAGTCTGTTTTGGCTCCACAAGTAGACAAAACATTTGTGATGACCAGAAGCTTCAAAGGATTCTTTCATAGGGAACTTTTGGAGAACTTTTCTTAAGGAGTTCGTTCAGAAACTTGTATAGAAACTTTCTTAATGAGCACTCGACAAACGCATTTCGTGAACATACACAAAGTCCCAGCTATGGACCTAGTGCATCATCATAACTGAGGTCTCTTGCATTTCCCTACAAGTAATTGGATCTCATATGGAGATGTTTAGTGAAGTAGAATGGAAAAAATCGAATCCAACTACACAAGAACTAGTCTGTAACTGTTGTTTGGAATCAGTTTTGCGCAGTGTTAACTGAAACATGGATATCTGACTCATACGGAGTCCGTTTCGGCTCCACAAGTAGTCAAAACGTTTGTGACGACCAGATGCTTCAAAGGATTCTTTCATAGGGAACTTTTGGAGAACTTTTCTTAAGGAGTTCGTTCAGAAACTTGTATAGAAACTTTCTTAATGAGCACTCGACGAACGCATTTCGAGAACAGACACAAAGTCCCAGCTATGGACCTAGTGCATCATCATAACTGAGGTCTCTTACATTTCCCTTCAAGTAATTGGATCCCATATGGAGATGTTTAGTGAAGTAGAATGGAAAAAATCGAATGCAACTACACAAGAACTAGTCTGTAACTGTCGTTCGAAATCAGTTTTGCCCAGTGTTAACTGAAACATGGATATCAGATTCATACGGAGTCTGTTTGGGCTCCACAAGTAGTCAAAACGTTTATGATGACCAGATGCTTCAAAGGATTCTTTCATAGGGAACTTTTGGAGTACTTTTCTTAAGGAGTTCGTTCAGAAACTTGTATAGAAACTTTCTTAATGAGCAATCGACAAACGCATTTCGAGAACATACATAAAGTCCCAGCTATTGACCTAGTGCATCATCATATCTGAGGTCTCTTGCATTTCCCTACAAGTAATTGGATGTCATATGGAGATGTTTAGTGAAGTAGAATGGCAAAAATCGAATGCAACTACACAAGAACTAGTCTGTAACTGTCGTTCGGAATCAGTTTTGCGCAGTGTTAACTGAAACATGGATATCTGACTCATACGGAGTCCGTTTTGGCTCCACAAGTAGTCAAAACATTTGTGACGACCAGGTGCTTCAAAGGATTCTTTCATAGGGAACTTTTGGAGAACTTTTCTTAAGGAGTTCGTTCAGAAACTTGTATAGAAACTTTGTTAATGAGCACTCGACAAACGCATTTCGAGAACATACACAAAGTCCCAGCTATGGACCTAGTGCATCATCATAACTGAGGTCTCTTGCATTTCCCTACATGTAATTGGATCTTATATGGAGATGTTTAGTGAAGGAGAATGGAAAAAATCGAATCCAACTACACAAGAACTAGTCTGTAACTGTCGTTTGGAATCAGTTTTGCGCAGTGTTAACTGAAACATGGATATCTGACTCATACGGAGTCCGTTTTGGCTCCACAAGTAGTCCAAACGTTTGTGACGACCAGATGCTTCAAAGGATTCTTTCATAGGGAACTTTTTGAGAACTTTTCTTAAGGAGTTTGTTTAGAAACTTGTGTAGAAACTTTCTTAATGAGCACTCGACGAACGCATTTCGAGAACATACACAAAGTCCCAGCTATGGACCTAGTGCATCATCATAACTGAGGTCTCTTACATTTCCCTTCAAGTAATTGGATCCCATATGGAGATGTTTAGTGAAGTAGAATGGAAAAAATCGAATGCAACTACACAAGAACTAGTCTGTAACTGTCGTTCGAAATCAGTTTTGCGCAGTGTTAACTGAAACATGGATATCTGACTCATACGGAGTCCGTTTTGGCTCCACAAGTAGTCAGAACGTTTGTGACGAGCAGATGCTTCAAAGAATTCTTTCATAGCGAACTTTTGGAGAACTTTTCTTAAGGAGTTCGTTCAGAAACTTGTATAGAAACTTTCTTAATGAGCACTCGACAAACGCATTTCGAGAACATACACAAAGTCCCAGCTATGGACCTAGTGCATCATCATAACTGAGGTCTCTTGCATTTCACTACAAGTAATTCGATCTCATATGGAGATGTTTAGTCAGGTATAATGGAAAAAATCGAATGCAATTACACAAGAACTAGTCTGTAACTGTCGTTCGGAATCAGTTTTGCGCAGTGTTAACTGAAACATGGATATCTAACTCATACGGAGTCCGTTTTGGCTCCACAAGTAGTCAAAACGTTTGTGACGACCAGATGCTTCAAAGGATTCTTTCATAGGGAACTTTTGGAGAACTTTTCTTAAGGAGTTCGTTCAGAAACTTGTATAGAAACTTTCTTAATGAGCACTCGACAAACGCATTTCGAGAACATACACAAAGTCCCAGCTATGGACCTAGTGCATCATCATAACTGAGGT
>NC_057808.1:145535314-145537015 GCF_018294505.1 Triticum aestivum | reverse complement strand
GACCTAGTGCATCATCATAACCGAGGTCTCTTGCATTTCCCTACAAGTAATTGGATCTCATATGGAGATGTTTAGTGAAGTAGAATGGAAAAGATCGAATGCAACTACACAAGAACCTGTCTGTAACTGTCGTTCGGAATCAGTTTTGCGCAGTGTTAACTAAAACATGGATATCTTACTCATACGGAGTACGTTTTGGCTCCACAAGTAGTCAAAACGTCTGTGACGACCAGATACTTCAAAGGATTCTTTCATAGGGAACTTTTGGAGAACTTTTCTCAAGGAGTTCGTTCAGAAACTTGTATTGAAACTTTCTTAATGAGCACTCGACAAACGCATTTTGAGAACATACACAAAGTTCCAGCTATGGACCTAGTGCATGATCATAATTGAGGTCTCTTGCATTTCCCTACATGTAATTGGATCTCATATGGAGATGTTTAGTGAAGTAGAATGGAAAAAATCGAATGCAACTACACAAGAACGGGTCTGTAACTGTCGTTCGGAATCAGTTTTGCATAGTGTTAACTGAAACATGGATATCTGACTCATACGGAGTCCGTTTTGGCTCCTCAAGTAGTCAAAACGTTTGTAACGACCAGATGCTTCAAAGGATTCTTTCATAGGGAACTTTTGGAGAACTTTTCTTAAGGAGTTCGTTCAGAAACTTGTATAGAAACTTTCTTAATGAGCACTCGACAAACGCATTTCGTGAACATACACAAAGTCCCAGCTATGGACCTAGTGCATCATCATAACTAAGGTCTCTTGCATTTCCCTACAAGTAATTGGATCACATATGGAGATGTTTAGTGAAGTAGAATGGAAAAAATCGAATGCAACTACACAAGAACCACTCTGTAATTGTCGTTCGGAACCAGTTTTGCGCAGTGTTAACTGAAACATGGATATCTTACTCATACGGAGTACGTTTTGGCTCCACAAGTAGTCAAATCGTTTGTGACGACCAGATACTTCAAAGGATTCTTTCATAGGGAACTTTTGGAGAAATTTTCTCAAGGAGTTCGTTCAGAAACTTGTATAGAAACTTTCTTAATGAGCACTCGACAAACGCATTTCGAGAACATACACGAAGTCCCAGCTATGGACCTATTGCATGATCATAACTGAGGTCTCTTGCATTTCCCTACAAGTAATTGGATCTCATATGGAGATTTTTAGTGAAGTAGAATGGAAAAAATCGAATGCAACTACACAAGAACCAGTCTGTAACTGTCGTTCGGAATCAGTTTTGCATAGTGTTAACTGAAACATGGATAACTGACTCATACGGAGTCCGTTTTGGCTCCACAAGTAGTCAAAACGTTTGTGACGACCAGATGCTTCAAAGGATTCTTTCATAGGGAACTTTTGGAGAACTTTTCTTAAGGAGTTCGTTCAGAAACTTGTATATAAACTTTCTTAATGAGCACTCGACAAACGCATTTCGTGAACATACACAAAGTCCCAGCTATGGCCTAGTGCATCATCATAACTAACGTATCTTGCATTTCCCTACAATAATTGGATCACATATGGAGATGTTTAGCGAATTAGAATGGAAAAAATCGAATGCAACTACACAAGAACCATTCTGTAACTGTCGTTCAGAATCAGTTTTGCGCAGTGTTAACTGAAACATGGATATCTAACTCATACGGAGTCCGTTTTGGATCCACAAGTAGTCAAAACGTTTGTGAT
>NC_057808.1:145532385-145535304 GCF_018294505.1 Triticum aestivum | reverse complement strand
ATACACAAAGTCCCAGCTATGGACCTAGTGCATCATCATAACTGAGGTCTCTTGCATTTCCCTACAAGTAATTGGATCTCATATGGAGATGTTTAGTGAAGTAGAATGGAAAAAATCGAATCCAACTACACAAGAACTAGTCTGTAACTGTCGTTTGGAATCAGTTTTGCGCAGTGTTAACTGAAACATGGATATCTGACTCATACGGAGTCCGTTTCGGCTCCACAAGTAGTCAAAACGTTTGTGACGACCAGATGCTTCAAAGGATTCTTTCATAGGGAACTTTTGGAGAACTTTTCTTAAGGAGTTCGTTCAGAAACTTGTATAGAAACTTTCTTAATGAGCACTCGACGAACGCATTTCGAGAACAGACACAAAGTCCCAGCTATGGACCTAGTGCATCATCATAACTGAGGTCTCTTACATTTCCCTTCAAGTAATTGGATCCCATATGGAGATGTTTAGTGAAGTAGAATGGAAAAAATCGAATGCAACTACACAAGAACTAGTCTGTAACTGTCGTTCGAAATCAGTTTTGTGAAGTGTTAACTGAAAGATGGATACCTGACTCATACGGAGTCTGTTTTGGCTCCACAAGTACTCAAAACGTTTATGACGACCAGATGCTTCAAAGGATTCTTTCATAGGGAACTTTTGGAGAACTTTTCTTAAGGAGTTCGTTCAGAAACTTGTATAGAAACTTTCTTAATGAGCACTCGACAAACGCATTTCGAGAACATACAGAAAGTCCCAGCTATTGACCTAGTGCATCATCATAACTGAGGTCTCTTGCATTTCCCTACAAGTAATTGGATGTCATATGGAGATGTTTAGCGAAGTAGAATGGCAAAAATTGAATGCAACTACACAAGAACTAGTCTGTAACTGTCGTTCGGAATCAGTTTTGCGCAGTGTTAACTGAAACATGGATATCTGACTCATACGGAGTCCGTTTTGGCTCCACAAGTAGTCAAAACATTTGTGACGACCAGGTGCTTCAAAGGATTATTTCATAGGGAACTTTTGGAGAACTTTTCTTAAGGAGTTCGTTCAGAAACTTGTATAGAAACTTTCTTATTGAGCACTCGACAAACGCATTTCGAGAACATACACAAATTCCCAGCTATGGACCTAGTGCATCATCATAACTGAGGTCTCTTGCATTTCCCTACATGTAATTGGATCTTATATGGAGATGTTTAGTCAAGGAGAATGGAAAAAATCGAATCCAACTACACAAGAACTAGTCTGTAACTGTCGTTTGGAATCAGTTTTGCGCAGTGTTAACTGAAACATGGATATCTGACTCATACGGAGTCCGTTTTGGCGCCACAAGTAGTCCAAACGTTTGTGACGACCAGATGCTTCAAAGGATTCTTTCATAGGGAACGTTTGGAGAACTTTTCTTAAGGAGTTTGTTTAGAAACTTGTGTAGAAACTTTCTTAATGAGCACTCGACGAACGCATTTCGAGAACATACACAAAGTCCCAGCTATGGACCTAGTGCATCATCATAACTGAGGTCTCTGACATTTCCCTTCAAGTAATTGGATCCCATATGGAGATGTTTAGTGAAGTAGAATGGAAAAAATCGAATGCAACTACACAAGAACTAGTCTGTAACTGTCGTTCGAAATCAGTTTTGCGCGGTGTTAACTGAAACATGGATATCTGACTCATACGGAGTCCGTTTTGGCTCCACAAGTAGTCAAAACGTTTGTGATGACCAGATGCTTCAAAGGATTCTTTCATAGGGAACTTTTGGAGAACGTTTCTTAAGGAGTTCGTTCAGAAACTTGTATAGAAACTTTCTTAATGAGCACTCGACAAACGCATTTCGAGAACATACACAAAGTCCCAGCTATGGACCTAGTGCATCATCATAACTGAGGTCTCTTGTATTTCACTACAAGTAATTCGTTTTCATATGGAGATGTTTAGTGAGGTATAATGGAAAAAATCGAATGCAACTACACAAGAACTAGTCTGTAACTGTCGTTCGGAATCAGTTTTGCGCAGTGTTAACTGAAACATGGATATCAAACTCATACGGAGTCCGTTTTGGCTCCACAAGTAGTCAAAACGTTTGTGACGACCAGATGCTTCAAAGGATTCTTTCATAGGGAACTTTTGGAGAACTTTTCTGAAGGAGTTCATTCAGAAACTTGTATAGAAACTTTCATAATGAGCACTCGACAAACGCATTTCGAGAACATACACAAAGTCCCAGCTATGGACCTAGTGCATCATCATAACTGAGGCCTCTTGCATTTCCGTACAAGTAATCGGATCTCATATGGAGAAGTTTAGTGAAGTAGACTGGAAAAAATCGAATGCAACTACAGAAGAACTAGTCTGTAACTGTCGTTCGGAATCAGTTTTGCGCAGTGTTAACTGAAACATGGATATCTGACTCATACGGAGTCCGTTTTGGATCCACAAGTAGTCAAAACGTTTGTGACAACCAGTTGCTTCAAAGTATTCTTTCATAGGGAACTTTTGGAGAACTTTTCTTAAGGAGTTCGTTAAGAAACTTGTATAGAAACTTTCTTAATGAGCACTCGACAAACACATTTCGAGAACATACACAAAGTCCCAGCTATGGACCTAGTGCATCATCATAACTGAGGTCTCTTGCATTTCCCTACAAGTAATTGGATCTCATATGGAGATGTTTAGTGAAGTAGGATGGAAAAAATCGAATGCAACTACACAAGAACTAGTCTGTAACTGTCGTTCGGAATCAGTTTTGCGCAGTGTTAACTGAAACATGGATATCTGACTCATACGGAGTCCATTTTGGCTCCACAAGTAGTCAAAACGTTTATGATGACCAGATGCTTCAAAGGATTCTTTCATAGGGAACTTTTGGAGAACTTTTCTTAAGGAGTTCGTTCAGAAACTTGTATAGAAACTTTC
>NC_057808.1:145531660-145532277 GCF_018294505.1 Triticum aestivum | reverse complement strand
GACCTAGTGCATCATCATAACTGAGGTCTCTGACATTTCCCTTCAAGTAATTGGATCCCATATGGAGATGTTTAGTGAAGTAGAATGGAAAAAATCGAATGCAACTACACAAGAACTAGTCTGTAACTGTCGTTCGAAATCAGTTTTGCGCGGTGTTAACTGAAACATGGATATCTGACTCATACGGAGTCTGTTTTGGCTCCACAAGTAGTCAAAACGTTTGTGATGACCAGATGCTTCAAAGGATTCTTTCATAGGGAACTTGTGGAGAACGTTTCTTAAGGAGTTCGTTCAGAAACTTGTATAGAAACTTTCTTAATGAGCACTCGACAAACGCATTTCGAGAACATACACAAAGTCCCAGCTATGGACCTAGTGCATCATCATAACTGAGGTCTCTTGTATTTCACTACAAGTAATTCGATCTCATATGGAGATGTTTAGTGAGGTATAATGGAAAAAATCGAATGCAACTACACAAGAACTAGTCTGTAACTGTCGTTCGGAATCAGTTTTGCGCAGTGTTAACTGAAACATGGATATCAAACTCATACGGAGTCCGTTTTGGCTCCACAAGTAGTCAAAACGTTTGTGACGACCAGATGCTTCAAAGGATT
>NC_057808.1:145529073-145531296 GCF_018294505.1 Triticum aestivum | reverse complement strand
CACTCGACAAACGCATTTCGAGAACATACACAAAGTCCCAGCTATGGACCTAGTGCATCATCATAACTGAGGCCTCTTGCATTTCCGTACAAGTAATCGGATCTCATATGGAGAAGTTTAGTGAAGTAGACTGGAAAAAATCGAATGCAACTACAGAAGAACTAGTCTGTAACTGTCGTTCGGAATCAGTTGGCGCAGTGTTAACTGAAACATGGATATCTGACTCATACGGAGTCCGTTTTGGATCCACAAGTAGTCAAAACGTTTGTGACAACCAGTTGCTTCAAAGTATTCTTTCATAGGGAACTTTTGGAGAACTTTTCTTAAGGAGTTCGTTCAGAAACTTGTATAGAAACTTTCTTAATGAGCACTCGACAAACACATTTCGAGAACATACACAAAGTCCCAGCTATGGACCTAGTGCATCATCATAACTGAGGTCTCTTGCATTTCCCTACAAGTAATTGGATCTCATATGGAGATGTTTAGTGAAGTAGGATGGAAAAAATCGAATGCAACTACACAAGAACTAGTCTGTAACTGTCGTTCGGAATCAGTTTTGCGCAGTGTTAACTGAAACATGGATATCTGACTCATACGGAGTCCATTTTGGCTCCACAAGTAGTCAAAACGTTTATGATGACCAGATGCTTCAAAGGATTCTTTCATAGGGAACTTTTGGAGAACTTTTCTTAAGGAGTTCGTTCAGAAACTTGTATAGAAACTTTCGTAATGAGCACTCGACAAACGCATTTCGAGAACATACAAAAAGTCCCAGCTATGGACCTAGTGCATCATCATAACTGAGGTCTCTTGCATTTCCCCACAAGTAATTGGATGTCATATGGAGATGTTTAGTGAAGTAGAATGGCAAAAATCGAATGCAACTACACAAGAACTAGTCTGTAACTGTCATTCGGAATCAGTTTTGCGCAGAGTTAAATGAAACATGGATATCTTACTTATACTAAGTCCGTTTTGGCTCCACAAGTAGTCAAAACATTTGTGATGACCAGGTGCTTCAAAGGATTCTTTCATAGGGAACTTTTGGAGAACTTTTCTTAAGGAGTTCGTTCAGAAACTTGTATAGAAATTTCTTAATGAGCACTCGACAAATGCATTTCGAGAACATACACAAAGTCCCAGCTATGGACCTAGCGCGTCATCATAACGGAGGTCTCTTGGATTTCCCTACAAGTAATTGGATCTCATATGGAGATGTTTAGTGAAGTAGAATGGAAAAAATCGAATCCAACTACACAAGAACTAGTCTCTAACTGTTGTTTGGAATCAGTTTTGTGCAGTGTTAAATGAAACATGGATATCTGACTCATATGAAGTGCATTTTGGCTCCACAAGTAGTCAAAACATTTGTGATGACCAGATTCTTCAAAATATTCTTTCATAGGGAACTTTTGGAGAACTTTTCTTAAGGAGTTCGTTCAGAAACTTGTATAGAAACTTTCTTAATGAGCACTCGACAAACGCATTTCGAGAACATACACAAAGTCCCAGCTATGGACCTAGTGCATCATCATAACTAAGGTCTCTTGCATTTCCCTACAATTAATTGGATCTCATATGGAGATGTTTAGTGAAGTAGAATGGAAAAAATCGAGTGCAGCTACACAAGAACTAGTCTGTAACTGTCGTTCGGAATCAGTTTTGCGCAGTGTTAACTGAAACATGGATATCTGACTCGTACGGAGTCCGTTTTGGCTCCACAAGTAGTCAAAATGTTTGTGATGACCAGATGCTTCAAAGGATTCTTTCATAGGGACCTTTTGGAGAACTTTTCTTAAGGAGTTCGTTCAGGAACTCTTATATAATCTTTCTTAATGAGCACTCGACAAACGCATTTCGAGAACATACACAAAGTCCCAGCTATGGACCTAGTGCATCATCATAACTGAGGTCTCTTGCATTTCCCTACAAGTAATCAGATCTCATATGGAGAAGTTTAGTGAAGTAGATAGGAAAAAATCGAATGCAACTACAGAAGAACTAGTCTGTAACTGTCGTTCAGAATCAGTTTTGCGCATTGTTAACTGAAACATGGATATCTGACTCATACGGAGTCCGTTTTGGATCCACAAGTAGTCAAAACGTTTGTGACGACCAGTTGCTTCAAAGGATTCTTTCATAGGGAACTTTTGGAGAACTTTTCTTAAGGAGTTCGTTCAGAAACTTGTATAGAAACTTTCTTAATGAGCACTCGACAAA
>NC_057808.1:145517861-145528856 GCF_018294505.1 Triticum aestivum | reverse complement strand
CAGTTTTGCGCAGTGTTAACTGAAACATGGATATCTGACTCATACGGAGTCCATTTTGGCTCCACAAGTAGTCAAAACGTTTATGATGACCAGATGCTTCAAAGGATTCTTTCATAGGGAACTTTTGGAGAACTTTTCTTAAGGAGTTCGTTCAGAAACTTGTATAGAAACTTTCTTAATGAGCACTCGACAAACGCATTTCGAGAACATACAAAAAGTCCCAGCTGTGGACCTAGTGCATCATCATAACTGAGGTCTCTTGCATTTCCCTACAAGTAATTGGATGTCATATGGAGATGTTTAGTGAAGTAGAATGGCAAAAATCGAATGCAACTACACAAGAACTAGTCTGTAACTGTCGTTCGGAATCAGTTTTGCGCAGAGTTAAATGAAACATGGATATGTAACTCATACGAAGTCCGTTTTGGCTCCACAAGTAGTCAAAACATTTGTGATGACCAGGTGCTTCAAAGGATTCTTTCATAGGGAACTTTTGGAGAACTTTTCTTAAGTAGTTCGTTCAGAAACTTGTATAGAAATTTCTTAATGAGCACTCGACAAATGCATTTCGAGAACCTACACAAAGTCCCAGCTATGGACCTAGCGCGTCATCATAACGGAGGTCTCTTGGATTTCCCTACAAGTAATTGGATCTCATATGGAGATGTTTAGTGAAGTAGAATGGAAAAAATCGAATCCAACTACACAAGAACTAGTCTCTAACTGTTGTTTGGAATCAGTTTTGTGAAGTGTTAAATGAAACATGGATATCTGACTCATATGAAGTCCATTTTGGCTCCACAAGTAGTCAAAACATTTGTGATGACCAGATTCTTCAAAATATTCTTTCATAGGGAACTTTTGGAGAACTTTTCTTAAGGAGTTCGTTCAGAAACTTGTATAGAAACTTTCTTAATGAGCACTCGACAAACGCATTTCGAGAACATACACAAAGTCCCAGCTATGGACCTAGTGCATCATCATAACTAAGGTCTCTTGGATTTCCCTACAATTAATTGGATCTCATATGGAGATGTTTAGTGAAGTAGAATGAAAAAATTGAATCCAACTACACTAGAACTAGTCTGTAACTGTCGTTTGGAATCAGTTTTGCGCAGTGTTAACTAAAACATGGATATCTGACTCATACGGAGTCCGTTTTGGCTCCACAAGTAGTCAAAACGTTTGTGACGACCAGATGCTTCAAAGGATTCTTTCATGGGGAACTTTTGGAGAACTTTTCTTAAGGAGTTCGTTCAGAAACTTGTATAGAAACTTTCTTAATGAGCACTCGACAAACGCATTTCGAGAACATACACAAAGTCCCAGCTATGGACCTAGTGCATCATCATAACTGAGGTCTCTTGCATTTCCCTACAAGTAATCAGATCTCATATGGAGATGTTTAGTGAAGTAGAATGGAAAAAATAGAATCCAACTACACAAGAACTAGTGTGTAACTGTCGTTTGGAATCAGCTTTGCGCAGTGTTAACTGAAACATGGATATCTGACTCATACGGAGTTTGTTTTGGCTCCACTGGTAGTCAAAACGTTTGTGACGACCAGATGCTTCAAAGGATTCTTTCATAGGGAACTTTTGGAGAACTTTTCTTAAGGAGTTCGTTCAGAAACTTGTATAGAAACTTTCTTAATGAGCACTCGACGAACGCATTTCGAGAACATACACAAAGTCCCAGCTATGGACCTAGTGTGTAGCGACCCGACCCGAATGGATCAAGTCTCTGTGCTTAAGTGTCATCCCTGGATCGGTATGCTGACACACACAGTACTCGAGGATTTATAACAGAGGTAAATCACATGTATATAGTAACGTAAATACTATTACCTCAATCCAAATAGCGGAAGTAACAAGGTTGTGGATTCCCATCAACACCAACGGCAAAGTTGAGTGTAGAAATGGTAACCCTAACGTATCACTTACTCGTCGTAAGAATCCTGCAACATGAAACGTTGCAGCCCGAAAACGGGTCAGCACATGGAATATGCTGGCAAATTCACACCATAGAGAAATGATGAACAAAGGCTATCACTACATGCATATATGGCTGGTGGAAAAGCTCTATGGTTATATTGTTTTTGCGAAAAGCCAATTTTTCCCTACTTCAAAGGAATAAATTTTATTTAACTATCATGGTGGTTGTGAAACATTGAGATGGTTGACAGCATCTCAATCCCAATTAAGAACATGATTAAACCCAAATCAAATTTAAATTAAGTAACATGATGAGATCAACGGGATAATCCAAGAACTAGATACTCAAGATGTCCATAACCGGGGACACGGCTAACCATGATTAGTTTGTACACTCTGCAGAGGTTTGCGCACTTTTCCCCACAAGACTCGATCTCCTCCGTTGGATTACTCGCACTACATGATGTTTGAGTAACGGATGACCGAGACACAGTCTTTCAGAAGTGTTTGCACCTTACGTATGGGTAGACAGTTACACCTACTTTCCCCTACATCTGCTAGTCTACCACTGTAAGAGTTCACACATCTTAGTCAACTATGCTAGAGCCCATAATAGCTTGTGGCTGCACACGGAAGTTTCTAGCATGAATAATCTCATGATCCCTTTGAACCTGGGTGGCGGTCCAAAAGAAAAACAGGCAATCCTGGAATACCCAGGTACCTCAATCCACCCAGATGTGAGTTTTAGTTGCCACCTTAAGTAAACCATTAATTAACAATCTCACATATGTCATGGAAATCTCTCAAACCCAATCCACGTCTACGAGCATAGCATGGCAATATAAGCAAACATGAAGTAACTCCCAAAGGTTTGATTGTAAACAGGGCAATAGGTACTACCTCAGCAACTACTTCCCAATACCCACATGTTATCAATCCTACTCATGCAATGTTTGAGGGTTGAATCTAATGCATAAAAACTGGGTATGAAAGGGGTATGATCAAAGTGTGAACTTGCCTGCAATGTTGATGAAGATGATTCGCACTCAAAACTCTTGATAGATCTACTCGTCACACTCCGTCAATCTATCGTAAGCAAGCAATAGTAACCACACATAAGCAATCACTCAGAAGATCGAGAAGAACGAAGAAGACACTTCGGAAAACATCAAAACCAAGCAAATAACTCTTGCAACATAAAACAATTTCTAACAGTACCAAAATTATATGAATTTGGCCTTATCAGAAAGTTTAGGTCAAGAGCTTCGATTTGCAAAAAGAATCAACTAAATCGGAGCTACGAAACTCAAGTTATGATCAAACGAAGTTTGAATTCAAATCTGATCAAATTCAAATTTTAAAATTTCAAAAACATGTTTGAGTTGGATTACTGGATATAGGGGATCGTAACGAAGAAGAGGGCCTTGGTTTCGTTGGATTTGGTCAAACGAGTAAAAAGATGTGACCGTTTGAAGAACAGGGACTAAACTGTAAATAAAATCATCACAGATAGGTCCCTGGCGAAAAATAAACAGAAAAAGGAAAAGCTAAATAATGAATGTTCGTTTTCTAAACCTAACCAGTGAACGTTCTCTAAATAAATAAACCTAACAAAACCAGTTTTATAAAAAAACAAACTACGGTATTTTTTAAAACAAAAAACAAAAAAACCGCAGGGAACCGAGCGGTTTTGTACCGGTTCTCGCGGATTCGACCGGCGGCGAGAAAACCAACGGCGGTGGCGGCGGCGTTCTCCGGCTGGATGGCGCGGGGCTCCGGCGAGGGCGCCGAGGTGGCTCCGGTCGTCGGGGAAGGCGGCGAAAGGCACGGGAGGGGGCGGCGTGGAGCGGTGGGGGCGGTGGCGGCGACGGCGGCGGTCGTCGGCGGCGAGAGTGGTGGCTTCGGGCGGCGGAGCTCGGCGGATCTCGCCGGCGGCGGCGAGATGCGGGAGGGGCGGCGGCGCGAGCAGAGGGGGAGAGAGAGGGCCGGGGTCCTCGCCTTTTAAAGGCGGAGGGGGAGGCGTGGCGTGGGGACGGGGGCAGAGGAGGCCGGCGGCGGCACGGAGACGGCGACGATGCCGTGGCGGTTCGGGACTCCGTCCCGAGCTCGGGGAAGAGCGGGGCGCGGTGACGGGCCGGCGGGGCCGCGGCCTGGCGACTAGGCCGGCCAGGTCCGGTCGGTCCAAAGTTTAAAAAAAAAACATTTTTAGACAAACAAAAAGTAAATGAAAAACAAAATAAATCAAAATATTATATAGGCATATAATATATCAAAATTTTTAGAAAAAGATTTTCTACAACATGAACATTTTTCTAAAGGCAAATAAAATCTTCAAAAATTCAAATAAATCAAACAGTGCTACTGCCTTAATAAAATCCAATAAAAATCATTTTAAAAATACCAAAATGATTTCAAATTTATTTCTCTCCAATTTTCTGATGTAGGGAATCATTTTACCCTAATTTCCATATATTTTATTTTTGGAGAAAAATAATTTGAATAAAACTCAAATAATTCCAATATTGAAAATAATTTCAAAATGGATTTTAATTTTGAGTTTCTTTGAAACTCCCAACTCATATTTCAAATATTTTGAAGAAGTCATTTTATCTTCGCTCGTGAAAGTCATTGAGTTGCATAAAGTTTCAGAATTGGAAAATATTTTCAAATGAAATTCAAATATTTTCAACACCCCTTGTCATTTAAATAAATGGAAGAAGTCATGTCATCTTCTCTCCAGGGTTTTGTGGTGAAAGGAATTTGAATTCAAGGAGATCATAAAAGCAAAATGAAAGTTTGGGAAAGTCCTTTTATTCCCTCTCATTTAACTTTCAAAAGATTTCGAATTCCACTCACTTTCAGTCAATCAATCAAACAATCAATCCAATCTATCTGTTTATTATAACATTCCAAAATTTAGAATTTTGGGATGTTACAAACCTACCACCCTTAAAATGAATCTCGTCCTCGAGATTCGGAGAGGCTAGAAAGAAATAGGTTAGGTTTGGGGTCTCCTCAAAATCCATCGATCATCTCAGGGTCTGGGGTGCTACCACCCTTAGAATCATTGTTACGGTTCCATCAAAACTCATATACTCCATCTTTATTCTTGACAGTGTCATTCTTCTCTGATTTTCAGGATAATTCCTTCTCTGGGCTCTTCCGGTAGTGGCATAACCTTTTTCCTCAATTTTTCTGTCTTTCATCTCGGTAAGGTTATTCCATTACTGGGTCTTCTTAGCTGTCGGGTCAGGCGCCAATACTAAACAACTATCGACATCTCCTGGTGGTCAACAATTTATGGTTTCTCCTGCAGGAAAATGGGTCTGGGTTTATCCTCACCATATAACCTACGATTGGCATCAACTGCCGTGTACAAGGGAAACATTCTTATACCATTCTAAGGTTCAAGCAAGGTTTAATACCGTCGTCTCTCTACTATAGGTAGGTCACTCAGATTTACCATCCCGTATAGCAAAGCGAATAATAAGAGTAAGTCGGTATGGTGATCAATCCATCCCGCACCCAAATCATTACCTTGTATATGGTTTAGCGAATCTCGCATTCTAACACTCGGTCATCCTCGCAAGCATTGCAGAATTTCTCTTGTCGACGAACCAAGTTCGGATAAATCCATGGATTCTGCAAGCCAAACAAACATCTATCATTCCTTCACAACTCTCAGGTTTTGCGTAACTCCTATAAGATCGTTTGTCGATAAAATCGTAACTTCTTCCAGGGTCTTTCCTTCAGCAAGAATGTGCTTGCTTCCTGGCGGGTCCTGGGGCTTGTGGGTTATGGCCCATCTCATCACTTGTAAACCTTGAACTCATCATCGGGCAACTGATCCTTAATCCAACATCCAACTTCCTAGTATTCTTAAATCCATCCAATTGTACTGCCTTCCTTCCTTCTATTGGCACCAAACTAGGACATGATTACTCAGACTCATCATGGAATTTCCATTGATACATATTTCCAACATCATACCTCCTTTATATCCAATAGTACTTCATCTCTTCATCCTCGGGGGATATCCCACATACCGAGATAAAAAAACTTATACTTATGAAGTCCATACTCCACTTCGTGGAACATCATTATCCTTTCCAGGGTCAAGCGTCCTTACAGGGGAATATTGGCCATCTCTGCATGGCACTTCTTCAACTGGGAAACGTGAAACACATCATGAACTCCTGACAGTCCTTCGGGTGACTCCAGCTTGTTGGCCACTTCTCCCATACGCTCCAAAACTCGGTATGGTCCTACAAATCTCGGGGCTAACTTTCCCTTAACTCCAAATAGTTTAACTCCTCGCAGAGGGAACACAGAAGACATGCTCCGTCTCCAATTTCATAGACTACCTCCTTTACATCCAATAATACTCCATACCCTCATATTCTTGGGGTATCCAACATATCAAGATAAAACTCATACTTATTTTGTTCGAAATCCACTTCGTGGAATATCATTACCTTTTTCCAAGGGTCAAGTTTCCTCACAGGGTACTACCACCTTTAAAATGCACAATCTTCCATAGACCATATTTCTCATATCCTCGAAAATGGTCAAAATCTTTCTTCATAGAGTAACAACTCATAGAATCCAAATCAATACCAATGATGCTAACTTTATTGAATCTCAAATTATTACAATCTCCTGCATTCCATTACATGCCTCAATCCGACACCTCACTAATAAAAGAAATGTCCACACTTCTACTACTATATTTCTGGTTGCACTCAACTATTTGTCACAAGTCTCCGTCTCCTTGGGGCATTCTCTGGCAAAGTGCCCTGCTTCATCACAACGGAAACATATTACTTCTGACATATCTCGAGGTTTCCTTGTGATTATATAACCTCCTGGGGTCCTCATCTTCCCTTTTGGGCAATCATTGTGGTAGTGTCCTGAATTTTTGCACCTGAAACATGTGATATGACTCAGGTCTCTCTTTGTAGAAATTGGGTTGTTCCTGGGATCCAATCTACTTTTCTTCCTGGACTTTTCAGTTCCAATCAGGGCTTTTATTTCCTATGGGTCATACTCTACTTCCTCTGTCGGGAATTCTACTAAATCCCCATTCAGACAATTTTGGGAGATGTGTCCTTCTTCTCCACATGAATAGCATGACTTGGTGCAGGGTTTAATTGGTTCTTCTTTGGGTGTGTCCTCCACCTCTTCCTTCATCACAGATTCCTCTAAAATTCCCATGAGGGCTCTTTTCATTGCTTCTTTCTTCTGCTGGACGGTCCTTTGTACCATGGGGTAGATGTGACACTGAGCAGGGTAGTGGGTAGTCCCTTCACACAAGAAACAAGTGATCTGCCGAGTTGGGCATTCTTCAGCTGGGTGACTTCCTTCACAATTAGGGCATTCATCCTTGTGTTCCTTATGGTTGTGTCCTATTTCTCCACAAGGCTTGTATGCACAAGGTTTCTTCACATCCTTTCCATAAGGCTTCAATTTCTGGGTCACAAGACGAGATCTTTGTAGAGTCCACTTAAATTCTTTCCAAGTGGTTACTCCTTGCCATCCATTGGTGGTTTGGTACATCCTCCACCAAGTAGCAGCACCTCTTTCAAAACATTGAAGAGCATGCCAGGTCATATCCTTTTTGGCTATAGGGTTATTCTTCATGTGATCCTCCATGTTCTGAATCCATCGGTCCGTCTCCAATTGACTCATCGGTCCAGAAAATACAAGCTCATCTCCATTCATCCTCTATTGGGTCCATGGGTTTGGGGTCAGATAAGAGAGGTCGAGAGGGATGCACACAATACAAACAAATTTTTGAAAAGACATATTTTTATTTTGTGGCTGTCGGAAAAACAACAAACAAATGATAGCTCACAAACGTCGCATCTAACGTAGGTATAATAGGGGTTTGGTCTTCTAAAGGTCAATAAGTCTTCAACGTCGCCAAACTCTTCAAGTCTTGTTAATGTCTCCGATGGCTTCTTCCAATCATGCTTGTCCTTCTCAAGTTCTTTTGCCAAATCATCTCTGTTGACGCGAAGTCTCTCGTGACGTCCTTTAAATTTCTGGAGTTGCGTTCCAAACTTCTGGGTTTCACCATCCTTGACATGAACCATGATCCTACTGTCCTTCAGTTCCTAACGAGTCTTTGACGTCTCGAGGTTTTGCTCCTCCATCATGGCTACTTTCAACTTCTGGGTTCTGAGTTCTTCACGAAACGCTTACTTGTCGAATACTGCTTCCTGAAGGTTCATCTTTAAACTTCCTGATGTAATGCTCCAGATCCTGGTGATACACCAGCTAAGGTTAAAACTTCGTCTTGCTGATAGGTGCTCCATCAGCCTTCTACCATCCAATCCTTCCATGCAACTACATGTTTAACTCCGCACGGTGACGATAGCATAAACGGGTAATAACACCATGGTCAGCCGTGTCTATGCCCATGTTACTGCCATGAGCTTTCATTCCATAACTGATATCTCCTGTCTTTGGGTTTTCTTAACAAAAACTTTGAGTTTCTAACTCTCCATGTTCCGGTCTTTCTCCGGTACACCTTGGTCTCGGGTATTGACGGCTTCCATAGTCTGCCAAGTTCCATAAGGGTAGCCTTCCTATACCAATTTGGAAATTCTTCAGAGCCTTCAAATTCTCCTAGTCTTCGGAGTCTTCAACCGTTGTAGTTCCAATTATAACAATTGCTCGGTAAAACACTCTTCATTCCGAGGTGGTCTTGGTTGTCCGATATCTTGTACTTCTTGAAGTGGTCTTATCCGTCGAACCTTCGAGTGGTCCAAAGGGAAAAAGGGTATGGTCTCACTAAAAGGGAATATTTGAATTAACTCAGAAGAGAAGACAGGTAAAAGATCTTTTTGAAAAGGAAAGTTTTAGGGAAAATCCTTCCTATGGGCTTGCCAGTTTCTAGGGTCACGTCCTACAGTCAACATGTGCTCTGATACCATCTTGTAGCGACCCGACCCGAATGGATCAAGTCTCTGTGCTTAAGTGTCATCCCTGGATCGGTATGCTGACACACACAGTACTCGAGGATTTATAACAGAGGTAAATCACATGTATAAAGTAAAGTAAATACTATTACCTCAATCCAAATAGCAGAAGTAACAAGGTTGTGGATTCCCATCAACACCAACGGCAAAGTTGAGTGTAGAAATGGTAACCCTAACGTATCACTTACTCGTCGTAAGAATCCTGCAACATGAAACGTTGCAGCCCGAAAACGGGTCAGCACATGGAATATGCTGGCAAATTCACACCATAGAGAAATGATGAACAAAGGCTATCACTACATGCATATATGGCTGGTGGAAAAGCTCTATGGTTATATTGTTTTTGCGAAAAGCCAATTTTTCCCTACTTCAAAGGAATAAATTTTATTTAACTATCATGGTGGTTGTGAAACATTGAGATGGTTGACAACATCTCAATCCCAATTAAGAACGTGATTAAACCCAAATCAAATTTAAATTAAGTAACATGATGAGATCAACGGGATAATCCAAGAACTAGATACTCAAGATGTCCATAACCGGGGACACGGCTAACCATGATTAGTTTGTACACTCTGCAGAGGTTTGCGCACTTTTCCCCACAAGACTCGATCTCCTCCGTTGGATTACTCGCACTACATGATGTTTGAGTAACGGATGACCGAGACACAGTGTTTCATAAGTGTTTGCACCTTACGTATGGGTAGACAGTTACACCTACTTTCCCCTACATCTGCTAGTCTACCACTGTAAGAGTTCACAGATCTTAGTCAACTATGCTAGAGCCCATAATAGCTTGTGGCTGCACAGGAAGTTTCTAGCATGAATAATCTCATGATCCCTTTGAACCTGGGTGGCGGTCCAAAAGAAAAACAGGCAATCCTGGAATACCCAGGTACCTCAATCCACCCAGATGTGAGTTTTAGTTGCCACCTTAAGTAAACCATTAATTAACAATCTCACATCTGTCATGGAAATCTCTCAAACCCAATCCACGTCTACGAGCATAGCATGGCAATATAAGAAAACGTGAAGTAACTCCCAAAGGTTTGATTGTAAACAGGGCAATAGGTACTACCTCATCAACTACTTCCCAATACCCACATGTTATCAATCCTACTCATGCAATGTTTGAGGGTTGAATCTAATGCATAAAAACTGGGTATGAAAGGGTATGATCAAAGTGTGAACTTGCCTGCAATGTTGATGAAGATGATTCGCACTGGAAACTCTTGATAGATCTACTCGTCACACTTCGTCAATCTATCGTAAGCAAGCAATAGTAACCACACATAAGCAATCACTCAGAAGATCGAGAAGAACGAAGAAGACACTTCGGAAAACATCAAAACCAAGCAAATAACTCTTGCAACATAAAACAATTTCTAACAGTACCAAAATTATATGAATTTGGCCTTATCAGAAAGTTTAGGTCAAAAGCTTCGATTTGCAAAAAGAATCAACTAAATCGGAGCTACGAAACTCAAGTTATGATCAAACGAAGTTTGAATTCAAATCTGATCAAATTCAAATTTTAAAATTTCAAAAACATGTTTGAGTTGGATTACTGGATAGAGGGGATCATAACGAAGAAGTGGGCGTTGGTTTCGTTGGATTTGGTCAAACGAGTAAAAAGATGTGACCGTTTGAAGAACAGGGACTAAACTGTAAATAAAATCATCACAGATAGGTCCCTGGCGAAAAATAAACAGAAAAAGGAAAAGCTAAATAATGAACGTTCGTTTTCTAAACCTAACCAGTGAACGTTCTCTAAATAAATAAACCTAACAAAACCGGTTTTATAAAAAAACAAACTACGGTTTTTTTAAAAAAACCGTAGGGAACCGAGCGGTTTTGTACCGGTTCTCGCGGATTCGACCGGCGGCGAGAAAACCAACGGCGGTGACGGCGGCGTTCTCCGGCGAGATGGCGCGGGGCTCCGGCGAGGGCGGCGAGGTGGCTCCGGTCGTCGGGGATGGCGGCGAAAGGCACGGGAGGGGGCGGCGTGGAGCGGTGGGTGCGGTGGCGGCGACGGCGGCGGTCGTCGGCGGCGAGAGTGGTGGCTTCGGGCGGCGGAG
>NC_057808.1:145506183-145517491 GCF_018294505.1 Triticum aestivum | reverse complement strand
GGGACTCCGTCCCGAGCACGGGGACGAGCGGGGCGCGGTGACGGGCCGGCTGGGCCGCGGCCTGGCGACTGGGCCGGCCCGGTCCGGTCGGTCCAAAGTAAAAAAAACATTTTTAGACAAACAAAAAGTAAATGAAAAACAAAATAAATCAAAATATTATATAGGAATATAATATATCAGAATTTTCAGAAAAAGATTTTCTACAACATGAACATTTTTCTAAAGGCAAATAAAATCGTCAAAAATTCAAATAAATCAAACAGTGCTACTGCCTTAATAAAATCCAATAAAAATCAGTTTAAAAATACCAAAATGATTTCAAATTTATTTCTCTCCAATTTTCTGATGTAGGGAATCATTTTACCCTAATTTCCATATATTTTATTTTTGGAGAAAAATAATTTGAATAAAACTCAAATAACTCCAATATTGAAAATAATTTCAAAATGGATTTTAATTTTGAGTTTCTTTGAAACTCCCAACTCATATTTCATATATTTTGAAGAAGTCATTTTATCTTCGCTCGTGAAAATCATTGAGTTGCATAAAGTTTCAGAATTGGAAAATATTTTCAAATGAAATTCAAATATTTTCAACACCCCTTGTCATTTAAATAAATGCAAGAAGTCATGTCATCTTCTCTCCAGGGTTTTGTGGTGAAAGGAATTTGAATTCATGGAGATCATAAAAGCAAAATGAAAGTTTGGGAAAGTCCTTTTATTCCCTCTCATTTAACTTTCAAAAGATTTCGAATTCGACTCACTTTCAGTCAATCAATCAAACAATCAATCCAATCTATCTATTTATTATAACATTCCAAAATTTAGAATTTTGGGATGTTACATAGTGCATCATCATAACTGAGGTCTCTTACATTTCCCTTCAAGTAATTGGATCCCATATGGAGATGTTTAGTGAAGTAGAATGGAAAAAATCGAATGCAACTACACAAGAACTAGTTTGTAACTGTCGTTCGAAATCAGTTTTGCGCAGTGTTAACTGAAACATGGATATCTAACTCATACGGAGTCCGTTTTGGCACCACAAGTAGTCAAAACGTTTGTGACGACCAGATGCTTCAAAGGATTCTTTCATAGGGAACATTTTGAGAACTTTTCTTAAGGAGTTCGTTCAAAAAATTGTATAGAAACTTTCTTAATGAGCACTCAACAAACGCATTTCGAGAACATACACAAAGTCCCAGCTATGGACCTAGTCCATCATCATAACTGAGGTCTCTTACATTCCCCTTCAAGTAATTGGATCCCATATGGAGATGTTTAGTGAAGTAGAATGGAAAAAATCGAATGGAACTGCACAAGAACTAGTCTGTAACTATCATTCGAAATCAGTTTTGCGCTGTGTTAACTGAAACATCGATATCTGACTCATACAGAGTCCGTTTTGGCTCCACAAGTAGTCAAAACGTTTGTGACGACCAGATGCTTCAAAGGATTCTTTCATAGGGAACTTTTGGAGAACTTTTCTTAAGGAGTTCGTTCAGAAACTTGTATAGAAACTTTCTTAATGGGCACTCGACAAACGCATTTTGAGAACATACACAAAGTCCCAGCTATGGACCTAGTGCATCATCATAACTAACGTCTCTTGCAATTCCCTACAAGTAATTGGATGTCATATGGAGATCTTTAGTGAAGTAGAATGGAAAAAATCGAATGCAACTACACAAGAACAAGTCTGTAACTATCGTTCGAAATCAGTTTTGCGCAGTGTTAAATGAAACATGGATATCTGACTCATACGAAGTCCGTTTTGGCTCCACAAGTAGTCAAAACATTTGTGTTGACCAGATGCTTCAAAGGATTCTTTCATAGGGAACTTTTGGAGAACTTTTCTTAAGGAGTTACTTCAGAAACTTGTATAGAAACTTTCTTAATGAGCACTCGACAAACGCATTTCGAGAACATACACAAAGTCCCATCTATGGACCTAGTGCATCATCAGAACTGAGCTCTCTTGCATTTCCCTACAAGTAATTGGATCTCGTCTGGAGATGTTTAGTGAAGTATACTGGAAAAAAATCAAATGCAAATACACAAGAACTAGTCCGTAACTGTCGTTCGGAATCAGTTTTGCGCAGTGTTAACTGAAACATGGATATCTGATTCATACAGAGTCCGTTTTGGCTCCACAAGTAGTCAAAACGTTTGTGACGACCATATGCTTCAAAGTATTCTTTTATAGGGAACTTTTGGAGAACTTTTCTTTAGGAGTTCGTTCAGAAACTTGTATAGAAACTTTCTTAATGAGCACTCGACAAACGCATTTCGAGAACATACACAAAGTCCCAGCTATGGACCTAGTGCATCATCATAACTGAGGTCTCTTGCATTTCCCTACAAGTAATTCGATCTCATATGGAGATGTTTAGTGAGGTATAATGGAAAAAATCGAATGCAACTACACAAGAACTAGTCTGTAACTTTCGTTCGGAATCAGTTTTGTGCAGTGTTAATTGAAACATGGATATCTGACTCATACGGAGTCCGTTTTGGCTCCACAAGTAGTCAAAACGTTTGTGATGACCAGATGCTTCAAAGGATTCTATCATAGGGAAATTTTGGAGAACTTTTCTTAAGGAGTTCGTTCAGAAACTTGTATAGAAACTTTCTTAATGAGCACTCTACAAACGCATTTCAAGAACATACACAAAGTCCCAGCTATGGACCTAGTGCATCATCATTACTGAGGTCTCTTGCATTTCCCTACAAGTAATTGGATATCATATGGAGATGTTTAGTGAAGTAGAATGGAAAAAATCGAATCCAACTACACAAGAACTAGTCTGTAACTGTCGTTTGGAATCAGTTTTGCGCACTGTTAACTGAAACATGGATATCTGACTCATACGGAGTCCGTTTTGGCTCCACAAGTAGTCAACACGTTTGTGACGACCAGATGCTTCAAAGGATTCATTCATAGGGAACTTTTGGAGAACTTTTCTTAAGGAGTTCGTTCAGAAACTTGTATAGAAACTTTCTTAATGAGCACTCGACGAACGCATTTCGAGAACATACACAAAGTCCCTGCTATGGACCTAGTGCATCATCATAACTGAGGTATCTTAGATTTCCCTTCAAGTAATTGGATCCCATATGGAGATGTTTAGTGAAGTAGAATGGAAAAAATTGAATGCAACTACACAAGAACTAGTCTATAACTGTCGTTCGAAATCAGTTTTGCGCAGTGTTAACTGAAACATGGATATCTGACTCATACGGAGGAAACATGGATATCTGACTCATACGGAGTCTGTTTTGGCTCCACAAGTAGTCAAAACGTTTGTGACGACCAGATGCTTCAAAGGATTCTTTCATAGGGAACTTTTGGAGAACTTTTCTTAAGGAGTTCGTTCAGAAACTTGTATAGAAACTTTCGTAATGAGCACTCGACAAACGCATTTCGAATACATACACAATGTCCCAGCTATGGACCTAGTGCATCATCATAACTGAGGTATCATGCATTTCCCTACAAGTGATTGGATCTCATATGGAGATGTTTAGTGAAGTAGAATGGAAAAAATCGAATGCAACTACACAAGAACTAGTCTGTAACTGTCGTTCGGAATCAGTTTTGCGCAGTGTTAAATGAAACATGGATATCTAACTCATACGAAGTCCGTTTTTGCTCCACAAGTAGTCAAAACATTTGTGATGACCAGATGCTTCAAAGGATTCTTTCATAGGGAACTTTTGGAGAACTTTTCTTAAGGAGTTACTTCAGAAACTTGTATAGAAACTTTCTTAATGAGCACTCGACAAACGCATTTCGAGAACATACACAAAGTCCCAGCTATGGACCTAGTGCATCATCATAACTGAGGTCTCTTGCATTTCCCTACAAGTAATTGGATCTCGTATGGAGATGTTTAGTGAAGTATATTGGAGAAAAATCAAATGCAACTACACAAGAACTAGTCTGTAACTGTTGTTCGGAATCAGTTTTGCGCAGTCTTAACTGAAACATGGATATCTGACTCATACAGAGTCCGTTTTGGCTCCACAAGTAGTCAAAACATTTGTGAGGACCAGATGCTTCAAAGGATTCTTTCATAGGGAACTTTTGGAAAACTTTTCTTAAGGAGTTCGTTTAGAAACTTGTATAGAAACTTTCTTAATGAGCACTCGATAAATGCATTTCGAGAACATACACAAAGTCCCAGCTATGGACCTAGTGCATCATCATAACTGAGGTCTCTTGCATTTCCCTACAAGTAATTGGATCTCATATGGAGATGTTTAGTGAAGTAGAATGGAAAAAATCGAATGCAACTACACAAGAACTAGTCTGTATCTGTCGTTCGGAATCAGTTTTGCGCAGTGTTAAATGAAACATGGATATCTGACTCATACGAAGTCCGTGTTGGCTCCACAAGTAGTCAAAACGTTTGTGATGACCAGGTTCTTCAAAGGATTCTTTCATAGGGAACTTTTGGAGAACTTTTCTTAAGGAGTTCGTTCAGAAACTTGTATAGAATCTTTCTTAATGAGCACTCGACAAATGCATTTCGAGAACATACACAAAGTCCCTGCTATGGACCTAACGCGTCATCATAACTGAGGTCTCTTGGATTTCCCTACAAGTAATTGGATCTCATATGGAGATGTTTAGTGAAGTAGAATGGAAAAAATCGAATCCAACTACACAAGAACTAGTCTGTAATTGTCGTTCGGAATCAGTTTTGTGCAGTGTTAAATGAAACATGGATATCTGACTCATACGAAGTCCGTTTTGGCTCCACAAGTACTCAAAACATTTGTGATGACCAGATTCTTGAAAGGATTCTTTCATAGGGAACTTTTGGAGAACTTTTCTTAAGGAGTTCGTTCAGAAACTTGTATAGAAACTTTCTTAATGAGCACTCACAAACGCATTTCGAGAACATACACTAAGTCCCAGCTATGCACCCAGTGCATCATCATAACTGAGGCCTCTTGCATTTCCCTACAAGTAATTGGATCTCATATGGAGATGTTTAGTGAAGTAGAATGGAAAAAATCGAATCCAACTACACTAGAACTAGTACGTAACTGTCGTTTGGAATCAGTTTTGCGCAGTGTTAACTGAAACATGGATATCTGACTAGTACGGAGTCCGTTTTGGCTCCACAAGTAGTCAAAACGTTTGTGACGACCAGATGCTTCAAAGGATTCTTTCATAGGGAACTTTTGGAGAACTTTTCTTAAGGAGTTCGTTCAGAAACTTGTATAGAAACTTTCTTAATGAGCACTCGACAAACGCATTTCGAGAACATACACAAAGTCCCAGCTATGGACCTAGTGCATCATCATAACTGAGGTCTCTTGCATTTCCCTACAAGTAATTGGATCTTGTATGGAGATGTTTAGTGAAGTATATTGGAAAAAATCAAATGCAACTACACAAGAACTAGTCTGTAACTGTCGTTCGGAATCAGTTTTGCGCAGTGTTAACTGAAACATGGATATCTGACTCATACAGAGTCCGTTTTGGCTCCACAAGTAGTCAAAACGTTTGTGATGACCAGATGCTTCAAAGGATTCTTTCATAGGGAACTTTTGGAGAACTTTTCTTGAGGAGTTCATTCAGAAACTTGTATAGAAACTTTCTTAATGAGCACTCGACAAACGCATTTCGAGAACATACACAAAGTCCCAGCTATGGACCCAGTGCATCATCATAGCTGAGGTCTCTTGCATTTCCCAACAAGTAATTGGATCTCATATGGAGAAGTTTAGTGAAGTAGAATGGAAAAAATCGAATCCAACTACACAAGAACTAGTATGTAACTGTCGTTTGGAATCAGTTTTGCGCAGTGTTAACTGAAACATGGATATCTGACTCATACAGAGTCCATTTTGGCTCCACAAGTAGTCAAATGGTTTGTAACGACCAGATGCTTCAAAGGATTCTTTCATAGGGAACGTTTGGAGAACTTTTCTTAAGGCGTTCATTCAGGAACTTGTATAGAAACTTTCTTAATGAGCACTCGACAAACGCATTTCGAGAACATACACAAAGTCCCCGCTATGAACCTAGTGCATCATCATAACTGAGGTCTCTTGCCTTTCCCTACAAGTAATTGGATCTCATATGGAGATGTTTATTGAAGTAGAATGGACAAAATCGAATTCAACTACACAAGAACTAGTCTGTAACTGTCGTTCAGAATCAGTTTTGCGTAGTGTTAACTGAAACATGGATATCTGACTCATACGGAGTCCGTTTTGGCTCCACAAGTAGTCAAAATGTTTGTGACGACCAAATGCTTCAAAGGATTCTTTCATAGGGAACTTTTGGAGAACTTTTCTTAAGAAGTTCGTTCAGAAACTTGTATAGAAACTTTCTTAATGAGCACTCGACAAACGCATTTCGAGAACATCCACAAAGTCCCAGCTATGGACCTAGTGTTATCATCATAACTGAGGTCTCTTGCATTTCCCTACAAATAATTGGATCTCTTATGGAGATGTTTAGTGAAGTAGAATGGAGAAAAACGAATGCAACTACACAAGAACTTGTTTGTAACTGTCGTTCGGAATCAGTTTTGCGCAGTGTTAACTGAAACATGGATATCTGACTCATACGGAGTCCGTTTTGGCTCCACAAGTAGTCAAAACGTTAGTGACAACCAGATGCTTCAAAGCATTCTTTCATAGGGAACTTTGGTAGAACTTTTCTTAAGGAGTTCGTTCAGAAACTTGTATAGAAACTTTCTTAATGAGCACTCGACAAACGCATTTCGAGAACATACACAAAGTCCCAGCTATGGACCTAGTGCATCATCATAACTGAGGTGTCTTACATTTCCCTTCAAGTAAATTGGATCCCATATGGATATGTTTAGTGAAGTAGAATGGAAAAAATTGAATGCAACTACACAAGAACTTGTCTGTACTGTCGTTCGAAATCAGTTTTGCGCAGTGTTAACTGAAACATGGATATCTGACTCACACGGCGTCTGTTTTGTGACGACTAGATGCTTCAAAGGATTCATTCGTAGGGAACTTTTGGGGAACTTTTCTTAAGGAGTTCATTCAGAAACTTGTATAGAAACTTTCTTAATGAGCACTCGACAAACGCATTTCGAGAACATACAGAAAGTCCCAGCTATGGACCTAGTGCATCATCATAACTAAGGTCTCTTGCATTTCCCTACAAGTAATTGCATCTCATATGGAGATGTTTAGTGAAGTAGAATGGAAAAAATCGAATGCAACTACACAAGAACTAGTCTGTAACTGTCGTTCGGAAGCAGTTTTGCGTAGTGTTAACTGAAACATGGATATCCGACTTATACGGAGTCCATTTTGGCTCCACAAGTAGTCAAAACCTTTGTGACGACTAGATGCTTCAAAGGATTCTTTCATAGGTAACTTTTGGACAACTTTTCTTCAGGAGTTCGTTCCGAAACTTGTGTAGATACTTTCTTAATGAGCACTCGACAAACGCATTCCGAGAACATACACAAAGTCACAGCTATGGACCTAGTGCATCATCATAACTGAGGTCTCTTGCATTTCCCTACAAGTAATTGGATCTCATATGGAGATGTTTAGTGAAGTAGAATGGAAAAAATCGAATTCAACTACACAAGAACTAGTCTCTAACTGTCGTTTGGAATCAGTTTTGCGCAGTGTTAACTGAAACATGGATATCTGACTCATACGGAGTCCGTTTTGGCTCCACAAGTAGTGAAAACGTTTATGATGACCAGATGCTTCAAAGGATTCTTTCATAGGGAATTTTGGAGAAGTTTTCTTAAGGAGTTCGTTCAGAAACTTGTATAGAAACTTTCTTAATGAGCATTCGACAAACGCATTTCGAGAACATACACAAAGTCCCAGCTATGGACCTAGTGCATATTCATAACTGAGGTCTCTTGCATTTCCCTACAAGTAATTGGATCTCATATGGAGATGTTTAGTGAAGTATAATGGAGAAAATCGAATGCAACTACACAAGAACTAGTCTGTAACAGTCGTTCGGAATCAGTTTTGCGCAGTGTTAACTGAAACATGGATATCCGACTCATACGGAGTCCGTTTTGGTTCCACAAGTAGTCAAAACTTTTGTGACGACCAGATGCTTCAAAGGAATCTTTCATAGGGTACTTTTGGAGAACTTTTCTTAAGAAGTTCTTTCAGAAACTTGTATAGAAACTTTCTTAATGAGCAGTCGACAAACGCATTTCGAGAACATACAGAAAGTCCTAGCTATGGACCTAGTGCATCATCATAACTGAGGTCTCTTGCATTTTCCTACAAGTAATTGGATCTCATATGGAGATGTTTAGTGAAGTATAATGGAGAAAATCGAATTCAACTACACAAGAACTAGTCTGTAATTGTCGTTCGGAATCAGTTTAGCGCAGTGTTAAATGAAACATGGATATCTGACTCATCCGGAGTCCGTTTTGGCTCCACAAGTAGTCAAAACGTTTGTGACGACCAGATGCTTCAAAGGATTCTTTCATAGGGAACTTTTGGAGAACTTTTCTTAAGGAGTTCGTTCAGAAACTTGTATAGAAACTTTCTTAATGAGCACTTGACAAACGCATTTCGAGAACATACACAAAGTCCCAGCTATGGACCTAGTGCATCATCATAACTGAGGTCTCTTATATTTCCCTTCAAGTAGTTGTATCCCATATGGAGATGTCTAGTGAAGTAGAATGGAAAAAATCGAATGCAACTACACAAGAACTAGTATGTAACTGTCGTTTGGAATCAGTTTTGCGTAGTTTTAACTGAAACATGGATATCCGACTCATACAGAGTCCGTTTTGGCTCCATAAGTAGTCGACACCTTTGTGATGACCAGATGCTTCAAAGGATTCTTTCATAGGTAACTTTTGGAGAACTTTTCTTAAGGAGTTCGTTCAGAAACTTGTATAGAAACTTTCTTAATGAGCACTCGACAAATGCATTTCGAGAACATACACAAAGTCCCAGCTATGGACCTAGTGCATCATCATAAGTGAGGTCTCTTGCATTTCCCTACAAGTAATTGGATCTCATATGGAGATGTTTAGTGAAGTAGAATGGAGAAAATCGAATTCAACTACACAAGAACTAGGTTGTAACTGTCGTTCAGAATCAGTTTTGCGGAGTGTTAACTGAAACATGGATATCTGACTCATACGGAGTCCGTGTTTCCTCCACAAGTAGTAAAAATGTTTGTGACGACCAGATGCTTCAAAGGATTCTTTCATAGGGAACTTTTGGAGAACTTTTCTTAAGGAGTTTGTTCAGAAACTTGTATAGAAACTTTCTTAATGAGCACTCGACAAACGCATTTCCAGAACATACACAAAGTCCCAGCTATGGACCTAGTGCATCATCATAACTGAGGTCTCTTGCATTTCCCTACAAGTAATTGGATCTCATATGGAGATGTTTAGTGAAGTAGAATCGAGAAAATCGAATTCAACTACACAAGAACTAGTCTCTAACTGTCGTTCAGAATCAGTTTTGCGCAGTGTTAACTGAAACATGGATATCCGACTCATACGGAGTCCGTTTTGGCTCCACAAGTAGTCCAAATGTTTGCGACGACCAGATGCTTCAAAGGATTCTTTCATCGGGAACTTTTGGAGAACTTTTCTTAAGGAGTTCGTTCAGAAACATGTATAGAAACTTTCTTAATGAGCACTCGACAAACGCATTTCGAGAACATACACAAACTCCCAGCTATGGACCTAGTGCATCATCATAATTGAGGTCTCTTGCATTTCCCTACAAGTAATTGGATTTCATATGGAGATGTTTAGTGAAGTAGAATGGAGAAAATCGAATGCAACTACACAAGAACTAGCATGTAACTGTCGTTCAGAATCAGTTTTGCGCAGTGTTAACTGAAACATGGATATCTGACTCATACGGAGTCCGTTTTGGCTCCACAAGTAGTCAAAATGTTTGTGACGACCAGATGCTTCAAAGCATTCTTTCATAGGGAAGCTTTGGAGAACTTTTCTTAAGGAGTTCGTTCAGAAACTTGTATAGAAACTTTCTTAATGAGCACTGGATAAACGCACTTCGAGAACATACACAAAGTCCCAGCTATGGACCTAGTGCAACATCATAACTGAGGTCTCTTACATTTCCCTTCAAGTAGTTGGATCCCATATGGAGATGTTTAGTGAAGTAGAATGGAAAAAATCGAATGCAACTACACAAGAACTAGTCTGTAACTGTCGTTTGAAATCAGTTTTGCGCAGTGTTAACTGAAACATGGATATCTGACTCATACGGAGTCCGTTTTGGCTCCACAAGTAGTCAAAACTTTTGTGACGACCAGATGCTTCGAAGGATTCTTTCATAGGGTACTTTTGGAGAACTTTTCTTAAGAAGTTCGTTCAGAAACTTGTATAGAAACTTTCTTAATGAGCACTCGACAAACGCATTTCGAGAACATACAGAAAGTCCTAGCTATGGACCTAGTGCATCATCATAACTGAGGTATCTTGCATTTCTCTACAAGTAATTGGATCTCATATGGAGATGTTTAGTGAAGTATAATGGAGAAAATCGAATGCAACTACACAAGAACTAGTCTGTAACTGTCGTTCGGAATTAGTTTTGCGCAGTGTTAACTGAAACATGGATATCTGACTCATAAGGAGGCCGTTTTGGCTCCACATGTAGTCAAAACTTTGGAGAACTTTTCTTAAGGAGTTCATTCGGAAACTTCTATCGAAACTTTCTTAATGAGCACTCGACAAACGCATTTTGAGAACATACACAAAGTCCCAGCTATGGACCTAGTGCATCATCATAACTGAGGTCTCTTACATTTCCCTTCAAGTAGTTGGATCCCATATGGAGATGTTTAGTGAAGTAGAGTGGAAAAAATCGAATGCAATTACACAAGAACTAGTCTGTAACTGTCGTTCGAAATCAGTTTTGCGCAGTGTTAACTGAAACATGGATATCTGACTCATATGGAGTCCGTTTTGGCTCCACAAGTAGTCAAAATGTTTATAACGACCAGATGATTCAAAGGATTCTTTCATAGAGAAATTTTGGAGAACCTTTCTTAAGGAGTTCGTTCAGAAACTTGTATAGAAACTTTCTTAATGAACACTCGACAAACGCATTTCGAGAACATACACAAAGTCCCTGCTATGGACCTAGCGCATCATCATAACTGAGGTCTCTTGCATTTCCCTACAAGTAATTGGATCTCATATGGAGATGTTTAGTGAAGTAGAATGGGAAAAATTGAATGCAACTACACAAGAACTTGTCTGTAAGTGTCGTTCGGAATCTGTTTTGCGAAGTGTTAACTGAAACATGGATATCTG
>NC_057808.1:145505476-145506173 GCF_018294505.1 Triticum aestivum | reverse complement strand
CAGCTATGGACCTAGTGCATCATCATAACTGAGGTCTCTTGCATTTCCCTACAAGTAATTGGATCTCATATGGAGATGTTTAGTGAAGTAGAATGGAGAAAATCGAATGCAACTACACAAGAACTAGCATGTAACTATCGTTCAGAATCAGTTTTGCGCAGTGTTAACTGAAACATGGATATCTGACTCATACGGAGTCCGTTTTGGCTCCACAAGTAGTCAAAATGTTTGTGACGACCAGATGCTTCAAAGCATTCTTTCATAGGGAACCTTTGGAGAACTTTTCTTAAGGAGTTCGTTCAAAAACTTGTATAGAAACTTTCTTAATGAGCACTGGATAAACGCACTTCGAGAACATACACAAAGTCCCAGCTATGGACCTAGTGCATCATCATAACTGAGGTCTCTTACATTTCCCTTCAAGTAGTTGGATCCAATATGGAGATGTTTAGTGAAGTAGAATGGAAAAAATCGAATGCAACTACACAAGAACTAGTCTGTAACTGTCGTTCGAAATCAGTTTTGCGCAGTGTTAACTGAAACATGGATATCTGACTCATACGGAGTCCGTTTTGGCTCCACAAGTAGTCAAAACTTTTGTGACGACCAGATGCTTCAAAGGATTCTTTCATAGGGTACTTTTGGAGAACTTTTCTTAAGAAGTTCGTTCAGAAACTTGTATAGAAACTTTCTTAAT
>NC_057808.1:145504179-145505466 GCF_018294505.1 Triticum aestivum | reverse complement strand
CTCATACGAAGTATGTTTTGGGTCCACAAGTAGTCAAAACATTTGTGACGACCAGATGCTTCAAAGGATTCTTTCATAGGGAATTTTTGAGAAGTTTTCTTAAGGAGTTCGTTCAGAAACTTGTATAGAAACTTTCTTAATGAGCACTCGACAAACGCATTTCGAGAACATACACAAAGTCCCAGCTATGGACCTAGTGCATCATCATAACTGTGGTCTCTTTCATTTCCCTACAAGTAATTGGATCTCATATGGAGATGTTTAGTGAAGTAGAATGGAAAAAATCGAATGCAACTACACAAGAACTAGTATGTAACTGTCGTTTGGAAGCAGTTTTGCGTAGTGTTAACTGAAACATGGATATCCGACTTATACGGAGTCCATTTTGGCTCCACAAGTAGTCAAAACCTTTGTGACGACCAGATGCTTCAAAGGATTCTTTCATAGGTAACTTTTGGAGAACTTTTCTTCAGGAGTTCGTTCCGAAACTTGTGTAGATACTTTCTTAATGAGCACTCGACAAACGCATTCCGAGAACATACACAAAGTCACAGCTATGGACCTAGTGCATCATCATAACTGAGGTCTCTTGCATTTCCCTACAAGTAATTGGATCTCATATGGAGATGTTTAGTGAAGTAGAATGGAGAAAATTGAATTCAAGTACACAAGAACTAGTCTCTAACTGTCGTTCAGAATCAGTTTGGCGCAGTGTTAACTGAAACATGGATATCCGACTCATACGGAGTCCGTTTTGGCTCCACAAGTAGTCAAAATGTTTGTGATGACCAGATGCTTCAAAGGATTCTTTCATCGCGAACTTTTGGAGAACTTTTCTTAAGGAGTTCGTTCAGAAACATGTATAGAAACTTTCTTAATGAGCACTCGACAAACGCATTTCGAGAACATACACAAAGTCCCAGCTATGGACCTAGTGCATCATCATAACTGAGGTCTCTTGAATTTCCCTACAAGTAATTGGATCTCATATGGAGATGTTTAGTGAAGTAGAATGGAGAAAATCGAATGCAACTACACAAGAACTAGCATGTAACTATCGTTCAGAATCAGTTTTGCGCAGTGTTAACTGAAACATGGATATCTGACTCATACGGAGTCCGTTTTGGCTCCACAAGTAGTCAAAATGTTTGTGACGACCAGATGCTTCAAAGCATTCTTTCATAGGGAACCTTTGGAGAACTTTTCTTAAGGAGTTCGTTCAGAGACTTGTATAGAAACTTTCTTAATGAGCACTCGACAAACGCATTTCGAGAACATACACAAAGT
>NC_057808.1:145503598-145504048 GCF_018294505.1 Triticum aestivum | reverse complement strand
ACCTTTCTTAAGGAGTTCGTTCAGAAACTTGTATAGAAACTTTCTTAATGAGCACTCGACAAACGCATTTTGAGAACATACACAAAGTCCCAGCTATGGACCTAGCGCATCATCATAACTGAGGTCTCTTGCATTTCCCTACAAGTAATTGGATCTCATATGGAGATGTTTAGTGAAGTAGAATGGGAAAAATTGAATGCAACTACACAAGAACTTGTCTGTAAGTGTCGTTCGGAATCTGTTTTGCGAAGTGTTAACTGATACATGGATATCTGACTCATACGAAGTACGTTTTGGGTCCACAAGTAGTCAAAACATTTGTGACGACCAGATGCTTCAAAGGATTCTTTCATAGGGAATTTTGGAGAAGTTTTCCTAAGGAGTTCGTTCAGAAACTTGTATAGAAACTTTCTTAATGAGCACTCGACAAACGCATTTCGAGAACATACA
>NC_057808.1:145497682-145503381 GCF_018294505.1 Triticum aestivum | reverse complement strand
AAGTAGTCAAAATGTTTGTGACGACCAGATGCTTCAAAGCATTCTTTCATAGGGAACCTTTGGAGAACTTTTCTTAAGGAGTTCGTTCAGAGACTTGTATAGAAACTTTCTTAATGAGCACTCGACAAACGCATTTCGAGAACATACACAAAGTCCCAGCTATGGACCTAGTGCATCATCATAACTGAGGTCTCTTGCATTTCCCTACAAGTAATGGGATCTCATATGGAGATGTTTAGTGAAGTAGAATGGAGAAAATCGAATGCAACTACACAAGAACTAGCATGTAACTATCGTTCAGAATCAGTTTTGCGCAGTGTTAACTGAAACATGGATATCTGACTCATACGGATTCCGTTTTGGCTCCACAAGTAGTCAAAATGTTTGTGACGACCAGATGCTTCAAAGCATTCTTTCATAGGGAACCTTTGGAGAACTTTTCTTAAGGAGTTCGTTCAGAAACTTGTATAGAAACTTTCTTAATGAGCACTGGATAAACGCACTTCGAGAACATACACAAAGTCCCAGCTATGGACCTAGTGCATCATCATAACTGAGGTCTCTTACATTTCCCTTCAAGTAGTTGGATCCAATATGGAGATGTTTAGTGAAGTAGAATGGAAAAAATCGAATGCAACTACACAAGAACTAGTCTGTAACTGTCGTTCGAAATCAGTTTTGCGCAGTGTTAACTGAAACATGGATATCTGACTCATACGGAGTCCGTTTTGGCTCCACAAGTAGTCAAAACTTTTTTGACGACCAGATGCTTCAAAGGATTCTTTCATAGGTAACTTTTGGAGAACTTTTCTTAAGGAGTTCGTTCCGAAACTTTTGTAGATACTTTCTTAATGAGCACTCGACAAACGCATTCCGAGAACATACACAAAGTCACAGCTATGGACCTAGTGCATCATCATAACTGAGGTCTCTTGCATTTCCCTACAAGTAATTGGATCTCATATGGAGATGTTTAGTGAAGTAGAATGGAGAAAATCGAATTCAACTACACAAGAACTAGTCTCTAACTGTCGTTCAGAATCAGTTTGGCGCAGTGTTAACTGAAACATGGATATCCGACTCATACGGAGTCCGTTTTGGCTCCACAAGTAGTCAAAATGTTTGTGATGACCAGATGCTTCAAAGGATTCTTTCATAGGGAAATTTTGGAGAACTTTTCTTAAGGAGTTCGTTCAGAAACTTGTATAGAAACTTTCTTAATGAGCACTCGACAAACGCATTTCGAGAACATACACAAACTCCCAGCTATGGACCTAGTGCATCATCATAACTGAGGTCTCTTGCATTTCCCTACAAGTAATTGGATCTCATATGGAGATGTTTAGTGAAGTAGAATGGAGAAAATCGAATGCAACTACACAAGAACTAGCATGTAACTATCGTTCAGAATCAGTTTTGCGCAGTGTTAACTGAAACATGGATATCTGACTCATACGGAGTCCGTTTTGGCTCCACAAGTAGTCAAAATGTTTGTGACGACCAGATGCTTCAAAGCATTCTTTCATAGGGAACCTTTGGAGAACTTTTCTTAAGGAGTTCGTTCAAAAACTTGTATAGAAACTTTCTTAATGAGCACTGGATAAACGCACTTCGAGAACATACACAAAGTCCCAGCTATGGACCTAGTGCATCATCATAACTGAGGTCTCTTACATTTCCCTTCAAGTAGTTGGATCCAATATGGAGATGTTTAGTGAAGTAGAATGGAAAAAATCGAATGCAACTACACAAGAACTAGTCTGTAACTGTCGTTCGAAATCAGTTTTGCGCAGTGTTAACTGAAACATGGATATCTGACTCATACGGAGTCCGTTTTGGCTCCACAAGTAGTCAAAACTTTTGTGACGACCAGATGCTTCAAAGGATTCTTTCATAGGGTACTTTTGGAGAACTTTTCTTAAGAAGTTCGTTCAGAAACTTGTATAGAAACTTTCTTAATAAGCACTCGACAAACGCATTTCGAGAACATACAGAAAGTCCTAGCTATGGACCTAGTGCATCATCATAACTGAGGTATCTTGCATTTCCCTACAAGTAATTGGATCTCATATGGAGATGTTTAGTGAAGTATAATGGAGAAAATCGAATGCAACTACACAAGAACTAGTCTGTAGCTGTTGTTCGGAATCAGTTTTGCGCAGTGTTAACTGAAACATGGATATCTGACTCATAAGGAGGCCGTTTTGGCTCCACATGTAGTCAAAACTTTTGGAGAACCTTTCTTAAGGAGTTCGTTCAGAAACTTGTATAGAAACTTTCTTAATGAGCACTCGACAAACGCATTTTGAGAACATACACAAAGTCCCAGCTATGGACCTAGCGCATCATCATAACTGAGGTCTCTTGCATTTCCCTACAAGTAATTGGATCTCATATGGAGATGTTTAGTGAAGTAGAATGGGAAAAATTGAATGCAACTACACAAGAACTTGTCTGTAAGTGTCGTTCGGAATCTGTTTTGCGAAGTGTTAACTGATACATGGATATCTGACTCATACGAAGTACGTTTTGGGTCCACAAGTAGTCAAAACATTTGTGACGACCAGATGCTTCAAAGGATTCTTTCATAGGGAATTTTGGAGAAGTTTTCCTAAGGAGTTCGTTCAGAAACTTGTATAGAAACTTTCTTAATGAGCACTCGACAAACGCATTTCGAGAACATACACAAAGTCCCAGCTATGGACCTAGTGCATCATCATAACTGTGGTCTCTTGCATTTCCCTACAAGTAATTGGATCTCATATGGAGATGTTTAGTTAAGTAGAATGGAAAAAATCGAATGCAACTACACAAGAACTAGTATGTAACTGTCGTTTGGAAGCAGTTTTGCGCAGTGTTAACTGAAACATGGATATCTGACTCATACGGAGTCCGTTTTGGCTCCACAAGTAGTCAAAACCTTTGTGACGACCAGATGCTTCAAAGGATTCTTTCATAGGTAACTTTTGGAGAACTTTTCTTAAGGAGTTCGTTCCGAAACTTGTGTAGATACTTTCTTAATGAGCACTCGACAAACGCATTCCGAGAACATACACAAAGTCACAGCTATGGACCTAGTGCATCATCATAACTGAGGTCTCTTGCATTTCCCTACAAGTAATTGGATCTCATATGGAGATGTTTAGTGAAGTAGAATGGAGAAAATCGAATTCAACTACACAAGAACTAGTCTCTAACTGTCGTTCAGAATCAGTTTGGCGCAGTGTTAACTGAAACATGGATATCCGACTCATACGGAGTCCGTTTTGGCTCCACAAGTAGTCAAAATGTTTGTGATGACCAGATGCTTCAAAGGATTCTTTCATCGTGAACTTTTGGAGAACTTTTCTTAAGGAGTTCGTTCAGAAACATGTATAGAAACTTTCTTAATGAGCACTCGACAAACGCATTTCGAGAACATACACAAAGTCCCAGCTATGGACCTAGTGCATCATCATAACTGAGGTCTCTTGCATTTCCCTACAAGTAATTGGATCTCATATGGAGATGTTTAGTGAAGTAGAATGGAGAAAATCGAATGCAACTACACAAGAACTAGCATGTAACTGTCGTTCAGAATCAGTTTTGCGCAGTGTTAACTGAAACATGGATATCTGACTCATACGGAGTCCGTTTTGGCTCCACAAGTAGTCAAAATGTTTGTGACGACCAGATGCTTCAAAGCATTCTTTCATAGGGAACCTTTGGAGAACTTTTCTTAAGAAGTTCGTTCAGAAACTTGTATAGAAACTTTCTTAATGAGCACTTGATAAACGCACTTCGAGAACATACACAAAGTCCCAGCTATGGACCTAGTGCATCATCATAACTGAGGTCTCTTACATTTCCCTTCAAGTAGTTGCATCCCATATGGAGATGTTTAGTGAAGTAGAATGGAATAAATCGAATGCAACTACACAAGAACTAGTCTGTAACTGTCGTTCGAAATCAGTTTTGCGCAGTGTTAACTGAAACATGGATATCTGACTCATACGGAGTCCGTTTTGGCTCCACAAGTAGTCAAAACTTTTGTGACGACCAGATGCTTAAAAGGATTCTTTCATAGGGTACTTTTGGAGAACTTTTCTTAAGAAGTTCGTTCAGAAACTTGTATAGAAACTTTCTTAATGAGCACTCGACAAACGCATTTCGAGAACATACAGAAAGTCCTAGCTATGGACCTAGTGCATCATCATAACTGAGGTATCTTGCATTTCCCTACAAGTAATTGGATCTCATATGGAGATGTTTAGTGAAGTATAATGGAGAAAATCGAATGCAACTACACAAGAACTAGTCTGTAACTGTCGTTCGGAATTAGTTTTGCGCAGTGTTAACTGAAACATGGATATCTGACTCATACGAAGTACGTTTTGGGTCCACAAGTAGTCAAAACATTTGTGACAACCAGATGCTTCAAAGGATTCTTTCATAGGTAATTTTGGAGAAGTTTTCTTAAGGAGTTCGTTCAGAAACTTGTATAGAAACTTTCTTAATGAGCACTCGACAAACGCATTTCGAGAACATACACAAAGTCCCAGCTATGGACCTAGTGCATCATCATAACTGTGGTCTCTTGCATTTCCCTACAAGTAATTGGATCTCATATGGAGATGTTTAGTGAAGTAGAATGGAAAAAATCGAATGCAACTACACAAGAACTAGTATGTAACTGTCGTTTGGAAGCAGTTTTGCGTAGTGTTAACTGAAACATGGATATCCGACTCATACGGAGTCCGTGTTTGCTCCACAAGTAGTCAAAACCTTTGTGACGACCAGATGCTTCAAAGGATTCTTTCATAGGTAACTTTTGGAGAACTTTTATTAAGGAGTTCGTTCCGAAACTTGTGTAGATATTTTCTTAATGAGCACTCGACAAACGCATTCCGAGAACATACACAAAGTCACAGCTATGGACCTAGTGCATCATCATAACTGAGGTCTCTTGCATTTCCCTACAAGTAATTGGATCTCATATGGAGATGTTTAGTGAAGTAGAATGGAGAAAATCGAATTCAACTACACAAGAACTAGTCTTTAACTGTCGTTCAGAATCAGTTTGGCGCAGTGTTAACTGAAACATGGATATCCGACTCATACGGAGTCCGTTTTGGCTCCACAAGTAGTCAAAATGGTTGTGATGACCAGATGCTTCAAAGCATTCTTTCATCGCGAACTTTTGGAGAACTTTTCTTAAGGAGTTCGTTCAGAAACATGTATAGAAACTTTCTTAATGAGCACTCGACAAACGCATTTCGAGAACATACACAAAGTTCCAGCTATGGACCTAGTGCATCATCATAACTGAGGTCTCTTGCATTTCCCTACAAGTAATTGGATCTCATATGGATATGTTTAGTGAAGTAGAATGGAGAAAATCGAATGCAACTACACAAGAACTAGCATGTAACTGTCGTTCAGAATCAGTTTTGCGCAGTGTTAACTGAAACATGGATATCTGACTCATACGGAGTCCGTTTTGGCTCCACAAGTAGTCAAAATGTTTGCGACGACCAGATGCTTCAAAGCATTCTTTCATAGGGAACCTTTGGAGAACTTTTCTTAAGGAGTTCGTTCAGAAACTTGTATAGAAACTTTCTTAATGAGCACTGGATAAACGCACTTCGAGAACATACACAAAGTCCCAGCTATGGACCTAGTGCATCATCATAACTGAGGTCTCTTACATTTCCCTTCAA
>NC_057808.1:145495137-145497262 GCF_018294505.1 Triticum aestivum | reverse complement strand
ACCTTTCTTAAGGAGTTCGTTCAGAAACTTGTATAGAAACTTTCTTAATGAGCACTCGACAAACGCATTTTGAGAACATACACAAAGTCCCAGCTATGGACCTAGCGCATCATCATAACTGAGGTCTCTTGCATTTCCCTACAAGTAATTGGATCTCATATGGAGATGTTTAGTGAAGTAGAATGGGAAAACTTGAATGCAACTACACAAGAACTTGTCTGTAAGTGTCGTTCGGAATCTGTTTTGCGATGTGTTAACTGATACATGGATATCTGACTCATACGAAGTAAGTTTTGGGTCCACAAGTAGTCAAAACATTTGTGACGACCAGATGCTTCAAAGGATTCTTTCATAGGTAATTTTGGAGAAGTTTTCTTAAGGAGTTCGTTCAGAAACTTGTATAGAAACTTTCTTAATGAGCACTCGACAAACGCATTTCGAGAACATACACAAAGTCCCAGCTATGGACCTAGTGCATCATCATAACTGTGGTCTCTTGCATTTCCCTACAAGTAATTGGATCTCATATGGAGATGTTTAGTGAAGTAGAATGCAAAAAATCGAATGCAACTACACAAGAACTAGTATGTAACTGTCGTTTGGAAGCAGTTTTGCGTAGTGTTAACTGAAACATGGATATCCGACTCATACGGAGTCCGTGTTTGCTCCACAAGTAGTCAAAACCTTTGTGACGACCGGATGCTTCAAAGGATTCTTTCATAGGTAACTTTTGGAGAACTTTTCTTAAGGAGTTCGTTCCGAAACTTGTGTAGATATTTTCTTAATGAGCACTCGACAAACGCATTCCGAGAACATACACAAAGTCACAGCTATGGACCTAGTGCATCATCATAACTGAGGTCTCTTGCATTTCCCTACAATTAATTGGATCTCATATGGAGATGTTTAGTGAAGTAGAATGGAGAAAATCGAATTCAACTACACAAGAACTAGTCTTTAACTGTCGTTCAGAATCAGTTTGGCGCAGTGTTAACTGAAACATGGATATCCGACTCATACGGAGTCCGTTTTGGCTCCACAAGTAGTCAAAATGTTTGTGATGACCAGATGCTTCAAAGGATTCTTTCATCGCGAACTTTTGGAGAACTTTTCTTAAGGAGTTCGTTCAGAAACATGTATAGAAACTTTCTTAATGAGCACTCGACAAACGCATTTCGAGAACATACACAAAGTTCCAGCTATGGACCTAGTGCATCATCATAACTGAGGTCTCTTGCATTTCCCTACAAGTAATTGGATCTCATATGGAGATGTTTAGTGAAGTAGAATGGAGAAAATCGAATGCAACTACACAAGAACTAGCATGTAACTGTCGTTCAGAATCAGTTTTGCGCAGTGTTAACTGAAACATGGATATCTGACTCATACGGAGTCCATTTTGGCTCCACAAGTAGTCAAAATGTTTGCGACGACCAGATGCTTCAAAGCATTCTTTCATAGGGAACCTTTGGAGAACTTTTCTTAAGGATTCGTTCAGAAACTTGTATAGAAACTTTCTTAATGAGCACTGGATAAACGCACTTCGAGAACATACACAAAGTCCCAGCTATGGACCTAGTGCATCATCATAACTGAGGTCTCTTACATTTCCCTTCAAGTAGTTGGATCCCATATGGATATGTTTAGTGAAGTAGAATGGAAAAAATCGAATGCAACTACACAAGAACTAGTCTGTAACTGTCGTTCGAAATGAGTTTTGCGCAGTGTTAACTGAAACATGGATATCTGACTCGTACGGAGTCCGTTTTGGCTCCACAAGTAGTCAAAACTTTTCTGACGACCAGATGCTTCAAAGGATTCTTTCATAGGGTACTTTTGGAGAAATTTTCTTAAGAAGTTCGTTCAGAAACTTGTATAGAAACTTTCTTAATGAGCACTCGACAAACGCATTTCGAGAACATACAGAAAGTCCTAGCTATGGACCTAGTGCATCATCATAACTGAGGTATCTTGCATTTCCCTACAAGTAATTGGATCTCATATGGAGATGTTTAGTGAAGTATAATGGAGAAAATCGAATGCAACTACACAAGAACTAGTCTGTAACTGTCGTTCGGAATTAGTTTTGCGCAGTGTTAACTGAAACATGGATATCTGACTCATA
>NC_057808.1:145492340-145495015 GCF_018294505.1 Triticum aestivum | reverse complement strand
ACCTTTCTTAAGGAGTTCGTTCAGAAACTTGTATAGAAACTTTCTTAATGAGCACTCGACAAACGCATTTTGAGAACATACACAAAGTCCCAGCTATGGACCTAGCGCATCATCATAACTGAGGTCTCTTGCATTTCCCTACAAGTAATTGGATCTCATATGGAGATGTTTAGTGAAGTAGAATGGGAAAAATTGAATGCAACTACACAAGAACTTGTCTGTAAGTGTCGTTCGGAATCTGTTTTGCGATGTGTTAACTGATACATGGATATCTGACTCATACGAAGTACGTTTTGGGTCCACAAGTAGTCAAAACATTTGTGACGACCAGATGCTTCAAAGGATTCTTTCATAGGTAATTTTGGAGAAGTTTTCTTAAGGAGTTCGTTCAGAAACTTGTATAGAAACTTTCTTAATGAGCAGTCGACAAACGCATTTCGAGAACATACACAAAGTCCCAGCTATGGACCTAGTGCATCATCATAACTGAGGTCTCTTGCATTTCCCTACAAGTAATTGGATCTCATATGGAGATGTTTAGTGAAGTAGAATGGAAAAAATCGAATGCAACTACACAAGAACTAGCATGTAACTGTCGTTCAGAATCAGTTTTGCGCAGTGTTAACTGAAACATGGATATCTGACTCATACGGAGTCCGTTTTGGCTCCACAAGTAGTCAAAATGTTTGCGACGACCAGATGCTTCAAAGCATTCTTTCATAGGGAACCTTTGGAGAACTTTTCTCAAGGAGTTCGTTCAGAAACTTGTATAGAAACTTTCTTAATGAGCACTGGATAAACGCACTTCGAGAACATACACAAAGTCCCAGCTATGGACCTAGTGCATCATCATAACTGAGGTCTCTTACATTTCCCTTCAAGTAGTTGGATCCCATATGGAGATGTTTAGTGAAGTAGAATGGAAAAAATCGAATGCAACTGCACAAGAACTAGTCTGTAACTGTCGTTCGAAATCAGTTTTGCTCCGTGTTAACTGAAACATGGATATCTGACTCATACGGAGTCCGTTTTGGCTCCACAGGTAGGCAAAACTTTTGTGACGACCAGATGCTTCAAAGGATTCTTTCATAGGGTATTTTTGGAGAACTTTTCTTAAGAAGTTCGTTCAGAAACTTGTATAGAAACATTCATAATGAGCACTCGACAAACGCATTTCGAGAACATACAGAAAGTCCTAGCTATGGACCTAGTGCATCATCATAACTGAGGTATCTTGCATTTCCCTACAAGTAATTGGATCTCATATGGAGATGTTTAGTGAAGTATAATGGAGAAAATCGAATGCAACTACACAAGAACTAGTCTGTAACTGTCGTTCTGAATTAGTTTTGCGCAGTGTTAACTCAAACATGGATATCTGACTCATAAGGAGGCCGTTTTGGCTCAACATGTAGTCAAAACTTTTGGAGAACTTTTCTTAAGGAGTTCATTCGGAAACTTGTATAGAAACTTTCTTAATGAGCACTCGACAAACGCATTTTGAGAACATACACAAAGTCCCAGCTATGGACCTAGTGCATCATCATAACTGAGGTCTCTTACATTTCCCTTCAAGTAGTTGGATCCCATATGGAGATGTTTAGCGAACTAGAGTGGAAAAAATCGAATGCAATTACACAAGAACTAGTCTGTAACTGTCGTTCGAAATCAGTTTTGCGCAGTGTTAACTGAAACATGGATATCTGACTTATACGGAGTCCGTTTTGGCTCCACAAGTAGTCAAAACGTTTATAACGACCAGATGATTCAAAGGATTCTTTCATAGGGAAATTTTGGAGAACCTTTCTTAAGGAGTTCGTTCAGAAACTTGTATAGAAACTTTCTTAATGAGCACTCGACAAACGCATTTCGAGAACATACACAAAGTCCCTGCTATGGACCTAGCGCATCATCATAACTGAGGTCTCTTGCATTTCCCTACAAGTAATTGGATCTCATATGGAGATGTTTAGTGAAGTAGAATGGGAAAAATTGAATGCAACTACACAAGAACTTGTCTGTAAGTGTCGTTCGGAATCTGTTTTGCGAAGTGTTAACTGAAACATGGATATCTGACTCATACGAAGTACGTTTTGGGTCCACAAGTAGTCAAAACATTTGTGACGACCAGATGCTTCAAAGGATTCTTTCATAGGTAATTTTGGAGAAGTTTTCTTAAGGAGTTCGTTCAGAAACTTGTATAGAAACTTTCTTAATGAGCACTCGACAAACGCATTTCGAGAACATACACAAAGTCCCAGCTATGGACCTAGTGCATCATCATAACTGTGGTCTCTTGCATTTCCCTACAAGTAATTGGATCTCATATGGAGATGTTTAGTGAAGTAGAATGCAAAAAATCGATGCAACTACACAAGAACTAGTATGTAAATGTCGTCTGGAATCAGTTTTGCGTAGTGTTAACTGAAACATGGATATCCGACTCATACGGAGTCCGTTTTGGCTCCACAAGTAGTCAAAACCTTTGTGACGACCAGATGCTTCAAAGGATTCTTTCATAGGGAACTTTTGGAGAACTTTTCTTAAGGAGTTCGTTCAGAAACTTGTATAGAAACTTTCTTCATGAGCACTCGACAAACTCATTTCGAGAACATACACAAAGACCCAGCTATGGACCTAGTGCATCATCATAACTGAGGTCTCTTGCATTTCCC
>NC_057808.1:145481675-145491160 GCF_018294505.1 Triticum aestivum | reverse complement strand
CAGTTTTGCGCAGTGTTAACTAAAACATGGATATCTGGCTCATACGGAGTCCGTTTTGGCTCCACAAGTAGTCAAAACGTTTATAACGACCAGATGATTCAAAGGATTCTTTCATAGGGAAATTTTGGAGAACCTTTCTTAAGGAGTTCGTTCAGAAACTTGTATAGAAACTTTCTTAATGAGCACTCGACAAACGCATTTCGAGAACATACACAAAGTCCCTGCTATGGACCTAGCGCATCATCATAACTGAGGTCTCTTGCATTTCCCTACAAGTAATTGATCTCATATGGAGATGTTTAGTGAAGTAGAATGGAAAAAATTGAATGCAACTACACAAGAACTTGTCTGTAACTGTCGTTCGGAATCTGTTTTGCGAAGTGTTAACTGAAACATGGATATCTGACTCATACGAAGTACGTTTTGGGTCGACAAGTAGTCAAAACATTTGTGACGACCAGATGCTTCAAAGGATTCTTTCATAGGGAATTTTGGAGAAGTTTTCTTAAGGAGTTCATTCAGAAACTTGTATAGAAACTTTCTTAATGAGCACTCGACAAACGCATTTCGAGAACATACACAAAGTCCCAGCTATGGACCTAGTGCATATTCATAACTGAGGTGTCTTGCATTTCCCTACAGGTAATTGGATCTTATATGGAGAGTTTTAGTGAAGTATAATGGAGAAAATCGAATGCAACTACACAAGAACTAGTCTGTAACTGTCGTTCGAAATCAGTTTTGCGCAGTGTTAACTGAAACATGGATATCTGACTCATACGGAGTCCGTTTTGGCTCCACAAGTAGTCAAAACTTTTGTGACGACCAGATGCTTCAAAGGATTCTTTCATAGTGAACTTTTGGAGAACTTTTCTTAAGGAGTTCGTTCAGAAACTTGTATAGAAACTTTCTTCATGAGCACTCGACAAACTCATTTCGAGAACATACACAAAGACCCAGCTATGGACCTAGTGCATCATCATAACTGAGGTCTCTTGCATTTCCCTACAAGTAATTGGATCTCATATGGAGATGTTTAGTGAAGTAGAATGGAGAAAATTGAATACAACTACACAAGAACTAGTCTGTAACTGTCGTTCAGAATCAGTTTTGTGCAGTGTTAACTGAAACATGGATATCTGACCCATACGGAGTCCGTTTTGGCTCCACAAGTAGTCAAAACATTTGTGACGACCAGATGCTTCAAAGCATTTTTTCATAGGGAACCTTTGGAGAACTTTTCTTAAGGAGTTCGTTCAGAAACTTGTATAGAAACTTTCTTAATGAGCACTGGATAAACGCACTTCGAGAACATACACAAAGTCCCAGCTATGGACCTAGTGCATCATCATAACTGAGGTCTCTTACATTTCCCTTCAAGTAGTTGGATCCCATATGGAGATGTTTAGTGAAGTAGAATGGAAAAAATCGAATGCAACTACACAAGAACTAGTCTGTAACTGTCGTTCGAAATCAGTTTTGCGCAGTGTTAACTGAAACATGGATATCTGACTCATACGGAGTCGGTTTTGGCTCCACAAGTAGTCAAAACGTTTGTGACGATAGGATGCTTCAAAGCATTCTTTCATAGGGAACTTTTGGAGAACTTTTCTTAAGGAGTTCATTCGGAAACTTGTATAGAAACTTTCTTAATGAGCACTCGACAAACGCTTTTTGAGAACATACACAAAGTCCCAGCTATGGACCTAGTGCATCATCATAACTGAGGTCTCTTACATTTCCCTTCAAGTAGTTGGATCCCATATGGAGATGTTTAGTGAAGTAGAGTGGAAAAAATCGAATGCAATTACACAAGAACTAGTCTGTAACTGTCGTTCGAAATCAGTTTTGCGCAGTGTTAACTAAAACATGGATATCTGGCTCATACGGAGTCCGTTTTGGCTCCACAAGTAGTCAAAACGTTTATAACAACCAGATGATTCAAAGGATTCTTTCATAGGGAAATTTTGGAGAACCTTTCTTAAGGAGTTCGTTCAGAAACTTGTATAGAAACTTTCTTAATGAGCACTCGACAAACGCATTTCGAGAACATACACAAAGTCCCTGCTATGGACCTAGCGCATCATCATAACTGAGGTCTCTTGCATTTCCCTACAAGTAATTGATCTCATATGGAGATGTTTAGTGAAGTAGAATGGAAAAAATTGAATGCAACTACACAAGAACTTGTCTGTAACTGTCGTTCGGAATCTGTTTTGCGAAGTGTTAACTGAAACATGGATATCTGACTCATACGAAGTACGTTTTGGGTCGACAAGTAGTCAAAACATTTGTGATGACCAGATGCTTCAAAGGATTCTTTCATAGGGAATTTTGGAGAAGTTTTCTGAAGGAGTTCATTCAGAAACTTGTATAGAAACTTTCTTAATGAGCACTCGACAAACGCATTTCGAGAACATACACAAAGTCCCAGCTATGGACCTAGTGCATATTCATAACTGAGGTCTCTTGCATTTCCCTACAGGTAATTGGATCTTATATGGAGATGTTTAGTGAAGTATAATGGAGAAAATCGAATGCAACTACACAAGAACTAGTCTGTAACTGTCGTTCGAAATCTGTTTTGCGCAGTGTTAACTAAAACATGGATATCTGACTCATACGGAGTCCGTTTTGGCTCCACAAGTAGTCAAAACTTTTGTGATGACCAGATGCTTCAAAGGATTCTTTCATAGGGAACTTTTGGAAAACTTTTCTTAAGGAGTTCGTTCAGAAATTTGTATAGAAACTTTCTTAATGAGCACTCGACAAACGCATTTCGAGAACATACCCAAAGACCCAGCTATGGACCTAGTGCATCATCATAACTGAGGTCTCTTGCATTTCCCTACAAGTAATTGGATCTCATATGGAGTTGTTTAGTGAAGTAGAATGGAGAAAATCGAATTCAACTACACAAGAACTAGTCTATAACTGTCGTTCAGAATCAGTTTATCGCCGTGTTAAATGAAACATGGATATCTGACTCATACGGAGTCCATCTTGGCTCCACAAGTAGTTAAAATGTCTGTGACGACCAGATGCTTCAAAGGATTCTTTCATAGGGAACTTTTGGAGAAATTTTCTTGAGGAGTTCGTTAAGAAACTTGTATCGAAACTTTCTTAATGAGCACTCGACCAACGCATTTCGAGAACATACACAAAGTCCCAGCTATGGACCTAGTGCATCATCATAACTGAGGTCTCTTGCATTTCCTACAAGTAATTGGATCTCATATGGAGATGTTTAGTGAAGTAGAATGGAGAAAATCGAATGCTACTACACAAGAACAAGTCTGTAACTGTCGTTCGAAATCAGTTTTGCGCAGTGTTAACTGAAACATGGATATCTGACTCATACGGAGTCGGTTTTGGCTCCACAAGTAGTCAAAACGTTTGTGACGACAGGATGCTTCAAAGCATTCTTTCATAGGGAACTTTTGGAGAACTTTTCCTAAGGAGTTCATTTAGAAACTTGTATAGAAACTTTCTTAATGAGCACTCGACAAACGCATTTCGAGAAACTACACAAAGTCCCAGCTATGGACCTAGTGCATCATCATAAATGAGGTCTCTTGCATTTCCCTACAAGTAATTGGATCTCATATGGAGATGTTTAGTGAAGTAGAATGGAAAAAATTGAATGCATGTACACAAGAACTAGTCTGTAACTGTCGTTTGGAATCTATTTTGCGCAGTGTTAACTGAAACATGGATATCGGAGTCCCTTTTGGCTCCACAAGTAGTCAAAACGTTTGTGACGACCAGATGCTTCAAAGGATTCTTTCATAGGGAATTTTGGAGAACTTTTCTTAAGGAGTTCCTTCAGAAACTTGTATAGAAACTTTTTAATGAGCACTCGACAAACGCATTTCGAGAACATACACAAAGTCCCAGCTATGGACCTAGTGCATCATCATAACTGAGGTCTCTTGCATTTCCCTACAAGTAATTGGATCTCATATGGAGATGTTTAGTGAAGTAGAATGGAGAAAATCGAATGCAACTACACAAAAACTAGTTTGTAACTGTCGTTCGGAATCAGTTTTGCGCAGTGTTAACTGAAACATGGATAACTGACTCATACGGAGTCCGTTTTGGCTCCACAAGTAGTCAAAACGTTTGTGACGACCAGATGCTTCAAAGCATTCTTTCATAGGGAAGTTTTGGAGAACTTTTCTTAAGGAGTTCGTTCAGAAACTTGTATAGAAACTTTCTTAATGAGCACTCGACAAACGCATTTCGAGAACATACACAAAGTCCCAGCTATGGACCTAGTGCATCATCATAACTGAGGTCTCTTACATTTCCCTTCAAGTAGTTGGATCCCATATGGAGATGTTTAGTGAAGTAGAATGGAAAAAATCGAATGCAATTACACAAGAACTAGTCTGTAACTGTCGTTCAAAATCAGTTTTGCGCAGTGTTAACTGAAACATGGATATCTGACTCATACGGAGTCCGTTTTAGCTCCACTAGTAGATAAAACGTTTCTAAAGACCAGATGCTTCAAAGGGTTCTTTCATAGGGAAATTTTGGAGAACTTTTCTTAAGGAGTTCGTTCAGAAACTTGAATAGAAACTTTCTTAATGAGCACTCGACAAACGCATTTCGAGAAACTACACAAAGTCCCAGCTATGGACCTAGTGCATCATCATAACTGAGGTCTCTTGCATTTCCCTACAAGTAATTGGATCTCATATGGAGATGTTTAGTGAAGTAGAATGGAAAAAATTGAATGCAAGTACACAAGAACTAGTCTGTAACTGTCGTTCGGAATCTGTTTTGCGCAGTCTTAACTGAAACATGGATATCGGACTCATACGAAGTCCGTTTTGGCTCCACAAGTAGTCAAAACATTTGTGACGACTAGATGCTTCAAAGGATTCTTTCATAGGGAATTTTGGAGAACTTTTCTTCAGGAGTTCGTTCAGAAACTTGTGTAGAAACTTTCTTAATGAGCACTCGACAAACGCATTTCGAGAACATACACAAAGTCCCAGCTATGGACCTAGTGCATCATCATAACTGAGGTCTCTTGCATTTCCCTACAAGTAATTGGATCACATATGGAGATGTTTAGTGAAGTAGAATGGAGAAAATCGAATGGAACTACACAAAAACTAGTCTGTAACTGTCGTCCGGAATTAGTTTTGCGCAGTGTTAACTGAAACATGGATATCTGACTCATACGGAGTCCGTTTTGCCTCCACAAGTAGTCAAAACATTTGTGACGACCAGATGCTTCAAAGAATTCTTTCATAGGTAACTTTTGGAGAACTTTTCTTAAGGAGTTCGTTCAGAAACTTGTATAGAAACTTTCTTAATGAGCACTCGACAAACGCATTTCGAGAACATACACAAAGTCCCAGCTATGGACCTAGTGCATCATCATAACTGAGGTCTCTTACATTTCCCTTCAAGTAGTTGCATCCCATATGGAGATGTTTAGTGAAGTAGAATGGAAAAAATCGAATGCAACTACACAAGAACTAGTCTGTAACTGCCGTTCGGAATCAGTTTTGCGGAGTGTTAACTGAAACATGGATATCTGACTCATACGGAGTCCGTTTTGGCTCCACAAGTAGTAAAAATGTTTGTGACGACTCGATGCTTCAAAGGATTCTTTCATAGGGAACTTTTGGAGAACTTTTCTTAAGGAGTTTGTTCAGAAACTTGTATAGAAACTTTCTTAATGAGCACTCGACAAACGCATTTCGAGAACATGCACAAAGTCCCAGCTATGGACGTAGTGCATCATCATAACTGAGGTCACTTGCATTTCCCTACAAGTAATTGGATCTCATATGGAGATGTTTCGTGAAGTAGAATGGAGAAAATCGAATTCAACTACACAAGAACTAGTCTCTAACTGTCGTTCAGAATCAGTTTTGTGCAGTGTTAACTGAAACATGGATATCCGACTCATACGGAGTCCGTTTTGGCTCCTAAAGTAGTCAAAATGTTTGTGACGACCAGATGCTTCAAAGTATTCTTTCATCGGGAACTTTTGGAGAACTTTTCTTAAGGAGTTCGTTCAGAAACATGTATAGAAACTTTCTTAATGAGCACTCGACAAACGCATTTCGAGAACATACACAAAGTCCCAGCTATGGACCTAGTGCGTCATCATAACTGAGGTCTCTTGCATTTCCCTACAAGTAATTGGATCTCATATGGAGATGTTTAGTGAAGTAGAATGGATAAAATCGAATGCAACTACACAAGAACTAGTTTGTAACTGAAGTTCAGAATCAGTTTTGCGCAGTGTTAACTGAAACATGGATATCTGACTCATACGGAGTCCGTTTTGGCTCCACAAGTAGTCAAAACGTTTCTGTCGACCAGATGCTTCAAAGCATTCTTTCATAGGGAACCTTTGGAGAACTTTTCTTAAGGAGTTCGTTCAGAAACTTGTATAGAAACTTTCTTAATGAGCACTCGACAAACGCATTTCGAGAACATACACAAAGTCCCAGCTATGGACCTAGTGCATCATCATAACTGTGGTCTCTTACATTTCCCTTCAAGTAGTTGGATCCCATATGGAGATGTTTAGTGAAGTAGAATGGAAAAAATCGAATGCAACTACACAAGAACTAGTCTGTAACTGTCGTTCGAAATCAGTTTTGCGCAGTGTTAACTGAAACATGGATATCTGACTCATACGGAGTCCGTTTTGGCTCCACAAGTAGTCAAAACTTTTGTGACGACCAGATGCTTCAAAGGATTCTTTCATAGGATACTTTTGAAGAACTTTTCTTAAGGAGTTCATTCAGAAACTTGTATAGAAACTTTCTTAATGAGCACTCGACAAATGATTTTCGAGAACATACAGAAAGTCCTAGCTATGGACCTAGTGCATCATCATAATTGAGGTCTCTTGCATTTCCCTACAAGTAATTGGATCTCATATGGAGATGATTAGTGAAGTATAATGGAGAAAATCGAATGCAACTACACAAGAACTAGTCTGTAACTGTCGTTCGGAATTAGTTTTGCGCAGTGTTAACTGAAACATGGATATCTGAATCATAAGGAGTCCGTTTTGGCTCCACAAGTAGTCAAAATATTTGTGACGACCATATGCTTCAAAGGATTCTTTCATAGGGAACTTTTGGAAAACATTTCTTAAGGAGTTCGTTCAGAAACTTGTATAGAAACTTTCTTAATGAGCACTCGACAAACGCATTTCGAGAACATACACAAAGTCCCAGCTATGGACCTAATGCATCATCATAACTGAGGTCTCTTGCATTTCCCTACAAGTAATTGGATCTCATATGGAGATGTTTAGGGAAGTAGAATGGAGAAAATGGAATTCAACTACACAAGAACTAGTTTGTAACTGTCGTTCAGAATCAGTTTATCGTAGTGTTAACTGAAACATGGATATCTTACTCATACGGAGTCCATTTTGGCGCCACAAGTAGTCAAAATGTCTGTGACGACAAGATGCTTCAAAGGATTCTTTCATAGGGAACTTTTGGAGAACTTTTCTTAAGGAGTTCGTTAAGAAACTTGTATCGAAACTTTCTTAATGAGCACTCGACAAACGCATTTCGAGAACATACACAAAGTCCCAGCTATGGACCTAGTCCATCATCACAACTGAGGTCTCTTGCATTTCCTACAAGTAATTGGATCTCATATGGAGATGTTTAGTCAAGTAGAATGGAGAAAATCGAATGCAACTACACAAGAACTAGTCGTTAGGAATCAGTTTTGCACAGTGTTAACTGAAACATGGATATCTGACTCATACAGAGTCCGTTTTGGCTCCACAAGTAGTCAAAACGTTTGTGACGACTAGATGCTTCAAAGCATTCTTTCATAGGGAACTTTTGGGGAACTTTTCTTAAGGAGTTCATTCAGAAACTTGTATAGAAACTTTCTTAATGAGCACTCGACAAACGCATTTCGAGCACATACACAAAGTCCCAGCTATGGACCTAGTGAATCATCATAACTGAGGTCTCTTACATTTCCCTTCAAGTAATTGGATCCCATATGGAGATAATTAGTGAAGTAGAATGGAAAAAATCGAATCCAATTACACAAGAACTAGTCTGTAACTGTCGTTCGAAATCAGTTTTGCGCAGTGTTAACTGAAACATGGATATCTGACTCATACGGAGTCCGTTTTGGCTCCACAAGTAGTCAAAACGTTTATAATGACCAGATGCTTCAAAGGATTCTTTCATAGGGAAATTTTGGAGAACCTTTCTTAAGGAGTTTGTTCAGAAACTTGGATAGAAACTTTCTTAATGAGCACTCGACAAACGCATTTCGAGAACATACACAAAGTCCCAGCTATGGACGTAGTGCATCATCATAACTGAGGTCTCTTGCATTTCCCTACAAGTAATTGGATGTAACATCCCAAAATTCTAAATTTTGGAATGTTATATTAAATAAATTATTATGATTTTTTGTTTGATTGATTGACTGAAAGTGAGTGAAATTTGAAACTTTTGAAGTTGGATGAGAGGGAATGAAATGACTTTCCCAAACTTTCATCCTTGCATTTTATCTCAATGAATTCAAACTTTTCTTAAGGAGCACTCGACAAACGCATTTCGAGAACATACACAAAGTCCCAGCTATGGACCTAGTGCATCATCATAACTAAGGTCTCTTGCATTTCCCTACAAGTAATTGGATCTCATATGGAGATGTTTAGTGAAGTATAATGGAAAAAATCGAATGCAACTACACAAGAACTAGTCTGTAACTATCGTTCGAAATCAGTTTTGCGCAGTGTTAACTGAAACATGGATATCTGACTCATACGGAGTCAATTTTGGCTCCACAAGTAGTCAAAACATTTGTGACGACCAGATGCTTCAAAGGATTCTTTCATATGGAACTTTTGAAGAACTTTTCTTCAGGAGTTCGTTCAGAAACTTGTATAGAAACTTTCTCAATGAGCACTCGACAAACGCATTTCGAGAACATACAGAAAGTCCCAGCTATGGACCTAGTGCATCATCATAACTGAGGTCTCTTGCATTTCCCTACAAGTAATTGGATCGCATATGGAGATGTTTAGTGAAGTAGAATGAAAAAATCGAATGCAACTACACAAGAACTAGTCTGTAACTGTCGTTCGGAATCAGTTTTGCGCAATGTTAACTGAAACATGGATATCTGACTCATACGAAGTCCGTTTGGGCTCTACAAGTAGTCAAAACATTTGTGATGACCAGATGCTTCAAAGGATTCTTGCATAGGGAACTTTTGGTGAACTTTTCTTCAGGAGTTCGTTCAGAAACTTGTATAGAAACTTTCTTAATGAGCACTCGACAAACGCATTTCGAGAACATACACAAAGTCCCAGCTATGGACCAAGTGCATATTCATAACTGAGGTCTCTTGCATTTCCCTACAAGTAATTGGATCTTATATGGAGATGTTTAGTGAAGTAGAATGGACAAAATCGAATGCAACTACACAAGAACTAGTCTGTAACTGTCGTTCGGAAT
>NC_057808.1:145480729-145481582 GCF_018294505.1 Triticum aestivum | reverse complement strand
AGTTTTGCGCAGTGTTAACTGAAACATGGATATCTGACTCATACGAAGTCCGTTTTGGCTCCACAAGTAGTGAAAACGTTTTTGACGACCAGATGCTTCAAAGGATTCTTTCATAGGGAACTTTTGTAGAACTTTTCTTCAGGAGTTCGTTTAGAAACTCGTATAGAAACTTTCTTAATGAGCACTCGACAAATGCATTTCGAGAACATACAGAAAGTCCCAGCTATGGACCTAGTGCATCATCATAACTGAGGTCTCTTGCATTTCCCTACAAGTAATCGGATCTCATATGGAGATGTTTAGTGAAGTAGAATGGAAAAAATCGAATGCAACTACACAAGAACTAGTCTATAACTGTCGTTCGAAATTAGTTTTGCGTAGTGTTAACTGAAACATGGATATCTGACTCATACGGAGTCCGTTTTGGCTCCACAAGTAGTCAAAACGTTTTTGACGACCAGATGCTTCAAAGGATTATTTCATAGGGAACTTTTGGAGAACTTTTCTTAAGGAGTTCGTTCAGAAACTTGTATAGAAACTTTCTTAATGAGCACTCGATAAACGCATTTCGAGAACATACACAAAGTCCCAGCTATGGACCTAGTGCATCATCATAACTGAGGTCTCTTGCATTGCCCTACAAGTAATTGGATCTCATATGGATATGTTTAGTGTAGTAGAATGGAAAAAAATGGAATGCAACTACACAAGAAGTAGTGTGTAACTGTCGTTCGGAATCAGTTTTGCGTAGTGTTAACTGAAACATGGATATCTGACTCATAAGGAGTCCGTTTTGGCTCCACAAGTAGTCAAAACGTTTGTGATGACCAGATGCTTCAAAGGATTCTTTCGT
>NC_057808.1:145479986-145480471 GCF_018294505.1 Triticum aestivum | reverse complement strand
TCTCTTGCATTTCCCTACAAGTAATCGGATCTCATATGGAGATGTTTAGTGAAGTAGAATGGAAAAAATCGAATGCAACTACACGAGAACTAGTCTGTAACTGTCGTTCGGAATCAGTTTTGCGCAGTGTTAACTGAAACATGGATATCTGACTCATACAGAGTCCGTTTTGGCTCCACAAGTAGTCAAAACATTTTTGACGACCAGATGCTTCAAAGGATTCTTCCATAGGGAACTTTTGGAGAACTTTTCTTAAGGAGTTCTTTCAGAAACTTGTATAGAAACTTTCTTAATGAGCACTCGACAAACGCATTTCGAGAACATACACAAAGTCCCAGCTATGGACCTAGTGCATCATCATAAGTGAGGTCTCTTGCATTTCCCTACAAGTAATTGGATCTCATATGGAGCTGTTTAGTGAAGTAGAATGGAAAAAATCAAATGCAACTACACAAGAACTAGTCTGTAACTGTCGTTCGGAATCA
>NC_057808.1:145478615-145479976 GCF_018294505.1 Triticum aestivum | reverse complement strand
GAATCAGTTTTGCGAAGTGTTAACTGAAACATGGATATCTGACTCATAAGGAGTCCGTTTTGGCTCCATAAGTAGTCAAAACATTTGTGACGACCAGATGCTTCAAAGGATTCTATCATAGGGAACTTTTGGAGAACTTTTCTAAGGAGTTCGTTCAGAAACTTGTGTAGAAACTTTCTTAATGAGCACTCAACAAACTCATTTCGAGAACATACACAAAGTCCCAGCTATGGACCTAATGCATCATCATAACTGAGGTCTCTTGCATTTCCCTACAAGTAATTGGATCTCATATGGAGATGTTTAGTGTAGTAGAATAGAAAAAATCGAATGCAACTACACAAGAACTAGTCTGTAACTCTCGTTCGGAATCAGTTTTTGCACAGTGTTAACTGAAACATGGATAACCGACTCATACGGAGTCTGTTTTGGCTCCATAAGTAGTCAAAACGTTTGTGACGACCAGATGCTTCAAACGATTCTATCATAGGGAACTTTTGGAGAACTTTTCTTAAGGAGTTCGTTCAGAAACTTGTATAGAAACTTTCTTAATGAGCACTCGACAAACTCATTTCGAGAACATACACAAAGTCCCATCTATGGACCTAGTGCACCATCATAACTGAGGTCTCTTGCATTTCCCTACAAGTAATTGTATCTCATATGGAGATGTTTAGTGAAGTATAATGGAAAAAATCGAATGGAACTACACAAGAACTAGTCTGTAACTGTCGTTCGGAATCAGTTTTGCGCAGTGTTAACTGAAACATGGATATCTGGCTCATAAGGAGTCCGTTTTGGCTCCACAAGGAGTCAAAACGTTTGTGACGACCAGATGATTCAAAGGATTCTTTCATAGGGAACTTTTGGAGAACTTTTCTTAAGGAGTTCGTTCACAAACTTGTATAGAAACTTTGTTAATGAGCACTCGACAAACTCATTTCGAGAACATACACAAAGTCCCAGCTATGGATCTAGTGCATCATCATAACTGAGGTCTCTTGCATTTCCCTACAAGTAATTGGATCTCATATGGAGATGTTTAGTGAAGTATAATGGAAAAAATCGAATGGAACTACACAAGAACTAGTCTGTAACTGTCGTTCGGAATCAGTTTTGCGCAGTGTTAACTGAAACATCGATATCTGACTCATAAGGAGTCCGTTTTGGCTCCACAAGGAGTCAAAACGTTTGTGACGACCAGATGATTCAAAGGATTCTTTCATAGGGAACTTTTGGAGAACTTTTCTTAAGGAGTTCGTTCAGAAACTTGTATAGAAACTTTCTTAATGAGCACTCGACAAACTCATTTCGAGAACATACACAAAGTCCCAGCTATGGACCTAGTGCATCATCATAAC
>NC_057808.1:145476085-145477525 GCF_018294505.1 Triticum aestivum | reverse complement strand
AAGAACTAGTCTGTAACTGTCGTTCGGAATCAGTTTTGCGCAGTGTTAACTGAAACATGGATATCTGACTCATAAGGAGTCCGTTTTGGCTCCACAAGGAGTCAAAACGTTTGTGACGACCAGATGATTCAAAGGATTCTTTCATAGGGAACTTTTGGAGAACTTTTCTTAAGGAGTTCGTTCAGAAACTTATATAGAAACTTTCTTAATGAGCACTCGACAAACTCATTTCGAGAACATACACAAAGTCCCAGCTATGGATCTAGTGCATCATCATAACTGAGGTCTCTTGCATTTCCCTACAAGTAATTGGATCTCATATGGAGATGTTTAGTGAAGTATAATGGAAAAAATCGAATGGAACTACACAAGAACTAGTCTGTAACTGTCGTTCGGAATCAGTTTTGCGAAGTGTTAACTGAAACATGGATATCTGACTCATAAGGAGTCCGTTTTGGCTCCATAAGTAGTCAAAACATTTGTGACGACCAGATGCTTCAAAGGATTCTATCATAGGGAACTTTTGGAGAACTTTTCTAAGGAGTTCGTTCAGAAACTTGTGTAGAAACTTTCTTAATGAGCACTCGACAAACTCATTTCGAGAACATACACAAAGTCCCAGCTATGGAGCTAATGCATCATCATAATTGAGGTCTCTTGCATTTCCCTACAAGTAATTGGATCTCATATGGAGATGTTTAGTGTAGTAGAATAGAAAAAATCGAATGCAACTACACAAGAACTAGTCTGTAACTCTCGTTCGGAATCAGTTTTTGCGCAGTGTTAACTGAAACATGGATAACCGACTCATACGGAGTCTGTTTTGGCTCCATAAGTAGTCAAAACGTTTGTGACGACCAGATGCTTCAAAGTATTCTATCATAGGGAACTTTTGGAGAACTTTTCTTAAGGAGTTCGTTCAGAAACTTGTATAGAAACTTTCTTAATGAGCACTCGACAAACTCATTTCGAGAACATACACAAAGTCCCATCTATGGACCTAGTGCATCATCATAACTGAGGTCTCTTGCATTTCCCTACAAGTAATTGTATCTCATATGGAGATGTTTAGTGAAGTATAATGGAAAAAATCGAATGGAACTACACAAGAACTAGTCTGTAACTGTCGTTCGGAATCAGTTTTGCGCAGTGTTAACTGAAACATGGATATCTGACTCATAAGGAGTCCGTTTTGGCTCCACAAGGAGTCAAAACGTTTGTGACGACCAGGTGATTCAAAGGATTCTTTCATAGGGAACTTTTGGAGAACTTTTCTTAAGGAGTTCGTTCAGAAACTTGTATAGAAACTTTGTTAATGAGCACTCGACAAACTCATTTCGAGAACATACACAAAGTCCCAGCTATGGATCTAGTGCATCATCATAACTGAGGTCTCTTGCATTTCCCTACAAGTAATTGGATCTCATATGGAGATGTTTA
>NC_057808.1:145472017-145475068 GCF_018294505.1 Triticum aestivum | reverse complement strand
AGATGTTTAGTGAAGTATAATGGAAAAAATCGAATGGAACTACACAAGAACTAGTCTGTAACTGTCGTTCGGAATCAGTTTTGCGCAGTGTTAACTGAAACATGGATATCTGACTCATAAGGAGTCCGTTTTGGCTCCACAAGGAGTCAAAACGTTTGTGACGACCAGATGATTCAAAGGATTCTTTCATAGGGAACTTTTGGAGAACTTTTCTTAAGGAGTTCGTTCAGAAACTTGTATAGAAACTTTCTTAATGAGCACTCGACAAACTCATTTCGAGAACATACACAAAGTCCCAGCTATGGACCTAGTGCATCATCATAACTGAGGTCTCTTGCATTTCCCTACAAGTAATTGGATCTCATATGGAGATGTTTAGTGAAGTAGAATGGAGAAAATCGAATGCAACTACACAAGAACTAGTCTGTAACTGTCGTTCAGAATCAGTTTTGCGCAGTGTTAACTGAAACATGGATATCTGACTCATACGGAGTCCGTTTTGGCTCCACAAGGAGTCAAAACGTTTGTGACGACCAGATGATTCAGTGGATTCTTTCATAGGGAACTTTTGGAGAACTTTTCTTAAGGAGTTCGTTCAGAAACTTGTATAGAAACTTTCTTAATGAGCACTCGACAAACTAATTTCGAGAACATACACCAAGTCCCAGCTATGGACCTAGTGCATCATCATAACTGAGGTCTCTTGCATTTCCCTACAAGTAATTGGATCTCATATGGAGATGTTTAGTGAAGTATAATGGAAAAAATCGAATGCAACTACACAAGAACTAGTCTGTAACCGTCGTTCGGAATCAGTTTTGCGCAGTGTTAACTGAAACATGGATAGCTGACTCATAAGTAGTCCGTTTTGGCTCCACAAGTAGTCAAAACATTTGTGACGACCAGATGATTCAAAGGATTCATTCATAAGGAACTTTTGGAGAACTTTTCTTAAGGAGTTCGTTCAGAAACTTGTATAGAAACTTTCTTAATGAGCACTCGACAAACGCATTTCGAGAACATACACAAAGTCCCAGCTATGGACCTAGTGCATCATCATAACTGAGGTCTCTTGCATTTCCCTACAAGTAATTGGATCTAATATGGAGATGTTTAGTGAAGTAGAATGGAAAAAATCAAATGCAACTACACAAGAACTAGTCTGTAACTGTCATTCGGAATCAGTTTTGCACAGTGTGAACTGAAACATCGATATCTGACTCATACAGAGTCCGTTTTGGCTCCACAAGTAGTCAAAACATTTGTGACGACCAGGTGCTTCAAAGGATTCTTCAATAGGGAACTTTTGGAGAACTTTTCTTAAGGAGTTCGTTCAGAAACTTGTATAGAAACTTTCTTAATGAGCACTCGAACGCATTTCGAGAAAATACTCAAAGTCCCAACTATGGACCTAGTGCATATTCATAACTAAGGTCTCTTGCATTTCCCTACAAGTAATTGGATCTCATATGGAGATGTTTGGTGAAGTAGAATGGACATTCGAATGCAACTACACAAGAACTAGTCTGTAACTGTCGTTCGAAATTAGTTTTGCGCAGTGTTAACTGAAACATGGATATCGTACTCATACGGAGTCCGTTTTGGCTCCACAAGTAGTCAAAACGTTTTTGACGACCAGATGCTTCAAAGGATTCTTTCATAGGGAACTTTTGGAGAAATTTTCTTAAGGAGTTCGTTCAGAAACTTGTATAGAAACTTCCTTAATGAGCACTCGACAAACGCATTTCGAGAACATGCACAAAGTCCCAGCTATGGACGTTGTGCATCATCATAATTGAGGTCTCTTGCATTTCCCTGCAAGTAATTGGATCTCATATGGAGATGTTTAGTGAAGTATAATGGAAAAAATCGAATGGAACTACACAAGAACTAGTCTGTAACTGTCGTTCGGAATCAGTTTTGCGCAGTGTTAACTGAAACATGGATATCTGACTCATAAGGAGTCCGTTTTGGCTCCACAAGGAGTCAAAACGTTTGTGACGACCAGATGATTCAAAGGATTCTTTCTTAGGGAACTTTTGGAGAACTTTTCTTAAGGAGTTCGTTCAGAAACTTGTATAGAAACTTTCTTAATGAGCACTCGACAAACTCATTTCGAGAACATACACAAATTCCCAGCTATGGACCTAGTGCATCATCATAACTGAGGTCTCTTGCATTTCCCTACAAGTAATTGGATCTCATATGGAGATGTTTAGTGAAGTATAATGGAAAAAATCGAATGGAACTACACAAGAACTAGTCTGTAACTGTCGTTCGGAATCAGTTTTGCGCAGTGTTAACTGAAACATGGATATCTGACTCATAAGGAGTCCGTTTTGGCTCCACAAGGAGTCAAAACGTTTGTGACGACCAGATGATTCAAAGGATTCTTTCATAGGGAACTTTTGGAGAACTTTTCTTAAGGAGTTCGTTCAGAAACTTGTATAGAAACTTTCTTAATGAGCACTCGACAAACTCATTTCGAGAACATACACAAAGTCCCAGCTATGGACCTAGTGCATCATCATAACTGAGGTCTCTTGCATTTCCCTACAAGTAATTGGATCTCATATGGAGATATTTAGTGAAGTATAATGGAAAAAATCGAATGGAACTACACAAGAACTAGTATGTAACTGTCGTTCGGAATCAGTTTTGCGCAGTGTTAACTGAAACATGGATATCTGACTCATAAGGAGTCCGTTTTGGCTCCACAAGGAGTCAAAACGTTTGTGACGACCAGATGATTCAAAGGATTCTTTCATAGGGAACTTTTGGAGAACTTTTCTTAAGGAGTTCGTTCAGAAACTTGTATAGAAACTTTCTGAATGAGCACTCGACAATCTCATTTCGAGAACATACACAAAGTCCCAGCTATGGACCTAGTGCATCATCATAACTGAGCTCTCTTGCATTTCCCTACAAGTAATTGGATATCATATGGAGATGTTTAGTGAAGTATAATGGAAAAAATCGAATGGAACTACACAAGAACTAGTTTGTAACTGTCGTTCGGAATCAGTTTTGCGCAGTGTTAACTGAAACATG
>NC_057808.1:145467510-145470969 GCF_018294505.1 Triticum aestivum | reverse complement strand
TAGGGAACTTTTGGAGAACTTTTCTTAAGGAGTTCGTTCAGAAACTTGTATAGAAACTTTCTTAATGAGCACTCGACAAACTCATTTCGAGAACATACACAAAGTCCCAGCTATGGACCTAGTGCATCATCATAACTGAGCTCTCTTGCATTTCCCTACAAGTAATTGGATCTCATATGGAGATGTTTAGTGAAGTATAATGGAAAAAATCGAATGGAACTACACAAGAACTAGTCTGTAACTGTCGTTCGGAATCAGTTTTGCGCAGTGTTAACTGAAACATGGATATCTGACTCATAAGGAGTCCGTTTTGGCTCCACAAGGAGTCAAAACGTTTGTGACGACCAGATGATTCAAAGGATTCTTTCATAGGGAACTTTTGGAGAACTTTTCTTAACGAGTTCGTTCAGAAACTTGTATAGAAACTTTCTTAATGAGCACTCGACAAACTCATTTCGAGAACATACACAAAGTCCCAGCTATGGACCTAGTGCATCATCATAACTGAGCTCTCTTGCATTTCCCTGCAAGTAATTGGATCTCATATGGAGATGTTTAGTGAAGTATAATGGAAAAAATCGAATGGAACTACACAAGAACTAGTCTGTAACCGTCGTTCGGAATCAGTTTTGCGCAGTGTTAACTGAAACATGGATATCTGACTCATAAGGAGTCCGTTTTGGCTCCACAAGGAGTCAAAACGTTTGTGACGACCAGATGATTCAAAGGATTCTTTCATAGGGAACTTTTGGAGAACTTTTCTTAAGGAGTTCGTTCAGAAACTTGTATAGAAACTTTCTTAATGAGCACTCGACAAACTCATTTCGAGAACATACACAAAGTCCCAGCTATGGACCTAGTGCATCATCATAACTGAGGTCTCTTGCATTTCCCTACAAGTAATTGGATCTCATATGGAGATGTTTAGTGAAATATAATGGAAAAAATCGAATGGAACTACACAAGAACTAGTCTGTAACTGTCGTTCGGAATCAGTTTTGCGCAGTGTTAACTGAAACATGGATATCTGAATCATAAGGAGTCCGTTTTGGCTCCACAAGGAGTCAAAACGTTTGTGATGACCAGATGATTCAAAGGATTCTTTCATAGGGAACTTTTGGAGAACTTTTCTTAACGAGTTCGTTCAGAAACTTGTATAGAAACTTTCTTAATGAGCACTCGACAAACTCATTTCGAGAACATACACAAAGTCCCAGCTATGGACCTAGTGCATCATCATAACTGAGATCTCTTGCATTTCCCTACAAGTAATTGGATCTCATATGGAGATGTTTAGTGAAGTATAATGGAAAAAATCGAATGGAACTACACAAGAACTAGTCTGTAACTGTCGTTCGGAATCAGTTTTGCGTAGTGTTAACTGAAACATGGATATCTAACTCATACAGAGTCCGTTTTGGCTCCAAAAGTAGTCAAAACATTTTCGACGACCAATTGCTTCAAAGGATTCTTCCATAGGGAACTTTTGGAGAACTTTTCTTAAGGAGTTCGTTCAGAAACTTGTATAGAAACTTTCTTAATGAGCACTCGACAAACGCATTTCGAGAACATACACAAAGTCCCAGCTATGGACCTAGTGCATCATCATAACTGAGGTCTCTTGCATTTCCCTACAAGTAATTGGATCTCATATGGAGATGTTTAGTGAAGTAGAATGGAAAAAATCAAATGCAACTACACAAGAACTAGTCTGTAACTGTCGTTCGGAATCAGTTTTGCACAGTGTGAACTGAAACTTCGATATCTGACTCATACAGAGTCCGTTTTGGCTCCACAAGTAGTCAAAACATTTGTGACGACCAGGTGCTTCAAAGGATTCTTCCATAGGGAACTTTTGGAGAACTTTTCTTAAGGAGTTCGTTCAGAAACTTGTATAGAAACTTTCTTAATGAGCACTCGACAAACGCATTTCGAGAACATGCACAAAGTCCCAGCTATGGACTTTGTGCATCATCATAATTGAGGTCTCTTGCATTTCCCTGCAAGTAATTGGATCTCATATGGAGATGTTTAGTGAAGTATAATGGAAAAAATCGAATGCAACTACACAAGAACTAGTCTGTAACTGTCGTTCGGAATCAGTTTTGCGCAGTGTTAACTGAAACATGGATATATGACTCATACGGAGTCTGTTTTGGCTCCATAAGTAGTCAAAACATTTGTGACGACCAGATGGTTCAAAGGATTCTATCATAGGGAACTTTTGGAGAACTTTTCTAAGGAGTTCGTTCAGAAACTTGTGTAGAAACTTTCTTAATGAGCACTCGACAAACTCATTTCAAGAACATACACAAAGTCCCAGCTATGGACCTAATGCATCATCATAACTTAGGTCTCTTGCATTTCCCTACAAGTAATTGGATCTCATATGGAGATGTTTAGTGTAGTAGAATAGAAAAAATCGAATGCAACTACACAAGAACTAGCCTGTAACTCTCGTTCGGAATCAGTTTTTGCGCAGTGTTAACTGAAACATGGATATCCGACTCATACGGAGTCTGTTTTGGCTCCATAAGTAGTCAAAACGTTTGTGACGACCAGATGCTTCAAAGGATTCTATCATAGGGAACTTTTGGAGAACTTTTCTTAAGGAGTTCGTTCAGAAACTTGTATAGAAACTTTCTTAATGAGCACTCGACAAACTCATTTCGAGAACATACACAAAGTCCCATCTATGGACCTAGTGCATCATCATAACTGAGGTCTCTTTCATTTCCCTACAAGTAATTGGATCTCATATGGAGATGTTTAGTGAAGTATAATGGAAAAAATCGAATGGAACTACACAAGAACTAGTCTGTAACCGTCGTTCGGAATCAGTTTTGCGCAGTGTTAACTGAAAGATGGATATCTGACTCATAAGGAGTCCGTTTTGGCTCCACAAGGAGTCAAAACGTTTGTGACGACCAGATGATTCAAAGGATTCTTTCATAGGGAACTTTTGGAGAACTTTTCTTAACGAGTTCGTTCAGAAACTTGTATAGAAACTTTCTTAATGAGCACTCGACAAACTCATTTCGAGAACATACACAAAGTCCCAGCTATGGACCTAGTGCATCATCATAACTGAGGTCTCTTGCATTTCCCTACAAGTAATTGGATCTCATATGGAGATGTTTAGTGAAGTATAATGGAAAAAATCGAATGGAACTACACAAGAACTAGTCTGTAACTGTCGTTCGGAATCAGTTTTGCGCAGTGTTAACTGAAACATGGATATCTGACTCATACAGAGTCCGTTTTGGCACCAAAAGTAGTCAAAACATTTTTGACGACCAATTGCTTCAAAGGATTCTTCCATAGGGAACTTTTGGAGAACTTTTCTTAAGGAGTTCGTTCAGAAACTTGTATAGAAACTTTCTTAATGAGCACTCGACAAACGCATTTCGAGAACATACACAAAGTCCCAGCTATGGACCTAGTGCATCATCATAACTG
>NC_057808.1:145465153-145466520 GCF_018294505.1 Triticum aestivum | reverse complement strand
TCGATATCTGACTCATACAGAGTCCGTTTTGGCTCCACAAGTAGTCAAAACATTTGTGACGACCAGGTGCTTCAAAGGATTCTTCCATAGGGAACTTTTGGAGAACTTTTCTTAAGGAGTTCGTTCAGAAACTTGTATAGAAACTTTCTTAATGAGCACTCGACAAACGCATTTCGAGAACATGCACAAAGTCCCAGCTATGGACTTTGTGCATCATCATAATTGAGGTCTCTTGCATTTCCCTGCAAGTAATTGGATCTCATATGGAGATGTTTAGTGAAGTATAATGGAAAAAATCGAATGCAACTACACAAGAACTAGTCTGTAACTGTCGTTCGGAATCAGTTTTGCGCAGTGTTAACTGAAACATGGATATATGACTCATACGGAGTCTGTTTTGGCTCCATAAGTAGTCAAAACATTTCTGACGACCAGATGCTTCAAAGGATTCTATCATAGGGAACTTTTGGAGAACTTTTCTAAGGAGTTCGTTCAGAAACTTGTGTAGAAACTTTCTTAATGAGCACTCGACAAACTCATTTCGAGAACATACACAAAGTCCCAGCTATGGACCTAATGCATCATCATAACTTAGGTCTCTTGCATTTCCCTACAAGTAATTGGATCTCATATGGAGATGTTTAGTGTAGTAGAATAGAAAAAATCGAATGCAACTACACAAGAACTAGCCTGTAACTCTCGTTCGGAATCAGTTTTTGCGCAGTGTTAACTGAAACATGGATATCCGACTCATACGGAGTCTGTTTCGGCTCCATAAGTAGTCAAAACGTTTGTGACGACCAGATGCTTCAAAGGATTCTATCATAGGGAACTTTTGGAGAACTTTTCTTAAGGAGTTCGTTCAGAAACTTGTATAGAAACTTTCTTAATGAGCACTCGACAAACTCATTTCGAGAACATACACAAAGTCCCATCTATGGACCTAGTGCATCATCATAACTGAGGTCTCTTTCATTTCCCTACAAGTAATTGGATCTCATATGGAGATGTTTAGTGAAGTATAATGGAAAAAACCGAATGGAACTACACAAGAACTAGTCTGTAATTGTCGTTCGGAATCAGTGTTGCGCAGTGTTAACTAAAACATGGATATCTGACTCATAAGTAGTCCGTTTTGGCTCCACAAGGAGTCAAAACGTTTGTGACGACCAGATGATTCAAAGGATTCTTTCATAGGGAACTTTTGGAGAACTTTTCTTAAGGAGTTCGTTCAGAAACTTGTATAGAAACTTTCTTAATGAGCACTCGACAAACTCATTTCGAGAACATACACAAAGTCCCAGCTATGGACCTAATGCATCATCATAACTGAGGTCTCTTGCATTTCCCTACAAGTAATTGGATCT
>NC_057808.1:145458879-145459350 GCF_018294505.1 Triticum aestivum | reverse complement strand
CATCTATGGACCTAGTGCATCATCATAACTGAGGTCTCTTTCATTTCCCTACAAGTAATTGGATCTCATATGGAGATGTTTAGTGAAGTATAATGGAAAAAATCGAATGGAACTACACAAGAACTAGTCTGTAATTGTCGTTCGGAATCAGTGTTGCGCAGTGTTAACTGAAACATGGATATCTGACTCATAAGTAGTCCGTTTTGGCTCCACAAGGAGTCAAAACGTTTGTGACGACCAGATGATTCAAAGGATTCTTTCATAGGGAACTTTTGGAGAACTTTTCTTAAGGAGTTCGTTCAGAAACTTGTATAGAAACTTTCTTAATGAGCACTCGACAAACTCATTTCGAGAACATACACAAAGTCCCAGCTATGGCCCTAATGCATCATCATAACTGAGGTCTCTTGCATTTCCCTACAAGTAATTGGATCTCATATGGAGACGTTTAGTGTAGTAGAATAGAAAAAA
>NC_057808.1:145455015-145456602 GCF_018294505.1 Triticum aestivum | reverse complement strand
ATTGGATCTCATATGGAGATGTTTAGTGTAGTAGAATAGAAAAAATCGAATGCAACTACACAAGAACTAGCCTGTAACTCTCGTTCGGAATCAGTTTTTGCGCAGTGTTAACTGAAATATGGATATCCGACTCATACGGAGTCTGTTTTGGCTCCATAAGTAGTCAAAACGTTTGTGACGACCAGATGATTCAAAGGATTCTTTCATAGGGAACTTTTGGAGAACTTTTCTTAAGGAGTTCGTTCAGAAACTTGTATAGAAACTTTCTTAATGAGCACTCGACAAACTCATTTCGAGAACATACAGAAAGTCCCAGCTATGGACCTAGTGCATCATCATAACTGAGGTCTCTTGCATTTCCCTACAAGTAATTGGATCTCATATGGAGATGTTTAGTGAAGTAGAATAGAAAAAACCGAATGCAACTACACGAGAACTAGTCTGTAACTGTCGTTCGGAATCAGTTTCGCGCAGTGTTAACTGAAACATGGATATCTGACTCATACAGAGTCCGTTTTGGCTCCAAAAGTAGTCAAAACATTTTTGACGACCAATTGCTTCAAAGGATTCTTCCATAGGGAACTTTTGGAGAACTTTTCTTAAGGAGTTCGTTCAGAAACTTGTATAGAAACTTTCTTAATGAGCACTCGACAAACTCATTTCGAGAACATACACAATGTCCCAGCTATGGACCTAGTGCATCATCATAACTGAGGTCTCTTGCATTTCCCTACAAGTAATTGGATCTCATATGGAGATGTTTAGTGAAGTAGAATGGAAAAAATCAAATGCAACTACACAAGAACTAGTCTGTAACTGTCGTTCGGAATTAGTTTTGCGCAGTGTGAACTGAAACATCGATATCTGACTCATACAGAGTCCGTTTTGGCTCCACAAGTAGTCAAAATATTTGTGACGACCAGGTGCTTCAAAGGATTCTTCAATAGGGAACTTTTGGAGAACTTTTCTTAAGGAATTCGTTCAGAAACTTGTATAGAAACTTTCTTAATGAGCACTCGACAAACGCATTTCGAGAAAATACTCAAAGTCCCAGCTATGGACCTAGTGCATATTCATAACTAAGGTCTCTTGCATTTCCCTACAAGTAATTGGATCTCATATGGAGATGTTTGGTGAAGTAGAATGGAAAAAATCAAATGCAACTACACAAGAACTAGTCTGTAACTGTCGTTCGGAATCAGTTTTGCGCAGTGTTAACTGAAACATGGATATATGACTCATACGGAGTCTGTTTTGGCTCCATAAGTAGTCAAAACATTTGTGACGACCAGATGCTTCAAAGGATTCTATCATAGGGAACTTTTGGAGAACTTTTCTAAGGAGTTCGTTCAGAAACTTGTGTAGAAACTTTCTTAATGAGCACTCGACAAACTCATTTCGAGAACATACACAAAGTCCCAGCTATGGACCTAATGCATCATCATAACTTAGGTCTCTTGCATTTCCCTACAAGTAATTGGATCTCATATGGAGATGTTTAGTGTAGTAGAATAGAAAAAATCGAATGCAACTACACAAGAACTAGCCTGTAACTCTCGTTCGGAATCAGTTTTTGCGCAGTGTTAA
>NC_057808.1:145454632-145455005 GCF_018294505.1 Triticum aestivum | reverse complement strand
CATTTCCCTACAAGTAATTGGATCTCATATGGAGATGTTTAGTGAAGTAGAATAGAAAAAATCAAATGCAACTACACAAGAACTAGTCTGTAACTGTCGTTCGGAATCAGTTTTGCGCAGTGTTAACTGAAACATGGATATATGACTCATACGGAGTCTGTTTTGGCTCCATAAGTAGTTAAAACATTTGTGACGACCAGATGCTTCAAAGGATTCTATCATAGGGAACTTTTGGAGAACTTTTCTAAGGAGTTCGTTCAGAAACTTGTGTAGAAACTTTCTTAATGAGCACTCGACAAACTCATTTCGAGAACATACACAAAGTCCCAGCTATGGACCTAATGCATCATCATAACTGAGGTCTCTTGCATTT
>NC_057808.1:145453542-145454622 GCF_018294505.1 Triticum aestivum | reverse complement strand
TGTAACTGTCGTTCGGAATCAGTTTTGCGCAGTGTTAACTGAAACATGGATATATGACTCATACGGAGTCTGTTTTGGCTCCATAAGTAGTCAAAACATTTGTGACGACCAGATGCTTCAAAGGATTCTATCATAGGGAACTTTTGGAGAACTTTTCTAAGGAGTTCGTTCAGAAACTTGTGTAGAAACTTTCTTAATGAGCACTCGACAAACTCATTTCGAGAACATACACAAAGTCCCAGCTATGGACCTAATGCATCATCATAACTTAGGTCTCTTGCATTTCCCTACAAGTAATTGGATCTCATATGGAGATGTTTAGTGTAGTAGAATAGAAAAAATCGAATGCAACTACACAAGAACTAGCCTGTAACTCTCGTTCGGAATCAGTTTTTGCGCAGTGTTAAATGAAACATGGATATCCGACTCATACGGAGTCTGTTTTGGCTCCATAAGTAGTCAAAACGTTTGTGACGACCAGATGCTTCAAAGGATTCTATCATAGGGAACTTTTGGACAACTTTTCTTAAGGAGTTCGTTCAGAAACTTGTATAGAAACTTTCTTAATGAGCACTCGACAAACTCATTTCGAGAACATACACAAAGTCTCATCTATGGACCTAGTGCATCATCATAACTGAGGTCTCTTTCATTTCCCTACAAGTAATTGGATCTCATATGGAGATGTTTAGTGAAGTATAATGGAAAAAATCGAATGGAACTACACAAGAACTAGTCTGTAATTGTCGTTCGGAATCAGTGTTGCGCAGTGTTAACTGAAACATGGATATCTGACTCATAAGTAGTCCGTTTTGGCTCCACAAGGAGTCAAAACGTTTGTGACGACCAGATGATTCAAAGGATTCTTTCATAGGGAACTTTTGGAGAACTTTTCTTAAGGAGTTCGTTCAGAAACTTGTATAGAAACTTTCTTAATGAGCACTCGACAAACTCATTTCGAGAACATACACAAAGTCCCAGCTATGGCCCTAATGCATCATCATAACTGAGGTCTCTTGCATTTCCCTACAAGTAATTGGATCTCATATGGAGACGTTTAGTGTAGTAGAATAGAAAAAA
>NC_057808.1:145451047-145453242 GCF_018294505.1 Triticum aestivum | reverse complement strand
TTTGTGACGACCAGATGATTCAAAGGATTCTTTCATAGGGAACTTTTGGAGAACTTTTCTTAAGGAGTTCGTTCAGAAACTTGTATAGAAACTTTCTTAATGAGCACTCGACAAACTCATTTCGAGAACATACACAAAGTCCCAGCTATGGACCTAGTGCATCATCATAACTGAGGTCTCTTGCATTTCCCTACAAGTAATTGGATCTCATATGGAGATGTTTAGTGAAGTATAATGGAAAAAATCGAATGGAACTACACAAGAACTAGTCTGTAACTGTCGTTCGGAATCAGTTTTGCGCAGTGTTAACTGAAACATGGATATCTGAATCATAAGGAGTCCGTTTTGGCTCCACAAGGAGTCAAAACGTTTGTGACGACCAGATGATTCAAAGGATTCTTTAATAGGGAACTTTTGGAGAACTTTTCTTAACGAGTTCGTTCAGAAACTTGTATAGAAACTTTCTTAATGAGCACTCGACAAACTCATTTCGAGAACATACACAAAGTCCCAGCTATGGACCTAGTGCATCATCATAACTGAGGTCTCTTGCATTTCCCTACAAGTAATTGGATCTCATATGGAGATGTTTAGTGAATTATAATGGAAAAAATCGAATGGAACTACACAAGAACTAGTCTGTAACTGTCGTTCGGAATCAGTTTTGCGCAGTGTTAACTGAAACATGGATATCTGACTCATACAGAGTCCGTTTTGGCTCCAAAAGTAGTCAAAACATTTTTGACGACCAATTGCTTCAAAGGATTCTTCCATAGGTAACTTTTGGAGAACTTTTCTTAAGGAGTTCGTTCAGAAACTTGTATAGAAACTTTCTTAATGAGCACTCGACAAACGCATTTCGAGAACATACACAAAGTCCCAGCTATGGACCAAGTGCATCATCATAACTGAGGTCTCTTGCATTTCCCTACAAGTAATTGGATCTCATATGGAGATGTTTAGTGTAGTAGAATGGAAAAAATCAAATGCAACTACACAAGAACTAGTCTGTAACTGTCGTTCGGAATCAGTTTTGCACAGTGTGAACTGAAACATCGATATCTGACTCATACAGAGTCCGTTTTGGCTCCACAAGTAGTCAAAACATTTGTGACGACCAGGTGCTTCAAAGGATTCTTCCATAGGGAACTTTTGGAGAACTTTTCTTAAGGAGTTCGTTCAGAAACTTGTATAGAAACTTTCTTAATGAGCACTCGACAAACTCATTTCGAGAACATACACAAAGTCCCATCTATGGACCTAGTGCATCATCATAACTGAGGTCTCTTTCATTTCCCTACAAGTAATTGGATCTCATATGGAGATGTTTAGTGAAGTATAATGGAAAAAATCAAATGGAACTACACAAGAACTAGTCTGTAATTGTCGTTCGGAATCAGTGTTGCGCAGTGTTAACTGAAACATGGATATCTGACTCATAAGTAGTCCGTTTTGGCTCCACAAGGAGTCAAAACGTTTGTGACGACCAGATGATTCAAAGGATTCTTTCATAGGGAACTTTTGGAGAACTTTTCTTAAGGAGTTCGTTCAGAAACTTGTATAGAAACTTTCTTAATGAGCACTCGACAAACTCATTTCGAGAACATACACAAAGTCCCAGCTATGGCCCTAATGCATCATCATAACTGAGGTCTCTTGCATTTCCCTACAAGTAATTGGATCTCATATGGAGACGTTTAGTGTAGTAGAATAGAAAAAATCGAATGCAACTACACAAGAACTAGCCTGTAACTGTCGTTCGGAATCAGTTTTGCGCAGTGTTAACTGAAACATGGATATCCGACTCATAAGGAGTCCGTTTTGGCTCCACAAGGAGTCAAAACGTTTGTGACGACCAGATGATTCAAAGGATTCTTTCATAGGGAACTTTTGGAGAACTTTTCTTAAGGAGTTTGTTCAGAAACTTGTATAGAAACTTTCTTAATGAGCACTCGACAAACTCATTTCGAGAACATACACAAAGTCCCAGCTATGGACCTAGTGCATCATCATAACTGAGGTCTCTTGCATTTCCCTACAAGTAATTGGATCTCATATGGAGATGTTTAGTGAAGTATAATGGAAAAAATCGAATGGAACTACACAAGAACTAGTATGTAACTGTCGTTCGGAATCAGTTTTGCGCAGTGTTAACTGAAACATGGATATCTGACTCATAAGGAGTCCGTTTTGGC
>NC_057808.1:145450415-145451037 GCF_018294505.1 Triticum aestivum | reverse complement strand
ATTCAAAGGATTCTTTCATAGGGAACTTTTGGAGAACTTTTCTTAAGGAGTTCGTTCAGAAACTTGTATAGAAACTTTCTTAATGAGCACTCGACAAACTCATTTCGAGAACATACACAAAGTCCCAGCTATGGACCTAATGCATCATCATAACTGAGGTCTCTTGCATTTCCCTACAAGTAATTGGATCTAATATGGAGACGTTTAGTGTAGTATAATAGAAAAAATCGAATGCAACTACACAAGAACTAGCCTGTAACTGTCGTTCGGAATCAGTTTTGCGCAGTGTTAACTGAAACATGGATATCTGACTCATAAGGAGTCCGTTTTGGCTCCACAAGGAGTCAAAACGTTTGTGACGACCAGATGATTCAAAGGATTCTTTCATAGGGAACTTTTGGAGAACTTTTCTTAAGGAGTTCGTTCAGAAACTTGTATAGAAACTTTCTTAATGAGCACTCGACAAACTCATTTCGAGAACATACACAAAGTCCCAGCTATGGACCTAGTGCATCATCATAACTGAGGTCTCTTGCATTTCCCTACAAGTAATTGGATCTCATATGGAGATGTTTAGTGAAGTATAATGGAAAAAATCGAATGGAACTACACAAGAACTAGT
>NC_057808.1:145447467-145450405 GCF_018294505.1 Triticum aestivum | reverse complement strand
ACAAGAACTAGCCTGTAACTGTCGTTCGGAATCAGTTTTGCGCAGTGTTAACTGAAACATGGATATCCGACTCATAAGGAGTCCGTTTTGGCTCCACAAGGAGTCAAAACGTTTGTGACGACCAGATGATTCAAAGGATTCTTTCATAGGGAACTTTTGGAGAACTTTTCTTAAGGAGTTCGTTCAGAAACATGTATAGAAACTTTCTTAATGAGCACTCGACAAACTCATTTCGAGAACATACACAAAGTCCCAGCTATGGCCCTAATGCATCATCATAACTGAGGTCTCTTGCATTTCCCTACAAGTAATTGGATCTCATATGGAGACGTTTAGTGTAGTAGAATAGAAAAAATCGAATGCAACTACACAAGAACTAGCCTGTAACAGTCGTTCGGAATCAGTTTTGCGCAGTGTTAACTGAAACATGGATATCCGACTCATAAGGAGTCCGTTTTGGCTCCACAAGGAGTCAAAACGTTTGTGACGACCAGATGATTCAAAGGATTCTTTCATAGGGAACTTTTGGAGAACTTTTCTTAAGGAGTTCGTTCAGAAACTTGTATAGAAACTTTCTTAATGAGCACTCGACAAACTCATTTCGAGAACATACACAAAGTCCCAGCTATGGACCTAGTGCATCATCATAACTGAGGTCTCTTGCATTTCCCTACAAGTAATTGGATCTCATATGGAGATGTTTAGTGAAGTATAATGGAAAAAATCGAATGGAACTACATAAGAACTAGTCTGTAACTGTCGTTCGGAATCAGTTTTGCGCAGTGTTAACTGAAACATGGATATCTGAATCATAAGGAGTCCGTTTTGGCTCCACAAGGAGTCAAAACGTTTGTGACGACCAGATGATTCAAAGGATTCTTTCATAGGGAACTTTTGGAGGACTTTTCTTAACGAGTTCCTTCAGAAACTTGTATAGAAACTTTCTTAATGAGCACTCGACAAACTCATTTCGAGAACATACACAAAGTCCCAGCTATGGACCTAGTGCATCATCATAACTGAGGTCTCTTGCATTTCCCTACAAGTAATTGGATCTCATATGGAGATGTTTAGTGAAGTATAATGGAAAAAATCGAATGGAACTACACAAGAACTAGTCTGTAACTGTCGTTCCGAATCAGTTTTGCGCAGTGTTAACTGAAACATGGATATCTGACTCATACAGAGTCCGTTTTGGCTCCAAAAGTAGTCAAAACATTTTTGACGACCAATTGCTTCAAAGGATTCTTCCATAGGGAACTTTTGGAGAACTTTTCTTAAGGAGTTCGTTCAGAAACTTGTATAGAAACTTTCTTAATGAGCACTCGACAAACGCATTTCGAGAACATACACAAAGTCCCAGCTATGGACCTAGTGCATCATCATAACTGAGGTCTCTTGCATTTCCCTAGAAGTAATTGGATCTCATATGGAGATGTTTAGTGAAGTAGAATGGAAAAAATCAAATGCAACTACACAAGAACTAGTCTGTAACTGTCGTTCGGAATCAGTTTTGCACAGTGTGAACTGAAACATCGATATCTGACTCATACAGAGTCCGTTTTGGCTCCACAAGTAGTCAAAACATTTGTGACGACCAGGTGCTTCAAAGGATTCTTCCATAGGGAACTTTTGGAGAACTTTTCTTAAGGAGTTCGTGCAGAAACTTGTATAGAAACTTTCTTAATGAGCACTCGACAAACGCATTTCGAGAACATGCACAAAGTCCCAGCTATGGACTTTGTGCATCATCATAATTGAGGTCTCTTGCATTTCCCTGCAAGTAATTGGATCTCATATGGAGATGTTTAGTGAAGTATAATGGAAAGAATCGAATGCAACTACACAAGAACTAGTGTGTAACTGTCGTTCGGAATCAGTTTTGCGCAGTGTTAACTGAAACATGGATATATGACTCATACGGAGTCTGTTTTGGCTCCATAAGTAGTCAAAACATTTGTGACGACCAGATGCTTCAAAGGATTCTATCATAGGGAACTTTTGGAGAACTTTTCTAAGGAGTTCGTTCAGAAACTTGTGTAGAAACTTTCTTAATGAGCACTCGACAAACTCATTTCGAGAACATACACAAAGTCCCAGCTATGGACCTAATGCATCATCATAACTTAGGTCTCTTGCATTTCCCTACAAGTAATTGGATCTCATATGGAGATGTTTAGTGTAGTAGAATAGAAAAAATCGAATGCAACTACACAAGAACTAGCCTGTAACTCTCGTTCGGAATCAGTTTTTGCGCAGTGTTAACTGAAACATGGATATCCGACTCATACGGAGTCTGTTTTGGCTCCATAAGTAGTCAAAACGTTTGTGACGACCAGATGCTTCAAAGGATTCTATCATAGGGAACTTTTGGACAACTTTTCTTAAGGAGTTCGTTCAGAAACTTGTATAGAAACTTTCTTAATGAGCACTCGACAAACTCATTTCGAGAACATACACAAAGTCCCATCTATGGACCTAGTGCATCATCATAACTGAGGTCTCTTTCATTTCCCTACAAGTAATTGGATCTCATATGGAGATGTTTAGTGAAGTATAATGGAAAAAATCGAATGGAACTACACAAGAACTAGTCTGTAATTGTCGTTCGGAATCAGTGTTGCGCAGTGTTAACTGAAACATGGATATCTGACTCATAAGTAGTCCGTTTTGGCTCCACAAGGAGTCAAAACGTTTGTGACGACCAGATGATTCAAAGGATTCTTTCATAGGGAACTTTTGGAGAACTTTTCTTAAGGAGTTCGTTCAGAAACTTGTATAGAAACTTTCTTAATGAGCACTCGACAAACTCATTTCGAGAACATACACAAAGTCCCAGCTATGGCCCTAATGCATCATCATAACTGAGGTCTCTTGCATTTCCCTACAAGTAATTGGATCTCATATGGAGACGTTTAGTGTAGTAGAATAGAAAAAA
>NC_057808.1:145444225-145445853 GCF_018294505.1 Triticum aestivum | reverse complement strand
TTTAGTGAAGTATAATGGAAAAAATCGAATGGAACTACACAAGAACTAGTATGTAACTGTCGTTCGGAATCAGTTTTGCGCAGTGTTAACTGAAACATGGATATCTGACTCATAAGGAGTCCGTTTTGGCTCCACAAGGAGTCAAAACGTTTGTGACGACCAGATGATTCAAAGGATTCTTTCATAGGGAACTTTTGGAGAACTTTTCTTAAGGAGTTCGTTCAGAAACTTGTATAGAAACTTTCTTAATGAGCACTCGACAAACTCATTTCGAGAACATACACAAAGTCCCAGCTATGGACCTAGTGCATCATCATAACCGAGGTCTCTTGCATTTCCCTACAAGTAATTCGATCTCATATGGAGATGTTTAGTGAAGTATAATGGAAAAAATCGAATGGAACTACACAAGAACTAGTCTGTAACTGTCGTTCGGAATCAGTTTTGCGCAGTGTTAACTGAAACATGGATATCTGAGTCATAAGGAGTCCGTTTTGGCTCCACAAGGAGTCAAAACGTTTGTGACGACCAGATGATTCAAAGGATTCTTTCATAGGGAACTTTTGGAGAACTTTTCTTAAGGAGTTCGTTCAGAAACTTGTATAGAAACTTTCTTAATGAGCACTCGACAAACTCATTTCGAGAACATACAGAAAGTCCCAGCTATGGACCTAGTGCATCATCATAACTGAGGTCTCTTGCATTTCCCTACAAGTAATTGGATCTCATATGGAGATGTTTAGTGAAGTATAATGGAAAAAATCGAATGGAACTACACAAGAACTAGTCTGTAACTGTCGTTCGGAATCAGTTTTGCGTAGTGTTAACTGAAACATGGATATCTGACTCATACATAGTCCGTTTTGGCTCCAAAAGTAGTCAAAACATTTTTGACGACCAATTGCTTCAAAGGATTCTTCCATAGGGAACTTTTGGAGAACTTTTCTTAAGGAGTTCGTTCAGAAACTTGTATAGAAACTTTCTTAATGAGCACTCGACAAACGCATTTCGAGAACATACACAAAGTCCCAGCTATGGACCTAGTGCATCATCATAACTGAGGTCTCTTGCATTTCCCTACAAGTAATTGGATCTCATATGGAGATGTTTAGTGAAGTAGAATAGAAAAAATCAAATGCAACTACACAAGAACTAGTCTGTAACTGTCGTTCGGAATCAGTTTTGCGCAGTGTTAACTGAAACATGGATATATGACTCATACGGAGTCTGTTTTGGCTCCATAAGTAGTTAAAACATTTGTGACGACCAGATGCTTCAAAGGATTCTATCATAGGGAACTTTTGGAGAACTTTTCTAAGGAGTTCGTTCAGAAACTTGTGTAGAAACTTTCTTAATGAGCACTCGACAAACTCATTTCGAGAACATACACAAAGTCCCAGCTATGGACCTAATGCATCATCATAACTGAGGTCTCTTGCATTTACCTACAAGTAATTGGATCTCATATGGAGATGTTTAGTGTAGTAGAATAGAAAAAATCGAATGCAACTACACAAGAACTAGCCTGTAACTCTCGTTCGGAATCAGTTTTTGCGCAGTGTTAACTGAAATATGGATATCCGACTCATACGGAGTCTGTTTTGGCTCCATAAGTAGTCAAAACGTTT
>NC_057808.1:145441445-145444215 GCF_018294505.1 Triticum aestivum | reverse complement strand
CATCTATGGACCTAGTGCATCATCATAACTGAGGTCTCTTTCATTTCCCTACAAGTAATTGGATCTCATATGGAGATGTTTAGTGAAGTATAATGGAAAAAATCGAATGGAACTACACAAGAACTAGTCTGTAATTGTCGTTCGGAATCAGTGTTGCGCAGTGTTAACTGAAACATGGATATCTGACTCATAAGTAGTCCGTTTTGGCTCCACAAGGAGTCAAAACGTTTGTGACGACCAGATGATTCAAAGGATTCTTTCATAGGGAACTTTTGGAGAACTTTTCTTAAGGAGTTCGTTCAGAAACTTGTATAGAAACTTTCTTAATGAGCACTCGACAAACTCATTTCGAGAACATACACAAAGTCCCAGCTATGGCCCTAATGCATCATCATAACTGAGGTCTCTTGCATTTCCCTACAAGTAATTGGATCTCATATGGAGACGTTTAGTGTAGTAGAATAGAAAAAAATCGAATGCAACTACACAAGAACTAGCCTGTAACTGTCGTTCGGAATCAGTTTTGCGCAGTGTTAACTGAAACATGGATATCCGACTCATAAGGAGTCCGTTTTGGCTCCACAAGGAGTCAAAACGTTTGTGACGACCAGATGATTCAAAGGATTCTTTCATAGGGAACTTTTGGAGAACTTTTCTTAAGGAGTTCGTTCAGAAACTTGTATAGAAACTTTCTTAATGAGCACTCGACAAACTCATTTCGAGAACATACACAAAGTCCCAGCTATGGACCTAATGCATCATCATAACTGAGGTCTCTTGCATTTCCCTACAAGTAATTTGATCTCATATGGAGACGTTAGTGTAGTAGAATAGAAAAAATCGAATGCAACTACACAAGAACTAGCCTGTAACTGTCGTTCGGAATCAGTTTTGCGCAGTGTTAACTGAAACATGGATATCCGACTCATAAGGAGTCCGTTTTGGCTCCACAAGGAGTCAAAACGTTTGTGATGACCAGATGATTCAAAGGATTCTTTCATAGGGAACTTTTGGAGAACTTTTCTTAAGGAGTTTGTTCAGAAACTTGTATAGAAACTTTCTTAATGAGCACTCGACAAACTCATTTCGAGAACATACACAAAGTCCCAGCTATGGACCTAGTGCATCATCATAACTGAGGTCTCTTGCATTTCCCTACAAGTAATTGGATCTCATATGGAGATGTTTAGTGAAGTATAATGGAAAAAATCGAATGGAACTACACAAGAACTAGTATGTAACTGTCGTTCGGAATCAGTTTTGCGCAGTGTTAACTGAAACATGGATATCTGACTCATAAGGAGTCCGTTTTGGCTCCACAAGGAGTCAAAACGTTTGTGACGACCAGATGATTCAAAGGATTCTTTCATAGGGAACTTTTGGAGAACTTTTCTTAAGGAGTTCGTTCAGAAACTTGTATAGAAACTTTCTTAATGAGCACTCGACAAACTCATTTCGAGAACATACAGAAAGTCCCAGCTATGGACCTAGTGCATCATCATAACTGAGGTCTCTTGCATTTCCCTACAAGTAATTGGATCTCATATGGAGATGTTTAGTGAAGTATAATGGAAAAAATCGAATGGAACTACACAAGAACTAGTCTGTAACTGTCGTTCGGAATCAGTTTTGCGTAGTGTTAACTGAAACATGGATATCTGACTCATACAGAGTCCGTTTTGGCTCCAAAAGTAGTCAAAACATTTTTGACGACCAATTGCTTCAAAGGATTCTTCCATAGGGAACTTTTGGAGAAATTTCTTAAGGAGTTCGTTCAGAAACTTGTATAGAAACTTTCTTAATGAGCACTCGACAAACGCATTTCGAGAACATACACAACGTCCCAGCTATGGACCTAGTGCATCATCATAACTGAGGTCTCTTCCATTTCCCTACAAGTAATTGGATCTCATATGGAGATGTTTAGTGAAGTAGAATAGAAAAAATCAAATGCAACTACACAAGAACTAGTCTGTAACTGTCGTTCGGAATCAGTTTTGCGCAGTGTTAACTGAAACATGGATATATGACTCATACGGAGTCTGTTTTGGCTCCATAAGTAGTTAAAACATTTGTGACGACCAGATGCTTCAAAGGATTCTATCATAGGGAACTTTTGGAGAACTTTTCTAAGGAGTTCGTTCAGAAACTTGTGTAGAAACTTTCTTAATGAGCACTCGACAAACTCATTTCGAGAACATACACAAAGTCCCAGCTATGGACCTAATGCATCATCATAACTGAGGTCTCTTGCATTTCCCTACAAGTAATTGGATCTCATATGGAGATGTTTAGTGTAGTAGAATAGAAAAAATCGAATGCAACTACACAAGAACTAGCCTGTAACTCTCGTTCGGAATCAGTTTTTGCGCAGTGTTAACTGAAATATGGATATCCGACTCATACGGAGTCTGTTTTGGCTCCATAAGTAGTCAAAACATTCGTGACGACCAGATGATTCAAAGGATTCTTTCATAGGGAACTTTTGGAGAACTTTTCTTAAGGAGTTCGTTCAGAAACTTGTATAGAAACTTTCTTAATGAGCACTCGACAAACTCATTTCGAGAACATACAGAAAGTCCCAGCTATGGACCTAGTGCATCATCATAACTGAGGTCTCTTGCATTTCCCTACAAGTAATTGGATCTCATATGGAGATGTTTAGTGAAGTAGAATAGAAAAAACCGAATGCAACTACACGAGAACTAGTCTGTAACTGTCGTTCGGAATCAGTTTTGCGCAGTGTTAACTGAAACATGGATATCTGACT
>NC_057808.1:145433341-145441301 GCF_018294505.1 Triticum aestivum | reverse complement strand
TCTTAAGGAGTTCGTTCAGAAACTTGTATAGAAACTTTCTTAATGAGCACTCGACAAACTCATTTCGAGAACATACAGAAAGTACCAGCTATGGACCTAGTGCATCATCATAACTGAGGTCTCTTGCATTTCCCTACAAGTAATTGGATCTCATATGGAGATGTTTAGTGAAGTAGAATAGAAAAAACCGAATGCAACTACACGAGAACTAGTCTGTAACTGTCGTTCGGAATCAGTTTTGCGCAGTGTTAACTGAAACATGGATATCTGACTCATACAGAGTCCGTTTTGGCTCCAAAAGTAGTCAAAACTTTTTTGACGACCAATTGCTTCAAAGGATTCTTCCATAGGGAACTTTTGGAGAACTTTTCTTAAGGAGTTCGTTCAGAAACTTGTATAGAAACTTTCTTAATGAGCACTCGACAAACTCATTTCGAGAACATACACAATGTCCCAGCTATGGACCTAGTGCATCATCATAACTGAGGTCTCTTGCATTTCCCTACAAGTAATTGGATCTCATATGGAGATGTTTAGTGAAGTAGAATGGAAAAAATCAAATGCAACTACACAAGAACTAGTCTGTAACTGTCGTTCGGAATTAGTTTTGCGCAGTGTGAACTGAAACATCGATATCTGACTCATACAGAGTCCGTTTTGGCTCCACAAGTAGTCAAAACATTTGTGACGACCAGGTGCTTCAAAGGATTCTTCAATAGGGAACTTTTGGAGAACTTTTCTTAAGGAGTTCGTTCAGAAACTTGTATAGAAACTTTCTTAACGAGCACTCGACAAACGCATTTCGAGAAAATACTCAAAGTCCCAGCTATGGACCTAGTGCATATTCATAACTAAGGTCTCTTGCATTTCCCAACAAGTAATTGGATCTCATATGGAGATGTTTGGTGAAGTAGAATGGACAATTCGAATGCAACTACACATGAACTAGTCTGTAACTGTCGTTCGAAATTAGTTTTGCGCAGTGTTAACTGAAACATGGATATCATACTCATACGGAGTCCGTTTTGGCTCCACAAGTAGTCAAAATGTTTTTGACGACCAGATGCTTCAAAGGATTCTTTCATAGGGAACTTTTGGAGAACTTTTCTTAAGGAGTTCGTTCAGAAACTTGTATAGAAACTTCCTTAATGAGCACTCGACAAACGCATTTCGAGAACATGCACAAAGTCCCAGCTATGGACTTTGTGCATCATCATAATTGAGGTCTCTTGCATTTCCCTGCAAGTAATTGGATCTCATATGGAGATGTTTAGTGAAGTATAATGGAAAAAATCGAATGCAACTACACAAGAACTAGTCTGTAACTGTCGTTCGGAATCAGTTTTGCGCAGTGTTAACTGAAACATGGATATATGACTCATACGGAGTCTGTTTTGGCTCCATAAGTAGTCAAAACATTTGTGACGACCAGATGCTTCAAAGGATTCTATCATAGGGAACTTTTGGAGAACTTTTCTAAGGAGTTCGTTCAGAAACTTGTGTAGAAACTTTCTTAATGAGCACTCGACAAACTCATTTCGAGAACATACACAAAGTCCCAGCTATGCACCTAATGCATCATCATAACTGAGGTCTCTTGCATTTCCCTACAAGTAATTGGATCTCATATGGAGATGTTTAGTGTAGTAGAATAGAAAAAATCGAATGCAACTACACAAGAACTAGTCTGTAACTCTCGTTCGGAATCAGTTTTGCGCAGTGTTAACGGAAACATGGATATCCGACTCATACGGAGTCTGTTTTGGCTCCATAAGTAGTAAAAACGTTTGTGACGACCAGATGCTTCAAAGGATTCTATCATAGGGAACTTTTGGAGAACTTATCTTAAGGAGTTCGTTCAGAAACTTGTATAGAAACTTTCTTAATGAGCACTCGACAAACTCATTTCGAGAACATACACAAAGTCCCAGCTATGGACCTAGTGCATCATCATAACTGAGGTCTCTTGCATTTCCCTACAATTAAATGGATCTCATATGGAGATGTTTAGTGAAGTATAATGGAAAAAATTGAATGGAACTACACAAGAACTAGTCTGTAACTGTCGTTCGGAATCAGTTTTGCGCAGTGTTAACTGAAACATGGATATCTGACTCATAAGGAGTCCGTTTTGGCTCCACAAGGAGTCGAAATGTTTGTGACGACCAGATGATTCAAAGGATTCTTTCATAGGGAACTTTTGGAGAACTTTTCTTAAGGAGTTCGTTCAGAAACTTGTGTAGAAACTTTCTTAATGAGCACTCGACAAACTCATTTAAAGAACATACACAAAGTCCCAGCTATGGATCTAGTGCATCATCATAACTGAGGTCTCTTGCATTTTCCTACAAGTAATTGGATCTCATATGGAGATGTTTAGTGAAGTATAATGGAAAAAATCGAATGGAACTACACAAGAACTAGTCTGTAACTGTCGTTCGGAATCTGTTTTGCGCAGTGTTAGCTGAAACATGGATATCTGACTCATAAGGAGTCCGTTTTGGCTCCACAAGTAGTCAAAACGTTTGTGACGACCAGATGATTCAAAGGATTCTTTCATAGGGAACTTTTGGAGAACTTTTCTTAAGGAGTTCGTTCAGAAACTTGTATAGAAACTTTCTTAATAAGCACTCGACAAACGCATTTCGAGAACATACACAAAGTCCCAGCTATGGACCAAGTGCATCATCATAAGTGAGGTCTCTTGCATTTTCCCTACAACTAATCGGATCTCATATGGAGATGTTTAGTGAAGTAGAATGGAAAAAATCGAATGCAACTACACGAGAACTAGTCTGTAACTGTCGTTCGGAATCAGTTTTGCGCAGTGTTAACTGAAACATCGATATCTGACTCATACAGAGTCCGTTTTGGCTCCAAAAGTAGTCAAAACATTTTTGACGACCAATTTGCTTCAAAGGATTCTTCCATAGGGAACTTTTGGAGAACTTTTCTTAAGGAGTTCGTTCAGAAACTTGTATAGAAACTTTCTTAATGAGCACTCGACAAACGCATTTCGAGAACATACACAAAGTCCCAGCTATGGACCTAGTGCATCATCATAACTGAGGTCTCTTGCATTTCCCTACAAGTAATTGGATCTCATATGGAGATGTTTAGTGAAGTAGAATGGAAAAAAATCAAATGCAACTACACAAGAACTAGTCTGTAACTGTCGTTCGCAATCAGTTTTGCGTAGTGTGAACTAAAACATCGATATCTGACTCATACAGAGTCCGTTTTGGCTCCACAAGTAGTCAAAACATTTGTGACGACCAGGTACTTCAAAGGATTCTTCCATAGGGAACTTTTGGAGAACTTTTCTTAAGGAGTTCGTTCAGAAACTTGTATACAAACTTTCTTAATGAGCACTCGAGAAACGCATTTCGAGAACATACTCAAAGTCCGAGCTATGGACCTAGTGCATATTCATAACTAAGGTCTCTTGCATTTCCCTACAAGTAATTGGATCTCATATGGACATGTTTGGTGAAGTAGAATGGACAATTCGAATGCAACGACACAAGAACTAGTCTGTAACTGTCGTTCAAAATTAGTTTTGCGCAGTGTTAACTGAAACATGGATATCATACTCATACGGAGTCCGTTTTGGCTCCACAAGTAGTCAAAACGTTTGTGACGACCAGATGCTTCAAAGGATTCTTTCATAGGGAACTTTTGGAGAACTTTTCTTAAGGAGTTCGTTCAGAAACTTGTATAGAAACTTTCTTAATGAGCACTCGACAAACGCATTTCGAGAACATACACAAAGTCCCAGCTATGGACCTAGTGCATCATCATAACTGAGGTCTCTTGCATTTCCCTACAAGTAATTGGATCTGATATGGAGATGTTTAGTGTAGTAGAATGAAAAAAATCGAATGCAACTACACAAGAAGTAGTGTGTAACTGTCATTCGGAATCAGTTTTGCGTAGTGTTAACTGAAACATGGATATCTGACTCATAAGGAGTCCGTTTTGGCTCCACAAGTAGTCAAAATGTTTGTGACGACCAGATGCTTCAGAGGATTCTTTCAAAGGGAACTTTTGGAGAACTTTTCTTAAGGAGTTCGTTCAGAAACTTGTATAGAAACTTTCTTAATGAGCACTCGACAAACGCATTTCGAGAACATGCACAAAGTCCCAGCTATGGACTTTGCGCGTCATCATAACTGAGGTCTCTTGCATTTCCCTGCAAGTAATTGGATCTCATATGGAGATGTTTAGTGTAGTATAATGGAAAAAATCGAATGCAACTACACAAGAACTAGTCTGTAACTGTCGTTCGGAATCAGTTTTGCGCAGTGTTAACTGAAACATGGATATCTGACTCATACGGAGTCTGTTTTGGCTCCATAAGTAGTCAAAACATTTGTGATGACCAGATGCTTCAAAGGATTCTATCATAGGGAACTTTTGGAGAAATTTTCTAAGGAGTTCGTTCAGAAACTGGTGTAGAAACTTTCTTAATGAGCACTCGACAAACTCATTTCGAGAACATACCAAAGTCCCAGCTATGGACCTAACGCATCATCATAACTGAGGTCTCTTGCATTTCCCTACAAGTAATTGGATCTCATATGGAGATGTTTAGTGAAGTAGAATGGAAAAAATCGAATGCAACTACACAAGAACTAGTGTGTAACTTTCGATCGGAATCAGTTTTGCGCAGTGTGAACTGAAACATGCATATCTGACTCATACGGAGTCCGTTTTGGCTCCATAAGTAGTCAAAACGTTTGTGACGACCAGATGCTTCAAAGGATTCTATCATAGGGAAATTTTGGAGAACTTTTCTTAAGGAGTTCGTTCAGAAACTTGTATAGAAACTTTCTTAATGAGCACTCGACAAACTCATTTCGAGAACATACACAAAGTCCCAGCTATGGACCTAGTGCATCATCATAACTGAGGTCTCTTGCATTTCCCTACAAGTAATTGGATCTCATATGGAGATGTTTAGTGAAGTATAATGGAAAAAATTGAATGGAACTACACAAGAACTAGTCTGTAACTGTCGTTCGGAATCAGTTTTGCGCAGTGTTAACTGAAACATGGATATCTGACTCATAAGGAGTCTGTTTTGGCTCCACAAGGAGTCAAAATGTTTGTGACGACCAGATGATTCAAAGGATTCTTTCATAGGGAACTTTTGGAGAACTTTTCTTAAGGAGTTCGTTCAGAAACTTGTATAGAAACTTTCTTAATGAGCACTCGACAAACTCATTTCGAGAACATACACAAAGTACCAGCTATGGATCTAGTGCATCATCATAACTGAGGTCTCTTGCATTTCCCTACAAGTTATTGTATCTCATATGGAGATGTTTAGTGAAGTATAATGGAAATAATCGAATGGAACTACACAAGAACTAGTCTGTAACTGTCGTTCGGAATCAGTTTTGCGCAGTGTTAAATGAAACATGGATATCTGACTCATAAGGAGTCCATTTTGGCTCCACAAGTAGTCAAAACGTTTGTGATGACCAGATGATTCAAAGGATTCTTTCATAGGGAACTTTTGGAGAACTTTTCTTAAGGAGTTCGTTTAGAAACTTGTATAGAATTTTCTTAATGTGCACTCGACAAACGCATTTCGTGAACATACACAAAGTCCCAGCTATGGACCTAGTGCATCATCATAACTGAGGTCTCTTGCATTTCCCTACAAGTAATTGGATCTCATATGGAGATGTTTAGTGAAGTAGAATGGAAAAAATCGAATGCAACTACACAAGAACTTGTCTGTAACTGTCGTTCGGAATCCGTTTTGCGCAGTGTTAACTGAAACATGGATATCTGACTCATACGGAGTCCGTTTTGGCTCCACAAGTAGGAAAAACGTTTGTGATGACCAGATGATTCAAAGGATTCTTCCATAGGGAACTTTTGAAGAACTTTTCTTAAGGAGTTTGTTCAGAAACTTGTATAGAAACTTTCTTAATGAGCACCCGACAAACGCATTTCGAGAACATACACAAAGTCCCAGCTATGGACCTAGTGCATCATCATAACTAAGGTCTCTCGCATTTCCCTACAAGTAATTGGATCTCATGTAGCGACCAGACCTCAAATGGCCCGTGCTGCTGTGCACCAGTGTCATCCCTGGATCAGTAATGCTGACACGCACAGTACAAATGGAGGATTTATAACAGAGTAGCAATCACACACTTATTACATCGAATATCTCCAAAGAGATTAAGTATGATGAGCATGGCTTAAGGCTATCCAACAACGATAATAGCGGAAGACTTGGAAGATAAGTGAATCCATCAACTCCAGCGGCATCACTGAGTATAAGACCACGACCTAAAGCACCTTACTCGTCGGCTAAAAAGTCTGCAACATGAAACGTTGCATCCCGAAAACGGGTCAGCACATAGAATATGCTGGCAATGTAACACATAGAGAGCAATGAACAATAATAATGCTATACTATATGCATATGTGGCTGGTGGAAAGCTCTATGGTTACAGTTTTGTGAAAAGCCAATTTTATCCTACTTCAAAGGAATAAATTTTATTTAACTATCATGGTGGTTATGAAACATTGAGATGGTTGACAGCATCTCAATCCCAATTAAAAAGTCATCAATAACCCAACAAAATTAATTAGAAGTAACATAGTATTGAGATTCACATGATAATCCAAGTACTAGATACTCAAGTTGTCCCTAACTGGGGACACGGCTAACCATGATTAGTTTATACACTCTGCAGAGGTTTGTGCACTTTTCCCCACAAGACATGATCTCCTCCGTTGGATTACTCGCACTACATGGTGTTTGAGTAATGGATGACCAAGACACAGTCTTTCAGAAGTGTTTGCACCTTACGTATGGGTAGACAGTTACACCTACTTTCCCCTACATCTGCTAATCTACCACTGTAAGAGTTCACACAACTTAGTCAACTATGCTAGAGCCCATAATAGCTTGCGGCTGCACACGGAAGTTTCTAGCATGAATAATCTCATGATCCCTTTGAACCTGGGTGGCGGTCCAAAAGAAAAACAGGCAATCCTGGAATACCCAGGTACCTCAATCCACCCAGATGTGAGTTTAAGTTGCCACCTTAAGTAAACCATTAATTAACAATCTCACATCTGTCATGAATTTCACTCAAACCCAATCCACGTCTACGAGCATAGCATGGCAATAGAAAAGTAACGTAGAAGTAACTCCCAAGGGTTTGAATAGAAAACATGTAATAGGTTCTACCTCAACTACTTCCCAATACCCACAATTTAATTAGATCCTAATCATGCAAGTGTTTGAGGAAAACAGATCTAATGCAATAAAAACTGGGTATGAACGGGATATGATCAAAGTGTTACTTGCCTTGCTGATGATCCGCAAAACCTAGCGATTCGAAGTAACAAGCGGCACACTCCGGGTACTCTATCGCAAACAAACAAGCATACAATCAGTACTCATCTAATGCACAGGTAAAACTCGAATGAAAGATCCAACCAAAAAGTTCAACTTAAGAACTCCGGTTTGCAAAAAGAATCAACTCGAAAGAAGCAACGAAAGTCAAACGGCGAAAGAAAGAAACTTCGTTTGCTAATCTGGATCTAGGTCAAATTTTACTGTAGCAAAAACTTGTTTGAGTAGGTTAAACGGAAAGAGAATTTCGAGACGAAACTCTAGGCGCTTGAATCGCCTGATTCCGATAAACGAGCGAGAAGTTAAACAGAATCGAAGATTCGACCAGAAATCGAATCTGAGAAAATAACGAGAAAATCCGACGAAAAAGAAAAACGGACGAACGGTTAAATAACGGACGTTCTTTAACAGAGAAAAACCGACGAAAGCGTTCGTTAGAACGAACAGTTCGGTGAACGCTCGTAAAATAATAAAACCGAAGAAAAAAAAACCGATCTAGGGTTTTTTTTAAACGAAGGGTTTTTTTACAGAAAACCGGCAACGACGAACGGGCGACGGCAGTACCTTGTCGGG
>NC_057808.1:145429498-145432874 GCF_018294505.1 Triticum aestivum | reverse complement strand
GGCGGGCCGGCCGGCGCTCGGTTGGGCTTCGGCCCAGCGGGCGTCGCGCGGTTTTTTTTTAAGTTCCGCGGAAAATAATTCGTAGAAAAATAAATAAAAATCAGAAAAATATGAAATAAATTTTGCCCGTCTAGTTGGAACATCTAGAATAGGGTGAACATTTTTATAAACCAAAATAAATATTTTGAAAATATGCAATATTTTTAATGCAATAAAAATTGCAAATAAATTCCAAATAATGATTTTAACATTTTTCCTCCAGTATTTCAATTGTTCATTTAAAATGAAATATTTTTCCGCATAGAAAAATAATTAAAACCACAATCCTCGTTTGAAAATCAAATTTGACAATTCGAGAAAATCCCCAACTCTCTCCGAGGGTTCTTGAGTTGCTGAGGATTTATCGAGGATTTGTCAAAATGCAACAAAACATGATATGCAATGAGGATCTATGTATAACATTCCAAATTGAAAATTTGGGATGTTACATCTCATATGGAGATGTTTAGTGAAGTAGAATGGAAAAAATCGAATGCTACTACACAAGAACTAGTCTGTAACTGTCGTTCGGAATCTGTTTTGCGCAGTGTTAACTGAAACATGGATATCTGACTCATACGAAGTCCGTTTTGGCTCCACAAGTAGTCAAAACGTTTGTGACGACCAGATGCTTCAAAGGATTCTTTCATAGGGAATTTTGGAGAACTTTTCTTAAGGAGTTCGTTCAAAAACTTGTATAGAAACTTTCTTAATGAGCACTCGACAAACGCATTTCGAGAACATACACAAAGCCCCAGCTATGGACCTAGTGCATATTCATAATTGAGGTCTCTTGCATTTCCCTACAAGTAATTGGATCTCATATGGAGATGCTTAGTGAAGTATAATGGAGAAAATCGAATGCAACTACACAAGAACTAGTCTGTAACTGTCGTTCGGAATCAGTTTTGTGCAGTGTTAACTGAAACATGGATATCTGACTCATACGGAGTCCGTTTTGGCTCCACAAGTCGTCAAAACGTTTGTGACGACCAGATGCTTCAAAGGATTCTTTCATAGGGAACTTTTGGAGAACTTTTCTTAAGAAATTCGTTCAGAAACTTGTATAGAAACTTTCTTAATGAGCACTTGACAAACGCATTTCGAGAACATACAGAAAGTCCTAGCTATGGACCTAGTGCATCATCATAACTGAGGTCACTTGCATTTCCCTACAAGTAATTGGATCTCATATGGAGATGTTTACTGAAGTATAATGGAGAAAATCGAATCCAACTACACAAGAACTAGTATGTAACTGTCGTTTGGAATCAGTTTTGCCCAGTGTTAACTGAAACATGGATATCTGACTCTTCCGGAGTCCGTTTTGGCTCCACAAGTACTCAAAACGTTTGTGACGACCAGATGCTTCAAAGGATTCTTTCATAGGGAACTTTTGGAGAACTTTTCTTAAGGAGTTCGTTCAGAAACTTGTATAGAAACTTTCTTAATGAGCTCTCGACAAACGCATTTCGAGAACATACACAAAGTGCCAGCTATGGATCTAGTGCATCATCATAACTAATGTCTCTTGCATTTCCCTACAAGTAATTGGATCTCATATGGAGCTGTTTAGTGAAGTAGAATGGAAAAAATCGAATGCAACTACACAAGAACAAGTATGTAACTGTCGTTTGGAATCAGTTTTGCGCAGTGTTAACTGAAACATGGATATCTGACTCATACGGAGTCCGTTTTGGCTCCACAAGTAGTCAAAACGTTTGTGACGACCACATGCTTCAAAGTATTCTTTCATAGGGTACATTTGGAGAACATTTCTTAAGGAGTTCCTTCAGAAACTTGTGTAGAAACTTTCTTAATGAGCACTCGACAAACGCATTTCGAGAACATACACAAAGTCCCAGCTATGGACCTAGTGCATCATCTTAACTAAGGTCTCTTGCATTTCCCTACAAGTAATTGGATCTCATATGGAGATGTTTAGTGAAGTAGAATGGAGAAAATCGAATTCAACTACACCAGAACTAGTCTGTAACTGTCGTTCAGAATCAGTTTTGCGCAGTGTTAACTGAAACGTGGATATCTGACTCATACGGAGTCCGATTTGGCTCCACAAGTAGTCAAAATATTTGTGACGACCAGATGCTTCATAGGATTCTTTCATAGGGAGTTTTTGGAGAACTTTTCTTAAGGAGTTTGTTCAGAAACTTGGATAGAAACTTTCTTAATGAGCACTCGACAAACGCATTTCGAGAACATACACAAAGTCCCAGCTATGGACCTAGTGCATCATCATAACTGAGGTCTCTTGCATTTCCCTACATGTAATTGGATCTCATATGGAGATGTTTAGTGAAGCAGAATGGAGAAAATTGAATTCAACTACACAAGAACTAGTCTCTAACTGTCGTTCAGAATCAGTTTTGCGCAGTGTTAACTGAAACATGGATATCTGACTCATACGGAGTCCGTTTGGGCTCCACAAGTAGTCAAAATGTTTGTGACGACCAGATGCTTCAAAGGATTCTTTCATAGGGAGCTTTTGGAGAACTTTTCTTAAGAAGTTCGTTCAGAAACTTGTATAGAAACTTTCTTAATGAGCACTTGACAAACGCATTTCGAGAACATACAGAAAGTCCTAGCTATGGACCTAGATCATCATCATAACTGAGGTCGCTGTAACATCCCAAATTTTCAATTTGGAATGTTATACATAGATCATCATTGCATATCATGTTTTATTGCATTTTGACAAATCCTCGATAAATCCTAAGCAACTCAAGGACCCTCGGAGAGAGTTGGGGATTTTCTCGTATTTTCATATTTGACTTTCATCAAATTATAAAACGAGGATTTTGGTTTTAATTATTTTTCTCTGCGGAAAAATATTTCATTTTTAAAAATAAACGAGAGGAGAAAATATGACTTCTCCAAAACAATTGAAATACTGGAGGAAAAATGTTAAAATCATTATTTGGAATTTATTTGGATTTTATATGCAATTTTTATTGCATTAAAAATATTGCATGTTTTCAAACTATTTATTTTGTTTTAAAAAAATGTTCACCCTATTCTAGATTTTCTAACTAGACAGGGAAAATTTATTTCATATTTTGCTGATTTTTATTTATTCTTCTACGATTTATTTTCCACGGAACTTATTAAAAAAAAACCTGCGCGACGCCCGACCGGGCCGAAGCCCAGCCGAGCGCCGGCCCGCCCGCGCCTCTCTCCTTCTCCCGCACGGCGCCGAGCCGCCGCCGGGGTCCGCCATGGCCACGGCACCGAGCCGCCCCGGCCGCCCCCTTCCCCAAGCTGCCCCCTCCTCCTCCTATATATAGCCCCCCCTCTCTTCCTCACCTCGAGCCGCCGCCTT
>NC_057808.1:145421147-145429222 GCF_018294505.1 Triticum aestivum | reverse complement strand
GCCCGCACCCCGCGCCCGCCGGAGCCCGTCCCCGAGGTACTGCCGCCGCCCGTTGACTTTGCCGGTTTTCGTTTTAGAAAAAAACTCTTCGTTTAAAAAAAACCTAGATCGGTTTTTTTTCGGTTTTATTATTTTGCGAGCGTTCACCGAACCGTTCGTTTTAACGAACGCGTTCGTCGGTTTTTCTCTGTTAACGAACGTCCGTTCTTTAACCGTTCGTCCGTTTTTCTTTTTCGTCGGATTTTTCTGCGATTTTCTCAGATTCGATTTCTGATCGAATCTTCGATTCTGTTTAACTTCTCGCTCGTTTATCGGAATCAGGCGATTCAAGCGCCTAGAGTTTCGTCTCGAAATTCTCTTTCCGTTTAACCTACTCAAACAAGTTTTTGCTACAGTAAAATTTGACCTAGATCCAGATTAGTAAACGAAGTTTATTTCTTTCGCCGTTTGACTTTCGTTGCTTCTTTCGAGTTGATTCTTTTTGCAAACCAGAGTTCTTAAGTTGAACTTTCTGGTTGGATCTTTCATTCGAGTTTTACCTGTGCATTAGATGAGTACTGATTGTATGCTTGTTTGTTTGCGATAGAGTACCCGGAGTGTGCCGCTTGTTACATCGAATCGCTAGGTTTTGCGGATCATCAGCAAGGCAAGTAACACTTTGATCATATACCTTCCATACCCAGTTTTTATTGCATTAGATCTGTTTTCCTCAAACACTTGCATGATTAGGATCTAATTAAATTGTGGGTATTGGGAAGTAGTTGTGGTAGAACCTATTACCTGTTTTCTATTCAAACCCTTGGGAGTTACTTCTACGTTGCTATTATTATTGCCATGCTATGCTCGTAGACGTGGATTGGGTTTGAGTGAAATTCATGACAAATGTGAGATTGTTAATTAATGGTTTACTTAAGGTGGCAACTTAAACTCACATCTGGGTGGATTGAGGTACCTGGGTATTCCAGGATTGCCTGTTTTCTTTTGGACCGCCACCCAGGTTCAAAGGGATCATGAGATTATTCATGCTAGAAACTTCCGTGTGCAGCCGCAAGCTATTATGGGCTCTAGCATAGTTGACTAAGTTGTGTGAACTCTTACAGTGGTAGACTAGCAGATGTAGGGGAAAGTAGGTGTAACTGTCTACCCATACGTAAGGTGCAAACACTTCTGAAAGACTGTGTCTTGGTCATCCGTTACTCAAACACCATGTAGTGCGAGTAATCCAACGGAGGAGATCAAGTCTTGTGGGGAAAAGTGCACAAACCTCTGCAGAGTGTACAATCTAATCATGGTTAGCCGTGTCCCCGGTCATGGACAACTTGAGTATCTAGTACTTGGATTATCGTGTGAATCTCATCACTATGTTACTACTAATTAATTTTGTTGGGTTTTTGATGACTTTTTAATTGGGATTGAGATGCTGTCAACCATCTCAATGTTTCACAACCACCATGATAGTTAAATAAAATTTATTCCTTTGAAGTAGGATAAAATTGGCTTTTCGCAAAACTGTAACCATAGAGCTTTCCACCAGCCATATATGCATGTAGTATAGCATTGTTATTGTTCATTATCCTCTATGTGTTACATTGCCAGCATATTCTATGTGCTGACCCGTTTTCGGGCTGCAACGTTTCATGTTGCAGACTTTTCAGACGACGAGTAAGGTGCCTTAGGTCGTGGTCTTATACTCAGTGATGCCGCTGGAGTTGATGGACTCACTTATCTTCCAAGTCTTCCGCTATTATCGTTATTATATGGCCTTAAGCCATGTTTATCATACTTAAGCTCTTTGGAGATATTCGATGTAATAAGTGTGTGATTGCTACTCTGTTATAAATCCTCCATTTGTACTATGCGTGTCAGCATTACTGATCCAGGGATGACACTGGTGCACAGCAGCACCGGCCATTTGAGGTCTGGTCGCTACAAAGTTGGTATCAGAGCACACGCTGACTGTAGGACACGACCACTAAGCTTAAGCCCTAGAAAGCTTCTCTCTTCTCATTTTCTGACCCCTCTCCTTTTTCTACTCTTTTAGGAATGGCGAATGCAAGGAGCAAGTTCATGTAACCAGATGAAGACACGCCGTTTGGTCGACATTTGAAGGAAGTCACCAAGTACTTGAACATAGGAACACCAAGCATCACCGGAACCTACAACGCCACATTACCTGAAGAGGAGAGCTGGAAGATTCAAGTTATCATTCCAGGAAGGACGTTTGTGCCAGTTACTGAACCCATAAGATTGGTTTTCGAAGCACCAACTTGGAGTTTAGGGAAGAGCATGGCCGCACACATCGCCATGGGACGCATTGGAGAAGTCTACCACCAGGAGCTTAAGGATACAATTTACCAAATTTGTGGATGCCGAGACGCGCAATGGGAGATGATCAAGACCAAGAAGGATGGATCAATTGCAGCTTTCATCCAGGAGCAGAACCAACATATTCGTCGCCAGGAGAATCAGATGTGCACGGACAAGGAAGAACTGAAGAAGGCATTAACGAAGATCAAGGAACTCCAAGAAGAACTCAAGGCTACACGTGAAGATTATTTGGAGGAAATCAACGCACTAGTAGGGAAGATTGACGACCTAGAGAATAAGATTGGAGCATTTGTGGGAAATCCAGTGCCAAAAGCAGAAGTCGACGAATGCACTTGTCCGGATAACTACATCATCATCGACGACACCGACTCGGAACCAAGTGAAGATGAATAGGTTGATGAAGCTGGAGCAGACATCATGGAGTCTTCAACGGATCAGAATTTCTAGTAGACCACCATATCAGTAGTAGTTTTCCCCCATTTTAATAGTATAGTTCAAGCACTTTGTGATGCTAGTTAGATCGATTGGTTTGCCTTGTTTGAATTGATTGAGTGATATTGATTGAATTTGTCTCATGAGCATATGGGTAGTGTTTTCTCTCTAGACCTCATTCTATTCTTAACTCTCATCTTTTCTAAACCTATCAGATGCCTCCGAGACGCGACACCGGATTTGTTTTCCCGCCAGAGATCACCCAGTTGATTCAGCAACAGAATGCCCTGATGCAAGTGTTAGTTCAGAACCAAGGCAACAACAACAACAACAACAACAACAACCACCACCACCACCACCTGTTGATCACTTAGCCCGTTTCCTGAGGCTAAACCCGCCGGTGTTTTCCAGTAGCACCGAGCCGATTGTAGCAGATGATTGGCTCCGCAAAGTTGGAAGGGAGTTGACCACTGCAGGATGCACAGATGCGGAAAGAGTGCGTTTTGCCGCACATCAGCTCGATGGACCCGCAGCATCATGGTGGGAGAATTATACAGCCACGTACCCTATTGACACTGTCACATGGGACCAGTTTCAGCAAGCTTTCCGTACAGCTCATGTTTCAGCAGGAGCTATGGCTATGAAGAAGCGTGAGTTTCGTAACCTACGCCAAGGAGGACGCACCGTAGGCCAGTATGTGGAGGATTTCAGTAAGTTATCACGTTATGCACCAGATGACGTTGCTACGGATGCTGCCAAGCAGGAGAAATTTTTGGAAGGGCTGAATGATGAACTGAGTATGCAGTTGATGGTAGCAACTTTCAACAACTACCAGGAGCTGGTAGATAGAGCTCTCATGATTGAAGGGAAGCAACAGCAGATTGAAAACCGCAAGAGGAAGTATGGACAAGGGAAGTATAATTCAGGAGCTCAGCAGAAGCCCCATTTTACCCCGAAGCCGGGAGGACAGTTTCAGCATACCCATGGAGGAGGTAGTTCGCACAGTCATAATGGCTCCAAGAATGGTAATGGGAATGGAGGAAGCAACGGATAGAACCGCACCAACCCATCTACCCCAGCCAAGAGGGACCTGAGCCAAGTCACTTGCTTTAAGTGCCAGAAGAATGGACATTATGCAAATGAATGTCCTGAAGCCCAAAATGGAAATGGCAATGGAAGCTCTGGGAAGAAGCCGAACCCGTTCAACAAAGGACACGTGAACCACGTGAGCGTGGAGGAGGTTGAAGCTCAGCCTAATGCAGTAATAGGTAAGTTTTTGGTTAATCATTTACTGCAACCGTTCTTTTCGATACTGGTGCATCGCATTCATACATATCAAGGGGATTCGTGAATAAGTTTAAGATGTCCACCAAAGTTCTCAGAAACCCTATGTTAGTAACCTCGCCAGGAGCAGAGTATATGGCCACCCAAGGATGTTTTCAGATACCATTGGCCATTGGTAGGCATGTTTTCCCCTCAGACCTCATTGTTTTGGAATCACAAGGTTTGGATGTGATTTTGGGAATGGATTGGCTATCGTTGTATGGAGGAAACATAGATTGTGCCAGCAAGACGATTTTGCTTACCACCCCAGAAGGAAAAAGGATCAAGTATGTATCTCGACATATGCCGAAGAGGACTCAAGTAAATTCCTTATCAGGAGTTGTACAGGAGGAAGTACCAGTGGTGAAGGATTATCCAGATGTATTTCCAGAAGAGTTGCCAGGCATGCCACCAGACAGAGACATTGAGTTCTTGATTGAAATTTTGCCAGGCACAGGGCCAATATCTAAGAGACCGTACAGGATGCCCGCAAAGGATTTGGAGGAAATTAAGAAGCAGATCAAGGAGTTACTGGATAAAGGCTATATTCGCCCAAGTTCGTCACCTTGGGGATCCCCAGTACTTCTAGTGGAGAAGAAAGATGGATCACTGAGGATGGTTGTTGATTACCGAGGATTGAATGAAGTGACCATCAAAAACAAGTACCCGCTGCCGATGATCAATGATTTGTTTGACCGCCTACAAGGAGCTAAAGTATTTTCCAAGATCGATCTACGATCAGGATACCATCAGTTAAAGATTCGAGAGCAGGATATACCCAAGACGTCATTTACCACCAGATATGGATTGTATGAGTATACCGTTATGTCATTTGGTCTGACTAACGCACCTGCCTATTTCATGAACCTGATGAACAAAGTGTTTATGGAGTTTTTGGATAAGTTCGTCGTAGTGTTCATTGATGATATTTTAATCTTTTCCAAGGACGAAGAAGAGCATGAGGAGCATTTACGATTGGTACTTGAGAAGCTCAGAGAACATCAGTTATATGCCAAGTTCAGCAAATGTGAGTTTTGGTTGAAGGAAGTTGGATTCCTTGGACATGTTATTTCTGGAGAAGGAATAGTAGTAGACCCTGCCAAGGTTGACACAGTGACAAGTTGGGAATCACCCACGACAGTTGGAGAAATCCGGAGTTTTCTTGGACTTGCAGGATACTACCAGAGATTTATCGAGAATTTCTCAAAGATTGCTAAGCCCATGACTGAGCTATTAAAGAAGGACACCAAATTCAATTGGACTGAGGAATGTGAAGCTAGTTTCCAAGAGTTGAAGGAACGATTGGTTACATCACCAGTGTTGATTCTGCCAGATCAACGCAAGGACTATGAAGTTTATTGCGACGCTTCTCGTCGAGGACTTGGAGCAGTGCTTATGCAGGAAGGAAGAGTTGTGTCATATGCTTCACGACAACTTAAACCCCATGAGAAGAATTATGCTACGCATGATTTGGAATTAGCAGCCGTGGTGCATGCATTGAAGTCATGGAGACATTTTCTCATCGGAAACCATTGTGAGGTGTACACGGATCACAAGAGTTTGAAGTACATTTTCACGCAGAAGGAGTTAAATCTCAGACAGAGGAGATGGTTGGAGCTCATTAAGGATTATGATATGAGATTGCATTATCACCCTGGAAAGGCTAACGTAGTAGCAGACGCGTTGAGCCGCAAGAGTCATGTCAACACCCTCATGACAGGAGAGTTACCTCAGGAGTTAGCCGAGGACCTTCGCGAGCTATGTTTGGAGATAGTCCCTAGAGGCTATATAGCGACATTGGAGATTCAGTCTACCTTGATGGAAAGGATCAGAGAAGCTCAGAAGACAGACAAGGAGATTGAAGAGATAAAGGAGAAGATGAGCAAAGGAAAAGCCAAGGGATTTCGTGAGGATGAGCACGATACCTTATGGTTTGAGGACCGCGTATATGTGCCAAATGATCCGGAGATCAGGAAGTTGATTTTGCAAGAAGCCCATGATTCGACGTACTCGATTCACCCAGGGAATACCAAGATGTATTTGGATTTGAAGAATACTTTCTGGTGGACCGGAATGAAGAAGGATATTGCGGAGTATGTAGCAGTTTGTGATGTGTGTCAGAGAGTGAAGGCAGAGCATCAGAAACCAGCAGGATTGCTACAGCCATTGCCGATACCCGAATGGAAGTGGGATAAAATAGGCATGGATTTTATCACGGGATTACCCAGGACTCGTTCAGGCTATGACTCGATATGGGTTGTAGTCGACCGATTGACAAAAGTGGCTCATTTCATTCCAGTGAAGACCACTTACACCAGTGCTAAGTTGGCAAAGATATACATGACCAGGATCGTATGTTTGCATGGAGTTCTGAGGACCATTGTATCAGACAAAGGAACCCAATTTACCTCGAAGTTTTGGAAGCAGTTACATGAAACGTTGGGAACCAGGCTGGAATTTAGTACAACATTTCACCCGCAGACAGATGGACAGACCGAGAGAGTCAACCAGATTTTGGAGGACATGTTGAGAGCATGTGCACTAGATTATGGATCTAGTTGGGACGACAATTTGCCATATGCGGAGTTTTCTTATAACAACAGTTATCAAACCAGTTTGAAGATGGCCCCTTTCGAAGCCTTGTACGGAAGGAGGTGTAGAACACCGTCGTTATGGGACGAAGTTGGAGACCGTCAGTTGTTTGGACCAGATCTGATTAAGGAGTCTGAACAGAAAGTGAGGACGATTCGCGATAGGCTCAAGATAGCCCAGTCCAGACAGAAGAGTTATGCTGATTCTAAATGAAAGGAGACAGTTCACGAAGTCGGAGACCGAGTGTATCTTCGAGTATCACCACTTCGTGGAGTGAAGCGCTTTGGAGTTAAGGGAAAGTTAGCGCCCCGTTTTATCGGACCATACAGAGTGTTGGAATGTATAGGAGAAGTTGCTTACAAGCTGGAATTGCCCGAAGGATTGTCTGGAGTTCATGATGTATTTCACGTTTCGCAGTTGAAGAAGTGCCACGCAGAGATGGCTGAGATACCACTGAGAGATACTGTGCCACTGGAAGCGATTCAGCTGGAAAGTGATTTGACCTATGAGGAGAAACCAGTTAAGATTCTCGAGTATGCCAGCCAAGTTACCCGCAACAAGGTTATCAAGTTTTGCAAAGTCCAATGGAGTCACCACACGGAGGATGAAGCCACCTGGGAGCGAGAGGAAAATCTACGGAAAAACCACTCCCACCTGTTTTCTAGCCAACCCGAATCTCGAGGGCGAGATTCATCTTAAGGGGGGTAGGTTTGTAACATCCCAAATTTTCAATTTGGAATGTTATACATAGATCATCATTGCATATCATGTTTTATTGCATTTTGACAAATCCTCGATAAATCCTAAGCAACTCAAGGACCCTCGGAGAGAGTTGGGGATTTTCTCGTATTTTCATATTTGATTTTCATCAAATTATAAAACGAGGATTTTGGTTTTAATTATTTTTCTCTCAGGAAAAATATTTCATTTTTAAAAATAAACGAGAGGAGAAAATATGACTTCTCCAAAACAATTGAAATACTGGAGGAAAAATGTTAAAATCATTATTTGGAATTTATTTGGATTTTATATGCATTTTTTATTGCATTAAAAATATTGCATGTTTTCACAATATTTATTTTGTGTTAAAAAAATGTTCACCCTATTCTAGATTTTCTAACTAGACGGGGAAAATTTATTTCATATTTTTCTGATTTTTATTTATTTTTCTACGATTTATTTTCCGCGGAACTTATTAAAAAAAACCTGCGCGACGCCCGACCTGGCCGAAGCCCAGCCGAGCGCCGGCCCGCCCGCGCCTCTCTCCTTCTCCCGCACGGTGCCGAGCCGCCGCCGGAGTCCGCCATGGCCACGGCACCGAGCCGCCCCGGCCGCCCCCTTCCCCAAGCTGCCCCCTCCTCCTCCTATATATAGCCCCCCCTCTCTTCCTCACCTCGAGC
>NC_057808.1:145416382-145420613 GCF_018294505.1 Triticum aestivum | reverse complement strand
CGCACCCCGCGCCCGCCGGAGCCCCTCGCCGAAGCCCGTCCCCGAGGTACTGTCGCCGCCCGTTGACTTTGCCGGTTTTCGTTTTTAAAAAAAACTCTTCGTTTAAAAAAAAACCCTAAATCGGTTTTTTTCGATTTTATTATTTTGCGAGCGTTCACCGAACCGTTCGTTTTAACGAACGCGTTCGTCGGTTTTTCTCTGTTAACGAACGTCCGTTCTTTAACCGTTCGTCCGTTTTTCTTTTTCGTCGGATTTTTCTGCGATTTTCTCAGATTCGATTTCTGATCGAATCTTCGATTCTGTTTAACTTCTCGCTCGTTTATCGGAATCAGGCGATTCAAGCGCCTAGAGTTTCGTCTCGAAATTCTCTTTCCGTTTAACCTACTCAAACAAGTTTTTGCTACAGTAAAATTTGACCTAGATCCAGATTAGTAAACGAAGTTTATTTCTTTCGCCGTTTGACTTTCGTTGCTTCTTTCGAGTTGATTCTTTTTGCAAACCGGAGTTCTTAAGTTGAACTTTCTGGTTGGATCTTTCATTCGAGTTTTACCTGTGCATTAGATGAGTACTGATTGTATGCTTGTTTGTTTGCGATAGAGTACCCGGAGTGTGCCGCTTGTTACATCGAATCGCTAGGTTTTGCGGATCATCAGCAAGGCAAGTAACACTTTGATCATATACCTTCCATACCCAGTTTTTATTGCATTAGATCTGTTTTCCTCAAACACTTGCATGATTAGGATCTAATTAAATTGTGGGTATTGGGAAGTAGTTGTGGTAGAACCTCTTACCTGTTTTCTATTCAAACCCTTGGGAGTTACTTCTACGTTGCTATTATTATTGCCATGCTATGCTCGTAGAGGTGGATTGGGTTTGAGTGAAATTCATGACAGATGTGAGATTGTTAATTAATGGTTTACTTAAGGTGGCAACTTAAACTCACATCTGGGTGGATTGAGGTACCTGGGTATTCCAGGATTGCCTGTTTTCTTTTGGACCGCCACCCAGGTTCAAAGGGATCATGAGATTATTCATGCTAGAAACTTCCGTGTGCAGCCGCAAGCTATTATGGGCTCTAGCATAGTTGACTAAGTTGTGTGAACTCTTACAGTGGTAGACTAGCAGATGTAGGGGAAAGTAGGTGTAACTGTCTACCCATACATAAGGTGCAAACACTTCTGAAAGACTGTGTCTTGGTCATCCGTTACTCAAACACCATGCAGTGCGAGTAATCCAACGGAGGAGATCTAGTCTTGTGGGGAAAAGTGCACAAACCTCTGCAGAGTGTACAATCTAATCATGGTTAGCCGTGTCCCCGGTTATGGACAACTTGAGTATCTAGTACTTGGATTATCGTGTGAATCTCATCACTATGTTACTACTAATTAATTTTGTTGGGTTTTTGATGACTTTTTAATTGGGATTGAGATGCTGTCAACCATCTCAATGTTTCACAACCACCATGATAGTTAAATAAAATTTATTCCTTTGAAGTAGGATAAAATTGGCTTTTCGCAAAACTGTAACCATAGAGCTTTCCACCAGCCATATATGCATGTAGTATAGCATTGTTATTGTTCATTATCCTCTGTGTGTTACATTGCCAGCATATTCTATGTGCTGACCCGTTTTCGGGCTGCAACGTTTCATGTTGCAGACTTTTCAGACGACGAGTAAGGTGCCTTAGGTCGTGGTCTTATACTCAGTGATGCCGCTGGAGTTGATGGACTCACTTATCTTCCAAGTCTTCCGCTGTTATCGTTATTAGATGGCCTTAAGCCATGTTTATCATACTTAATCTCTTTGGAGAGATTCGATGTAATAAGTGTGTGATTGCTACTCTGTTATAAATCCTCCATTTGTACTATGCGTGTCAGCATTACTGATCCAGGGATGACACTGGTGCACAGCAGCACAGGCCATTTGAGGTCTGGTCGCTACAGTCGCTTGCATTTCCCTACAAGTAATTGGATCTCATATGGAGATGTTTAGTGAAGTAGAATGGAGAAAATTGAATGCAACTACACAAGAACTAGTCTGTAACGGTCGTTTAGAATCAGTTTTGCGCAGTGTTAATTGAAACATGGATATCTGACTCATACGAAGTCCGTTTTGGCTCCACAAGTAGTCAAAACATTTGTGACGACCAGATGCTTCAAAGGATTCATTCATAGGGAATTTTTGGAGAACTTTTCTTAAGGAGTTCGTTCAGAAACTTGTATAAAAACTTTCTTAATGAGCACTCGACAAACGCATTTCGAGAACATACACAAAGTCCCAGCTATGGACCTAGTGCATCATCATAACTGAGGTCTCTTGCATTTCCCTACAAGTAATTGGATCTCATATGGAGATGTTTAGTGTAGTAGAATGGAAAAAATCGAATGCAACTACACAAGAAGAAGTATGTAACTATCGTTTGGAATCAGATTTGCGCAGTGCTAACTGAAACATGGATATCTGACTCATACGGATTCCGTTTTGGCTCCACAAGTAGTCAAAACGTTTGTGACGACAAGATGCTTCAAAGTATTCTTTCATAGGTAACTTTTGGAGAACATTTCTTAAGGAGTTCCTTCAGAAACTTGTGTAGAAACTTTCTTAATGAGCACTCGACAAACGCATTTCGAGAACATACACAAAGTCCCAGCTATGTACCTAGTGCATCATCATAACTGAGGTCTCTTGCATTTCCCTACAAGTAATTGGATCTCATATGGAGATGTTTAGTGAAGTAGAATGGATAAAATCGAATTCAACTACACAAGAACTAGTCTGTAACTGTCGTTCAGAATCAGTTTTGCACAATGTTAACTGAAACATGGATATCTGACTCATACGGAGTCCGCTTTGGCTCCACAAGTTGTCAAAATGTTTGTGACGACCAGATGCTTCAAAGGATTCTTTCATAGGGAACTTTTGGAGAACTTTTCTTAAGGAGTTCGTTCAGAAACTTGTATAGAAACTTTCTTAATGAGCACTCGACAAACGCATTTCGAGAACATACACAAAGTCCCAGCTATGGACCTAGTGCATCATCATAACTGAGGTCTCTTGCATTTCCCTACAAGTAATTGGATCTCATATGGAGATGTTTAGTGAAGCAGAATGGAGAAAATCGAATTCAACTACACAAGAACAAGTGTCTAACTGTCGTTCAGAATCAGTTTTGCGCAGTGTTAACTGAAACATGGATATCTGACTCATACGGAGTCCATTTTGGCTCCACAAGTAGTCAAAATGTTTGTAACGACCAGATGCTTCAAAGGATTCTTTCATAGGGAACTTTGGGAGAACTTTTATTCAGGAGTTCGTTCAGAAACTTGTATAGAAACTTTCTTAATGAGCACTCGACAAACGCATTTCGAGAGCATACACAAAGTCTCAGCTATGGACCTAGTGCATCATCATAACTGAGGTCTCTTGAATTTCCCTACAAGTAATTGGATCTCATATGGAGATGTTTAGTGAAGTAGAATGGAGAAAATCGAATGCAACTACACAAGAACTACTCTGTAACTGTCGTTCACAATCAGTTTTGCGCAGTGTTAACTGAAACATGGATATCTGACTCATACGGAGTCCGTTTTGGCTCACAAAGTGGTCAAACCGTTTGTGACGACCAGATGCTTCAAAGTATTCTTTCATAGGTAACTTTTGGAGAACATTTCTTAAGGAGTTCCTTCAGAAAATTGTGTAGAAACTTTCTTAATGAGCACTCGACAAACCCATTTCGAGAACATACACAAAGTCCCAGCTATGGACCTAGTGCATCATCATAACTGAGGTCTCTTGCATTTCCCTACAAGTAATTGGATCTCATATGGAGATGTTTAGTGAAGTAGAATGGAGAAAATCGAATTCTACTACACAAGAACTAGTCTGTAACTGTCGTTCAGAATCAGTTTTGCGCAGTGTTAACTGAAACGTGGATATCTGACTCATACGGAGTCCGTTTTGGCTCCACAAGTAGGCAAAATGTTTGTGCCAACCAGATGCTTCAAAGGATTCTTTCATAGGGAACTTTTGGAGAACTTTTCTTAAGGAGTTCGTTCAGAAACTTGTATAGAAACTTTCTTAATGAGCACTCGACAAACGCATTTCGAGAACATACACAAAGTCCCAGCTATGGACCTAGTGCATCATCATAACTGAGGTCTCTTGCATTTCCCTACAAGTAATTGGATCTCATATGGAGATGTTTAGTGAAGTAGAATGGAGAAAATCGAAT
>NC_057808.1:145411497-145415634 GCF_018294505.1 Triticum aestivum | reverse complement strand
GACCTAGTGCATCATCATAACTGAGGTCTCTTGCATTTCCCTACAAGTAATTGGATCTCATATGGAGATGTTTAGTGAAGCAGAATGGAGAAAATCGAATTCAACTACACAAGAACTAGTCTCTAACTGTCGTTCAGAATCAGTTTTGCGCAGTGTTAACTGAAACATGGATATCTGACTCATACGGAGTCTGTTTTGGCTCCACAAGTAGTCAAAACGTTTGTGACGACCAGATGCTTCAAAGGATTCTTTCATAGGGAACTTTTGGAGAACTTTTCTTAAGGAGTTCGTTCAGAAACTTGTATAGAAACTTTCTTAATGAGCACTCGACAAACGTATTTCGAGAACATAGACAAAGTCCCAGCTATGGACCTAGTGCATCATCATAAATAGGGTCTCCTGCATTTCCCTACAAGTAATTGGATCTCATATGGAGATGTTTAGTGAAGCAGAATGGAGAAAATCGAATGCAACTACACAAGAACTTGTCTGTAACTGTCGTTTGGAATCAGTTTTGCGCAGTGTTAACTGGAACATGGATATCTGACTCATAAGGAGTCCGTTTTGGCTCCACAGGTAGTAAAAACGTTTGTGACGACCAGATGATTCAAAGGATTCTTTCATAGGGAACTTTTGGAGAACTTTTCGTAAGGAGTTCGTTCAGAAACTTGTATAGAAACTTTCTTAATGAGCACTCGACAAACGCATTTCGAGAACATACACAAAGTCCTAGCTATGGACCTAGTACATCATCATAACTGAGGTCTCTTGCATTTCCCTACAAGGAATTGGATCTCATATGGAGATGTTTAGTGAAGTAGAATGGAGAAAATCGAATTCAACTACACAAGAACTAGTCTGTAACTCTCGTTCAGAATCAGTTTTGCACAATGTTAACTGAAACGTGGATATCTGACTCATACGGAGTCCGTTTTGGCTCCAAAAGTAGTCAAAATGTTTGTGACGACCATATGCTTCAAAGGATTCTTTCATAGGGAACTTTTGAAGAAGTTTTCTTAAGGAGCTTGTTCAGAAACTTGTATAAAATCTTTCTCAATGAGCACTCGACAAACGCATTTCGAGAACATACACAAAGTCCCAGCTATGGACCTAGTGCATCATCATAACTGAGGTCTCTTGCATTTCCCTACAAGTAATTGGATCTCATATGGAGATGTTTAGTGTAGTAGACTGGAAAAAATCGAATGCAACTACACAAGAAGAAGTATGTAACTATCGTTTGGAATCAGATTTGCGCAGTGTTAACTGAAACATGGATATCTGACTCATACGGAGTCCGTTTTGGCTCCACAAGTAGTCAAAACGTTTGTGACGACAAGATGCTTCAAAGTATTCTTAACTTTTGGAGAACATTTCTTAAGGAGTTCCTACAGAAACTTGTGTAGAAACTTTCTTAATGAGCACTCGACAAACGCATTTCGAGAACATACACAAAGTCCCAGCTATGGACCTAGTGCATCATCATAACTGAGGTCTCTTGCATTTCCCTACAAGTAATTGGATCTCATATGGAGATGTTTAATGAAGCAGAATGGAGAAAATCGAATTCAACTACACAAGAACTAGTCTGTAACTGTCGTTCGGAATCAGTTTTGCACAGTGTTAACTGATACGTGGATATCTGACTCATACGGAGTCCGCTTTGGCTCCACAAGTTGTCAAAATGTTTGTGACGACCAGATGCTTCAAAGGATTCTTTCATAGGGAACTTTTGGAGAACTTTTCTTAAGGAATTCGTTCAGAAACTTGTATAGAAACTTTCTTAATGAGCAGTCGACAAACGCATTTCGAGAACATACACAAAGTCCCAGCTATGGACCTAGTGCATCATCATAACTGAGGTCTCCTGCATTTCCCTACAAGTAATTGGATCTCATATGGAGATGTTTAGTGAAGCAGAATGGAGAAAATCGAATTGAACTACACAAGAACTAGTCTCTCGCTGTCGTTCAGAATCAGTTTTGCGTAGTGTTAACTGAAACATGGATATCTGACTCATACGGAGTCTGTTTTGGCTCCACAAGTAGTCAAAACGTTTGTGACGACCAGATGCTTCAAAGGATTCTTTCATAGGGAACTTTTGGAGAAGTTTTCTTAAGGAGCTTGTTCAGAAACTTGTATAAAATCTTTCTTAATGAGCACTCGAGAAACGCATTTCGAGAACATACACAAAGTCCCAGCTATGGACCTAGTGCATCATCATAAATGAGGTCTCTTGCATTTCCCTACAAGTAATTGGATCTCATATGGAGATGTTTAGTGTAGTAGAATGGAAAAAATCGAATGCAACTACACAAGAAGAAGTATGTAACTATCGTTTGGAATCAGATTTGCGCAGTGTTAACTGAAACATGGATATCTGACTCATACGGAGTCCGTTTTGGCTCCACAAGTAGTCAAAACGTTTGTGACGACAAGATGCTTCAAAGTATTCTTAACTTTTGGAGAACATTTCTTAAGGAGTTCCTACAGAAACTTGTGTAGAAACTTTCTTAATGAGCACTCGACAAACGCATTTCGAGAACATACACAAAGTCCCAGCTATAGACCTAGTGCATCATCATAACTGAGGTCTCTTGCATTTCCCTACAAGTAACTGGATCTCATATGGAGATGTTTAGTGAAGTAGAATGGATAAAATCGAATTCAACTACACAAGAACTAGTCTGTAACTGTCGTTCGGAATCAGTTTTGCACAGTGTTCACTGAAACGTGGATATCTGACTCATACGGAGTCCGCTTTGGCTCCACAAGTTGTCAAAATGTTTGTGACGACCAGATGCTTCAAAGGATTCTTTCATAGGGAACTTTTGGAGAACTTTTCTTAAGGAATTCGTTCAGAAACTTGTATAGAAACTTTCTTAATGAGCACTCGACAAACGCATTTCGAGAACATACACAAAGTCCCAGCTATGGACCTAGTGCATCATCATAACTGAGGTCTCTTGCATTTCCCTACAAGTAATTGGATCTCATATGGAGATGTTTAGTGAAGCAGAATGGAGAAAATCGAATTCAACTACACAAGAACTAGTCTCTAACTGTCGTTCAGAATCAGTTTTGCGCAGTGTTAACTGAAACATGGATATCTGACTCATACGGAGTCCGTTTTGGCTCCACAAGTAGTCAAAATGTTTGTAACGACCAGATGCTTCAAAGGATTCTTTCATAGGGAACTTTTGGAGAACTTTTCGTAAGGAGTTCGTTCAGAAACTTGTATAGAAACTTTCTCAATGAGCACTCGACAAACGCATTTCGAGAACATACACAAAGTCCCAGCTATGGACCTAGTACATCATCATAACTGAGGTCTCTTGCATTTCCCTACAAGGAATTGGATCTCATATGGAGATGTTTACTGAAGTAGAATGGAGAAAATCGAATTCAACTACACAAGAACTAGTCTGTAACTCTCGTTCAGAATCAGTTTTGCACAATGTTAACTGAAACGTGGATATCTGACTCATACGGAGTCCGTTTTGGCTCCACAAGTAGTAAAAATGTTTGTGACGACCAGATGCTTCAAAGGATTCTTTCATAGGGAACTTTTGAAGAAGTTTTCTTAAGGAGCTTGTTCAGAAACTTGTATAAAATCTTTCTCAATGAGCACTCGACAAACGCATTTCGAGAACATACACGAAGTCCCAGCTATGGACCTAGTGCATCATCATAACTGAGGTCTCTTGCATTTCCCTACAAGTAATTGGATCTCATATGGAGATGTTTAGTGTAGTAGAATGGAAAAAATCGAATGCAACTACACAAGAAGAAGTATGTAACTATCGTTTGGAATCAGATTTGCGCAGTGTTAACTGAAACATGGATATCTGACTCATACGGAGTCCGTTTTGGCTCCACAAGTAGTCAAAACATTTGTGACGACAAGATGCTTCAAAGTATTCTTTCATAGGTAACTTTTGGAGAACATTTCTTAAGGAGTTCCTACAGAAACTTGTGTAGAAACTTTCTTAATGAGCACTCGACAAACGCATTTGGAGAACATACACAAAGTCCCAGCTATGGACCTAGTGCATCATCATAACTGAGGTCTCTTGCATTTCCCTACAAGTAATTGGATCTCATATGGAGATGTTTAGTGAAGTAGAATGGATATCT
>NC_057808.1:145408988-145410256 GCF_018294505.1 Triticum aestivum | reverse complement strand
AAGTAATTGGATCTCATATGGAGATGTTTAGTGAAGTAGAATGGATAAAATCGAATTCAACTACACAAGAACTAGTCTGTAACTGTCGTTCGGAATCAGTTTTGCACAGTGTTAACTGAAACGTGGATACCTGACACATACGGAGTCCGCTTTGGCTCCACAAGTTGTCAAAATGTTTGTGACGACCAGATGCTTCAAAGGATTCTTTCATAGGGAACTTTTGGAGAACTTTTCTTAAGGATTTCGTTCAGAAACTTGTATAGAAACTTTCTTAATGAGCACTCGACAAACGCATTTCGAGAAAATACACAAAGTCCCAGCTATGGACCTAGTGCATCATCATAACTGAGGTCTCTTGCATTTCCCTACAAGTAATTGGATCTCATATGGAGATGTTTATTGAAGCAGAATGGAGAAAATCGAATTCAACTACACAAGAACTAGTCTGTAACTGTCGTTCAGAATCAGTTTTGCGCAGTGTTAACTGAAAGATGGATATCTGACTCATACGGTGTCCGTTTTGGCTCCACAAGTAGTCAAAATGTTTGTGACGACCAGATGCTTCAAAGGATTCTTTCATAGGGAACTTTTGGAGAACTTTTATTCAGGAGTTCGTTCAGAAACTTGTATAGAAACTTTCTTAATGAGCACTCGACAAACGCATTTTGAGAACATACACAAAGTCCCAACTATGGACCTAGTGCATCATCATAACTGAGGTCTCCTGTATTTCCCTACAAGTAATTGGATCTCATATGGAGATGTTTAGTGAAGCAGAATGGAGAAAATCGAGTTGAACTACACAAGAACTAGTCTCTAACTGTCGTTCAGAATCAGTTTTGCGCAGTGTTAACTGAAACATCGATATCTGACTCATACGGAGTCCGTTTTGGCTCCACAAGTGGTCAAACCGTTTGTGACGACCAGATGCTTCAAAGGATTCTTTCATAGGGAACTTTTGGAGAACTTTTCTTAAGGAGTTCGTTCAGAAACTTGTATAGAAACTTTCTTAATGAGCACTCGACAAACGCATTTCGAGAACATACACAAAGTCCCAGCTATGGACCTAGTGCATCTTCATAACTGAGGTCTCTTGCATTTCCCTACAAGTAATTGGATCTCATATGGAGATGTTTAGTGAAGTAGAATGGAGAAAATCAAATGCAACTACACAAGAACTAGTCTGTAACTGTCGTTCAGAATCAGTTTTGCGCAGTGTTAACTGAAACATGGATATCTGACTCATACGGAGTCCGTTTTGGCTCCAC
>NC_057808.1:145407856-145408978 GCF_018294505.1 Triticum aestivum | reverse complement strand
TGGAGAACTTTTCTTAAGGAGTTCGTTCAGAAACTTGTATAGAAGCTTTCTTAATGAGCACTCGACAAACTCATTTTGAGAACATACACAAAGTCCCAGCTATGGACCTTGTGCATCAGCATAACTGAGGTCTCTTGCATTTCCCTACAAGTAATTGGATCTCATATGGAGATGTTTAGTGAAGTATAATGGAAAAAATCGAATGCAACTACACAAGAACTAGTCTGTAATCGTCGTTCGGAATCAGTTTTGCGCAGTGTTAACTGAAACATGGATATCTGACTCATAAGTCGTTCGTTTTGGCTCCACAAGTAGTCAAAACATTTGTGATGACCAGATGATTCAAAGGATTCTTTCATAGGGAACTTTTGGAGAACTTTTCTTAAGGAGTTCGTTCAGAAACTTGTATAGAAACTTTCTTAATCAGCACTCGACAAACTCATTTCGAGAACATACACAAAGTCCCAGCTACGGACCTAGTGCATCATCATAACTGAGGTCTCTTGCATTTCCCTACAAGTAATTGGATCTCATATGGAGATGTTTAGTGAAGCAGAATGGAGAAAATCGAATTCAACTACACAAGAACTAGTCTCTAACTGTCGTTCAGAATCAGTTTTGCGCAGTGTTAACTGAAACATGGATATCTGACTCATACGGAGTCCGTTTTGGCTCCAAAAGTAGTCAAAATGTTTGTGACGACCAGATGCTTCAAAGGATTCTTTTATAGGGAACTTTTGGAGAACTTTTCTTCAGGAGTTCGTTCAGAAACTTGTATAGAAACTTTCTTAATGAGCACTCGACAAACGCATTTCGAGAACATACACAAAGTCCCAGCTATGGACCTAGTGCATCATCATAACTGAGGTCCCTTGGATTTCCTACAAGTAATTAAATCTCATATGGAGATGTTTAGTGAAGTAGAATGGAGAAAATCGAATGCAACTACACAAGAACTAGTCTGTAACTGTCGTGCAGAATCAGTTTTGCGCAGTGTTAACTGGAACATGGATATCTGACTCATACGGAGTAAGTTTTGGCTCCACAAGTAGTCAAAACGTTTGGGACGACTAGATGCTTGAAAGGATTCTTTCATAGGGAACTTTTGGAGAACTTTTCTTA
>NC_057808.1:145406051-145407844 GCF_018294505.1 Triticum aestivum | reverse complement strand
AAACTAATTTCGAGAACATACACCAAGTCCCGGCTATGGACCTTGTGCATCAGCATAACTGAGGTCTCTTGCATTTCCCTACAAGTAATTGGATCTCATATGCAGATGTTTAGTGAAGTATAATGGAAAAAATCGAATGCAACTACACAAGAACTAGTCTGTAACCGTCGTTGGGAATCAGTTTTGCGCAGTGTTAACTGAAACATGGATAGCTGACTCATAAGTAGTCCGTTTTGGCTCCACAAGTAGTCAAAACATTTGTGACGACCAGATGATTCAAAGGATTCTTTCATAAGGAACTTTTGGAGAACTTTTCTTAAGGAGTTCGTTCAGAAACTTGTATAGAAACTTTTTAATGAGCACTCGACAAACGCATTTCGAGAACATACACAAAGTCCCAGCTATGGACCTAGTGCATCATCATAACTGAGGTCTCTTGCATTTCCCTACAAGTAATTAGATCTCATATGGAGATGTTTAGTGAAGTAGAATGGAGAAAATCGAATGCAACTACACAAGAACTAGTCTGTAACTGTCGTTCAGAATCAGTTTTGCGCAGTGTTAACTGGAACATGGATATCTTACTCATACGGAGTAATTTTTGGCTCCACAAGTAGTCAAAACGTTTGTGATGACTAGATGCTTCAAAGGATTCGTTCATAGGGAACTTTTGGAGAACTTTTCTTAAGGAGTTCGTTCAGAAACTTGTATAGAAGCTTTCTTAATGAGCACTCGACAAACTCATTTTGAGAACATACACAAAGTCCCAGCTATGGACCTTGTGCATCAGCATAACTGAGGTCTCTTGCATTTCCCTACAAGTAATTGGATCTCATATGGAGATGTTTAGTGAAGTATAATGGAAAAAATCGAATGCAACTACACAAGAACTAGTCTGTAATCGTCGTTCGGAATCAGTTTTGCGCAGTGTTAACTGAAACATGGATATCTGACTCATAAGTCGTTCGTTTTGGCTCCACAAGTAGTCAAAACATTTGTGATGACCAGATGATTCAAAGGATTCTTTCATAGGGAACTTTTGGAGAACTTTTCTTAAGGAGTTCGTTCAGAAACTTGTATAGAAACTTTCTTAATCAGCACTCGACAAACTCATTTCGAGAACATACACAAAGTCCCAGCTACGGACCTAGTGCATCATCATAACTGAGGTCTCTTGCATTTCCCTAGAAGTAATTGGATCTCATATGGAGATGTTTAGTGAAGCAGAATGGAGAAAATCGAATTCAACTACACAAGAACTAGTCTCTAACTGTCATTCAGAATCAGTTTTGCGCAGTGTTAACTGAAACATGGATATCTGACTCATACGGAGTCCGTTTTGGCTTCAAAAGTAGTCAAAATGTTTGTGACGACCAGATGCTTCAAAGGATTCTTTTATAGGGAACTTTTGGAGAACTTTTCTTCAGGAGTTCGTTCAGAAACTTATATAGAAACTTTCTTAATGAGCACTCGACAAACGCATTTCGAGAACATACACAAAGTCCCAGCTATGGACCTAGTGCATCATCATAACTGAGGTCCCTTGGATTTCCTACAAGTAATCAAATCTCATATGGAGATGTTTAGTGAAGTATAATGGAAAAAATCGAATGCAACTACACAAGAACTAGTCTGTAACTGTCGTGCAGAATCAGTTTTGCGCAGTGTTAACTGGAACATGGATATCTGACTCATACGGAGTAAGTTTTGGCTCCACAAGTAGTCAAAACGTTTGGGACGACTAGATGCTTGAAAGGATTCTTTCATAGGGAACTTTTGGAGAACTTTTCTTA
>NC_057808.1:145399565-145405867 GCF_018294505.1 Triticum aestivum | reverse complement strand
GAGGTCTCTTGCATTTCCCTACAAGTAATTGGATCTCATATGGAGATGTTTAGTGAAGTATAATGGAGAAAATCGAATTCAACTACACAAGAACTAGTCTGTAACCGTCGTTCGGAATCAGTTTTGCGCAGTGTTAACTGAAACATGGATAGCTGACTCATAAGTAGTCCGTTTTGGCTCCACAAGTAGTCAAAACATTTGTGACGACCAGATGATTCAAAGGATTCTTTCATAAGGAACTTTTGGAGAACTTTTCTTAAGGAATTCGTTCAGAAACTTGTATAGAAACTTTCTTAATGAGCACTCGACAAACTCATTTCGAGAACATACACAAAGTCCCAGCTATGGACCTAGTGCATCATCATAACTGAGGTCTATTGCATTTCCCTACAAGTAATTGGATCTCATATGGAGATGTTTAGTGAAGCAGAATGGAGAAAATAGAATTCAATTACACAACAACTAGTCTCTAACTGTCGTTCAGAATCAGTTTTGCGCAGTGTTAACTCAAACATGGATATCTGACTCATACGGAGTCCGTTTTGGCTCCACAAGTAGTCGAAATGTTTGTGACGACCAGATGCTTCATAGGATTCTTTCATAGGAAACTTTTGGAGAACTTTTCTTCAGTAGTTCGTTCAGAAACTTGTATAGAAACTTTCTTAATGAGCACTCGACAAACGCATTTCGAGAACATACACCAAGTCCCAGCTATGGACCTAGTGCATCATCATAACTGAGGTCTCTTGCATTTCCCTACAAGTAGTTAAATCTCATATGGAGATGTTTAGTGAAGTACAATGGAGAAAATCGAATGCAACTACACAAGAACTAGTCTGTAACTGTCGTTCAGAATCAGTTTTGCGCAGTGTTAACTGAAACATGGATATGTGACTCATAAGTAGTCCGTTTTTTCTCCACAAGTAGTCAAAACATTTGTGACAACCAGATGATTGAAAGGATTCTTTTATAGGGAACTTTTGGAGAACTTTTCTTAAGGAGTTCGTTCAAAAACTTGTATAGAAACTTTCTTAATGAGCACTCGACAAACTCATTTCGAGAACATACACCAAGTCCCAGCTATGGACCTTGTGCATCAGCATAACTGAGGTCTCTTGCATATTCCTACAAGTAATTGGATCTCATATGGAGATGTTTAGTGAAGTATAATGGAAAAAATCGAATGCAACTACACAAGAACTAGTCCGTAACCGTCGTTCGGAATCAGTTTTGCGCAGTGTTAACTGAAACATGGATATCTGACTCATAAGTAGTCCGTTTTGGCTCCACAAGTAGTCAAAACATTTGTGACGACCAGATGATTCAAAGGATTCTTTCATAAGGAACTTTTGGATAACTTTTCTTAAGGAGTTCGTTCAGAAACTTGTATAGAAACTTTCTTAATGAGCACTCGAGAAACTCATTTCGAGAACATACACAAAGTCCCAGCTATGGACCTAGTGCATCATCATAACTTAGGTCTATTGCATTTCCCTACAAGTAATTGGATCTCATATGGAGATGTTTTGTGAAGCAGAATGGAGAAAGTCGAATTCAACTACACAAGAACTAGTCTCTAACTGTCGTTCAGAATCAGTTTTGCGCAGTGTTAACTGAAACATGGATATCTGACTCATACGGAGTCCGTTTTGGCTCCACAAGTAGTCAAAATGTTTGTGACGACCAGATGCTTCAAAGGATTCTTTCATAGGGAACTTTTGGAGAACTTTTCTTCAGGAGTTCGTTCAGAAACTTGTATAGAAACTTTCTTAATGAGCACTCGACAAACGCATTTTGAGAACATACACAAAGTCCCAGCTATGGACCTAGTGCATCATCTTAACTGAGGTCTCTTGCATTTCCCTACAAGTAATTAAATCTCATATGGAGATGTTTAGTTAAGTAGAATGGAGAAAATCGAAAGCAACTACACAAGAACTAGTCTGTAACTGTCGTTCAGAATCAGTTTTGCGCAGTGTTAACTGGAACATGGATATCTGACTCATACGGAGTAATTTTTGGCTCCACAAGTAGTCAAAACGTTTGTGATGACTAGATGCTTCAAAGGATTCTTTCATAGGGAACTTTTGGAGAACTTTTCTTAAGGAGTTCGTTCAGAAACTTGTATAGAAATTTTCTTAATGAGCACTCGACAAACTCATTTCGAGAACATACACAAAGTCCCAGCTATGGACCTTGTGCATCAGCATAACTGAGGTCTCTTGCATTTCCCTACAAGTAATTGGATATCATATGGAGATGTTTAGTGAAGTATAATGGAAAAAATCGAATGCAACTACACAAGAACTAGTCTGTAACCGTCGTTTGGAATCAGTTTTGCGCAGTGTTAACTGAAACATGGATATCTGACTCATAAGTAGTCCGTTTTGGCTCCACAAGTAGTCAAAACATTTGTGATGACCAGATGATTCAAAGGATTCTTTCATAGGGAACTTTTGGAGAACTTTTCTTAAGGAGTTCGTTCAGAAACTTGTATAGAAACTTTCTTAATGAGCACTCGACAAACTCATTTCGAGAACATACACAAAGTCCCAGCTACGGACCTAGTGCATCATCATAACTGAGGTCTCTTGCATTTCCCTACAAGTAATTGGATCTCATATGGAGATGTTTAGTGAACCAGAATGGAGAAAATCGAATTCAACTACACAAGAACTAGTCTCTAACTGTCGTTCAGAATCAGTTTTGCGCAGTGTTAACTGAAACATGGATATCTGACTCATACGGAGTCCGTTTTGGCTCCACAAGTAGTCAAAATGTTTTTGACGACCAGATGCTTCAAAGGATTCTTGCATAGGGAACTTTTGGAGAACTTTTCTTCAGGAGTTCGTTCAGAAACTTGTATAGAAACTTTCTTAATGAGCACTCGACAAACGCATTTCGAGAACATACACAAAGTCCCAGCTATGGACCTAGTGCATCATCATAACTGAGGTCCCTTGCATTTCCCTACAAGTAATTAAATCTCATATGGAGATGTTTAGTGAAGTAGAATGGAGAAAATCGAATGCAACTACACAAGAACTAGTCTGTAACTGTCGTTCAGAATCAGTTTTGCGCAGTGTTAACTGGAACATGGATATCTTACTCATACGGAGTAAGTTTTGGCTCCACAAGTAGTCAAAACGTTTGGGATGACTAGATGCTTCAAAGGATTCTTTCATAGGGAACTTTTGGAGAACTTTTCTTAAGGAGTTCGTTCAGAAACTTGTATCGAAACTTTCTTAATGAGCACTCGACAAACTCATTTCGAGAACATACACAAAGTCCCAGCTATGGACCTTGTGCATCAGCATAACTGAGGTCTCTTGCATTTCCCTACAAGTAATTGGATATCATATGGAGATGTTTAGTGAAGTATAATGGAAAAAATCGAATGCAACTACAGAAGAACTAGTCTGTAACCGTCGTTCGGAATCAGTTTTGCGCAGTGTTAACTGAAACATGGATATCTGACTCATAAGTAGTCCGTTTTGGCTCCACAAGTAGTCAAAACATTTGTGATGACCAGATGATTCAAAGGATTCTTTCATAGAGAACTTTTGGAGAACTTTTCTTAAGGAGTTCGTTCAGAAACTTGTATAGAAACTTTCTTAATGAGCACTCGACAAACTCATTTCGAGAACATACACAAAGTCCCAGCTACGGACCTAGTGCATCATCATAACTGAGGTCTCTTGCATTTCCCTACAAGTAATTGGATCTCATATGGAGATGTTTAGTGAAGCAGAATGGAGAAAATCGAATTCAACTACACAAGAACTAGTCTCTAACTGTCGTTCAGAATCAGTTTTGCGCAGTGTTAACTGAAACATGGATATCTGACTCATACGGAGTCCGTTTTGGCTCCACAAGTAGTCAAAATGTTTGTGACGACCAGATGCTTCAAAGGATTCTTTCATAGGGAACTTTTGGAGAACTTTTCTTCAGGAGTTCGTTCAGAAACTTGTATAGAAACTTTCTTAATGAGCACTCGACAAACGCATTTCGAGAACATACACAAAGTCCCAGCTATGGACCTAGTGCATCATCATAACTAAGGTCCCTTGCATTTCCCTACATGTAATTAAATCTCATATGGAGATGTTTAGTGAAGTAGAATGGAGAAAATCGAATGCAACTACACAAGAACTAGTCTGTAACTGTCGTTCAGAATCAGTTTTGCGTAGTGTTAACTGGAACATGGATATCTTACTCATACGGAGTAAGTTTTGGCTCCACAAGTAGTCAAAACGTTTGGGACGACTAGATGCTTCAAAGGATTCTTTCATAGGGAACTTTTGGAGAACTTTTCTTAAGGAGTTCGTTCAGAAACTTGTATCGAAACTTTCTTAATGAGCACTCGACAAACTCATTTCGAGAACATACACAAAGTCCCTGCTATGGACCTTGTGCATCATCATAACTGAGGTCTCTTGCATTTCCCTACAAGTAATTGGATCTCATATGGAGATGTCTAGTGAAGTATAATGGAAAAAATCGAATGCAACTACACAAGAACTAGTCTGTAACCGTCGTTCGGAATCAGTTTTGCGCAGTGTTAACGTAAACATGGATATCTGACTCATAAGTAGTCCGTTTTTTCTCCACAAGTAGTCAAAACATTTGTGACGACCAGATGATTGAAAGGATTCTTTTATAGGGAACTTTTGGAGAACTTTTCTTAAGGAGTTCGTTCAGAAACTTGTGTAGAAACTTTCTTAATGAGCACTCAACAAACGCATTTCGAGAACATACACAAAGTCCCAGCTATGGACCTAGTGCATCATCATAACTGAGGTCTCTTGCATTTACCTACAAGTAATTGGATCGCATATGGAGATGTTTAGTGAAGTAGAATGGAAAAAATCGAACGCAACTACACAAGAAGTCTGTAACTGTTGTTCGGAATCAGTTTTGCGCAGTGTTAACTGAGACATGGATATCTGACTCATACAGAGTCCGTTTTGGCTCCACAAGTAGGAAAAACATTTGTGACGACCAGATGCTTCAAATGATTCTTCCATAGGGAACTTTTGGAGTACTTTTCTTAAGGAGTTCGTTTAGAAACTTGTATAGAAACTTTCTTAATATGCACTCGACAAACGCATTTCGAGAACATACTCAAAGTCCTAGCTATGGACCTAGTGCATATTCATAACTGAGGTCTCTTGCTTTTCCCTACAAGTAATAGGATCTCATATGGAGATGTTTAGTGAAGTAGAATGGACAAAGTCGAATGCAACTACACAAGAACTAGTCTGTAACTGTCGTTCGAAATCAGTTTTGCGCAGTGTTAACTGAAACATGGATATCTGACTCATACGGAGTCTGTTTTGGCTCCAAAAGTAGTCAAAATGTTTTTGACGACCAGATGCTTCAAAGGATTCTGTCATAGGGAACTTTCGGAGAACTTTTCTTAAGGAGTTCGTTCAGAAATTTGTATAGAAACTTTCTTAATGAGCACTCGACAATGGCATTTCGAGAACATACACAAAGTCACAGCTATGGACCTAGTGCATCATCATAAATAGGGTCTCCTACATTTCCCTATAAGTAATTGGATCTCATATGGAGATGTTTAGTGAAGTAGAATGGAGAAAATCGAATGCAACTACACAAGAACTAGTCTGTAACTGTCGTTCAGAATCAGTTTTGCGCAGTGTTAACTGGAACATGGATATCTGACTCATACGGAGTAAGTTTTGGCTCCACAAGTATTCAAAACGTTTGTGACGACTAGATGCTTCAAAGGATTCTTTCATAGGGAACTTTTGGTGAACTTTTCTTAAGGAGTTCGTTCAGAAACTTGTATAGAAACTTTCTTAATGAGCACTCAACAAACTCATTTCGAGAACATACACAAAGTCCCAGCTATGGACCTTGTGCATCAGCATAACTGAGGTCTCTTGCATTTCCCTACAAGTAATTGGATCTCATATGGAGATGTTTAGTGAAGTATAATGGAAAAAATCGAATGCAACTACACAAGAACTAGTCTGTAACCGTCGTTCGGAATCAGTTTTGCGCAGTGTTAATTGAATTATGGATATCTGATTCATAAGTAGTCCGTTTTGGCTCCACAAGTAGTCAAAACATTTGTGATGACCAGATGATTCAAAGGATTCTTTCATAGGGAACTTTTGGAGAACTTTTCTTAAGGAGTTCGTTCAGAAACTTGTATAGAAACTTTCTTAATGAGCACACGACAAACTCATTTCGAAAACATACACAAAGTCCCAGCTACGGACCTAGTGCATCATCATAACTGAGGTCTCTTGCATTTCCCTACAAGTAATTGG
>NC_057808.1:145397933-145399204 GCF_018294505.1 Triticum aestivum | reverse complement strand
CTAGTCTGTAACTGTCGTTCGGAATCAGTTTTGCACAGTGTTAACTGAAACGTGGATATCTGACTCATACGGAGTCCGCTTTGGCTCCACAAGTAGTCAAAACATTTGTGATGACCAGATGATTCAAAGGATTCTTTCATAGGGAACTTTTGGAGAACTTTTCTTCAGGAGTTCGTTCAGAAACTTGTATAGAAACTTTCTTAATGAGCACTCGACAAACGCATTTCGAGAACATACACAAAGTCCCAGCTATGGACCTAGTGCATCATCATAAATGAGGTCTCTTGCATTTCCCTACAAGTAATTGGATCTCATATGGAGATGTTTAGTGAAGTAGAATGGAAAAAATCGAATGCGACTACACAAGAACTAGTCTGTAACCGTCGTTCGGAATCAGTTTTGCGCAGTGTTAACTGAAACATGGATAGCTGACTCATAAGTAGACCGTTTTGGCTCCACAAGTAGTCAAAACATTTGTGACGACCAGATGATTCAAAGGATTCTTTCATAAGGAACTTTTGGAGAACTTTTCTTAAGGAGTTCGTTCAGAAACTTGTATAGAAACTTGCTTAATGAGCACTCGAGAAACTCATTTCGAGAACATACACAAAGTCCCAGCTATGGACCTAGTGCATCATCATAACTGAGGTCTATTGCATTTCCCTACAAGTAATTGGATCTCATATGGAGATGTTTATTGAAGCAGAATGGAGAAAATCGAATTCAACTACACAAGAACTAGTCTCTAACTGTCGTTCAGAATCAGTTTTGCGCAGTGTTAACTGAAACATGGATATCTGCCTCATACGGAGTCCGTTTTGGCTCCACAAGTAGGAAAAACATTTGTGACGACCAGATGCTTCAAAGGATTCTTCCATAGGGAACTTTTGGAGTACTTTTCTTAAGGAGTTCGTTTAGAAACTTGTATAGAAACTTTCTCAATGAGCACTCGACAAACGCATTTCGAGAACATACACAAAGTCCCAGCTATGGACGTAGTGCATCATCATAACTGAGGTCTCTTGCATTTCCCTACAAGTAATTGGATCTCATATGGAGATGTTTAGTGAAGTAGAATGGAGAAAATCGAATGCAACTACACAAGAACTAGTCTGTAACTGTCGTTCAGAATCAGTTTTGCGCAGTGTTAACTGAAACATGGATATCTGACTCATACGGAGTGCGTTTTGGCTCCACAAGTAGTCAAAACGTTTGTGACGACCAGATGCTTCAGAGGATTCTTTCATAGGGAACTTTTGGAGAACTTTTCT
>NC_057808.1:145396694-145397923 GCF_018294505.1 Triticum aestivum | reverse complement strand
AGGAGTTCGTTCAGAAACTTGTATAGAAACTTTCTTAATGAGCACTCGACAATGGCATTTCGAGAACATACACAAAGTCACAGCTATGGACCTAGTGCATCATCATAAATAGGGTCTCCTGCATTTCCCTATAAGTAATTGGATCTCATATGGAGATGTTTAGTGAAGTAGAATGGAGAAAATCGAATGCAACTACACAAGAACTAGTCTGTAATTGTCGTTCAGAATCAGTTTTGCGCAGTGTTAACTGGAACATGGATATCTGACTCATACGGAGTAAGTTTTGGCTCCACAAGTAGTCAAAACGTTTGTGACGACTAGATGCTTCAAAGGATTCTTTCATAGGGAACTTTTGGTGAACTTTTCTTAAGGAGTTCGTTCAGAAACTTGTATAGAAACTTTCTTAATGAGCACTCAACAAACTCATTTCGAGAACATACACAAAGTCCCAGCTATGGACCTTGTGCATCAGCATAACTGAGGTCTCTTTCATTTCCCTACAAGTAATTGGACCTCATATGGAGATGTTTAGTGAAGTATAATGGAAAAAATCGAATGCAACTACACAAGAACTAGTCTGTAACCGTCGTTCGGAATCAGTTTTGCGCAGTGTTAACTGAATTATGGATATCTGACTCATAAGTAGTCCGTTTTGGCTCCACAAGTAGTCAAAACATTTGTGATGACCAGATGATTCAAAGGATTCTTTCATAGGGAACTTTTGGAGAACTTTTCTTAAGGAGTTCGTTCAGAAACTTGTATAGAAACTTTCTTAATGAGCACTCGACAAACGCATTTCGAGAACATACACAAAGTCCCAGCTATGGACCTAGTGCATCATCATAAATGAGGTCTCTTGCATTTCCCTACAAGTAATTGGATCTCATATGGAGATGTTTAGTGAAGTAGAATGGAAAAAATCGAATGCGACTACACAAGAACTAGTCTGTAACCGTCGTTCGGAATCAGTTTTGCGCAGTGTTAACTGAAACATGGATAGCTGACTCATAAGTAGTCCGTTTTGGCTCCACAAGTAGTCAAAACATTTGTGACGACCAGATGATTCAAAGGATTCTTTCATAAGGAACTTTTGGAGAACTTTTCTTAAGGAGTTCGTTCAGAAACTTGTATAGAAACTTGCTTAATGAGCACTCGACAAACTCATTTCGAGAACATACACAAAGTCCCAGCTATGGACCTAGTGCATCATCATAACTGAGGTCTATTGC
>NC_057808.1:145394071-145396684 GCF_018294505.1 Triticum aestivum | reverse complement strand
GATGTTTAGTGAAGTAGAATGGAAAAAATCGAATGCGACTACACAAGAACTAGTCTGTAACCGTCGTTCGGAATCAGTTTTGCGCAGTGTTAACTGAAACATGGATAGCTGACTCATAAGTAGTCCGTTTTGGCTCCACAAGTAGTCAAAACATTTGTGACGACCAGATGATTCAAAGGATTCTTTCATAACGAACTTTTGGAGAACTTTTCTGAAGGAGTTCGTTCAGAAACTTGTATAGAAACTTGCTTAATGAGCACTCGACAAACTCATTTCGAGAACATACACAAAGTCCCAGCTATGGACCTAGTGCATCATCATAACTGAGGTCTATTGCATTTCCCTACAAGTAATTGGATCTCATATGGAGATGTTTATTGAAGCAGAATGGAGAAAATCGAATTCAACTACACAAGAACTAGTCTCTAACTGTCGTTCAGAATCAGTTTTGCGCAGTGTTAACTGAAACATGGATATCTGACTCATACGGAGTCCGTTTTGGCTCCACAAGTAGGAAAAACATTTGTGACGACCTGATGCTTCAAAGGATTCTTCCATAGGGAACTTTTGGAGTACTTTTCTTAAGGAGTTCGTTTAGAAACTTGTATAGAAACTTTCTCAATGAGCACTCGACAAACGCATTTCGAGAACATACACAAAGTCCCAGCTATGGACCTAGTGCATCATCATAACTGAGGTCTCTTGCATTTCCCTACAAGTAATTGGATCTCATATGGAGATGTTTAGTGAATTAGAATGGAGAAAATCGAATGCAACTACACAAGAACTAGTCTGTAACTGTCATTCAGAATCAGTTTTGCGCAGTGTTAACTGAAACATGGATATCTGACTCATACGGAGTGCGTTTTGGCTCCACAAGTAGTCAAAACGTTTGTGACGACCAGATGCTTTAGAGGATTCTTTCATAGGGAACTTTTGGAGAACTTTTCTTAAGGAGTTCGTTCAGAAACTTGTATAGAAACTTTCTTAATGAGCACTCGACAATGGCATTTCGAGAACATACACAAAGTCATAGCTATGGACCTAGTGCATCATCATAAATAGGGTCTCCTGCATTTCCCTATAAGTAATTGGATCTCATATGGAGATGTTTAGTCAAGTAGAATGGAGAAAATCGAATGCAACTACACAACAACTAGTCTGTAACTGTCGTTCAGAATCAGTTTTGCGCAGTGTTAACTGGAACATGGATATCTGACTCATACGGAGTCCGTTTTGGCTCCACAAGTAGGAAAAACATTTGTGACGACCAGATGCTTCAAAGGATTCTTTCATAGGGAACTTTTGGAGAACTTTTCTTAAGGAGTTCGTTCAGAAACTTGTATAGAAACTTTCTTAAGGAGCACTCAACAAACTCATTTCGAGAACATACACAAAGTCCCAGCTATGGACCTTCTGCCTCAGCATAACTGAGGTCTCTTGCATTTCCCTACAAGTAATTGGATCTCATATGGAGATGTTTAGTGAAGTATAATGGAAAAAATCGAATGCAACTACACAAGAACTAGTCTGTAACCGTCGTTCGGAATCAGTTTTGCGCAGTGTTAACTGAAACATGGATATCTGACTCATAAGTAGTCCGTTTTGGCTCCACAAGTAGTCAAAATATTTGTGATGACCAGATGATTCAAAGGATTCTTTCAAAGGGAACTTTTGGAGAACTTTTCTTAAGGAGTTCGTTCAGAAACTTGTATAAAAACTTTCTTAATGAGCACTCGACAAACTCATTTCGAAAACATACACAAAGTCCCAGCTACGGACCTAGTGCATCATCATAACTGAGGTCTCTTGCATTTCCCTACAAGTAATTGGATCTCATATGGAGATGTTTAGTGAAGTAGAATGGATAAAATCGAATTCAACTACACAAGAACTAGTCTGTAACTGTCGTTCGGAATCAGTTTTGCACAGTGTTAACTGAAACGTGGATATCTGACTCATACGGAGTCCGCTTTGGCTCCACAAGTAGTCAAAACATTTGTGATGACCAGATGATTCAAAGGATTCTTTCATAGGGAACTTTTGGAGAACTTTTCTTCAGGAGTTCGTTCAGAAACTTGTATAGAAACTTTCTTAATGAGCACTCGACAAACGCATTTCGAGAACATACACAAAGTCCCAGCTATGGACCTAGTGCATCATCATAAATGAGGTCTCTTGAATTTCCCTACAAGTAATTGGACCTCATATGGAGATGTTTAGTGAAGTAGAATGGAAAAAATCGAATGCGACTACACAAGAACTAGTCTGTAACCGTCGTTCGGAATCAGTTTTGCGCAGTGTTAACTGAATTATGGATATCTGACTCATAAGTAGTCCGTTTTGGCTCCACAAGTAGTCAAAACATTTGTGATGACCAGATGATTCAAAGGATTCTTTCATAGGGAACTTTTGGAGAACTTTTCTTAAGGAGTTCGTTCAGAAACTTGTATAGAAACTTTCTTAATGAGCACTCGACAAACGCATTTCGAGAACATACACAAAGTCCCAGCTATGGACCTAGTGCATCATCATAAATGAGGTCTCTTGCATTTCCCTACAAGTAATTGGATCTCATATGGAGATGTTTAGTGAAGTAGAATGGAAAAAATC
>NC_057808.1:145391767-145393188 GCF_018294505.1 Triticum aestivum | reverse complement strand
AGAAAATCGAATGCAACTACACAAGAACTAGTCTGTAACTGTCGTTCAGAATCAGTTTTGCGCAGTGTTAACTGAAACATGGATATCTGACTCATACGGAGTGCGTTTTGGCTCCACAAGTAGTCAAAACGTTTGTGACGACCAGATGCTTCAGAGGATTCTTTCATAGGGAACTTTTGGAGAACTTTTCTTAAGGAGTTCGTTCAGAAACTTGTATAGAAACTTTCTTAATGAGCACTCGACAATGGCATTTCGAGAACATACACAAAGTCACAGCTATGGACCTAGTGCATCATCATAAATAGGGTCTCCTGCATTTCCCTATAAGTAATTGGATCTCATATGGAGATGTTTAGTCAAGTAGAATGGAGAAAATGGAATGCAACTACACAACAACTAGTCTGTAACTGTCGTTCAGAATCAGTTTTGCGCAGTGTTAACTGGAACATGGATATCTGACTCATACGGAGTCCGTTTTGGCTCCACAAGTAGGAAAAACATTTGTGACCACCAGATGCTTCAAAGGATTCTTTCATAGGGAACTTTTGGAGAACTTTTCTTAAGGAGTTCGTTCAGAAACTTGTATAGAAACTTTCTTAATGAGCACTCAACAAACTCATTTCGAGAACATACACAAAGTCCCAGCTATGGACCTTCTGCCTCAGCATAACTGAGGTCTCTTGCATTTCCCTACAAGTAATTGGATCTCATATGGAGATGTTTAGTGAAGTATAATGGAAAAAATCGAATGCAACTACACAAGAACTAGTCTGTAACCGTCGTTCGGAATCAGTTTTGCGCAGTGTTAACTGAAACATGGATATCTGACTCATAAGTAGTCCGTTTTGGCTCCACAAGTAGTCAAAATATTTGTGATGACCAGATGATTCAAAGGATTCTTTCATAGGGAACTTTTGGAGAACTTTTCTTAAGGAGTTCGTTCAGAAACTTGTATAGAAACTTTCTTAATGAGCACTCGACAAACTCATTTCGAAAAAATACACAAAGTCCCAGCTACGGACCTAGTGCATCATCATAACTGAGGTCTCTTGCATTTCCCTACAAGTAATTGGATCTCATATGGAGATGTTTAGTGAAGTAGAATGGATAAAATCGAATTCAACTACACAAGAACTAGTCTGTAACTGTCGTTCGGAATCAGTTTTGCACAGTGTTAACTGAAACGTGGATATCTGACTCATACGGAGTCCGCTTTGGCTCCACAAGTAGTCAAAACATTTGTGATGACCAGATGATTCAAAGGATTCTTTCATAGGGAACTTTTGGAGAACTTTTCTTCAGGAGTTCGTTCAGAAACTTGTATAGAAACTTTCTTAATGAGCACTCGACAAACGCATTTCGAGAACATACACAAAGTCCCAGCTATGGACCTAGTGCATCATCATAAATGAGGTCTCTTG
>NC_057808.1:145387189-145390925 GCF_018294505.1 Triticum aestivum | reverse complement strand
TGAAACATGGATATCTGACTCATACGGAGTCCGTTTTGGCTCCACAAGTAGGAAAAACATTTGTGACGACCAGATGCTTCAAAGGATTCTTCCATAGGGAACTTTTGGAGTACTTTTCTTAAGGAGTTCGTTTAGAAACTTGTATAGAAACTTTCTCAATGAGCACTCGACAAACGCATTTCGAGAACATAAACAAAGTCCCAGCTATGGACCTAGTACATCATCATAACTGAGGTCTCTTGCATTTCCCTACAAGGAATTGGATCTCATATGGAGATGTTTAGTGAAGTAGAATGGAGATAATCGAATTCAACTACACAAGAACTAGTCTGTAACTCTCGTTCAGAATCAGTTTTGCACAATGTTAACTGAAACGTGGATATCTGACTCATACGGAGTCCGTTTTGGCTCCACAAGTAGTCAAAATGTTTGTGACGACCAGATGCTTCAAAGGATTCTTTCATAGGGAACTTTTGGAGAACTTTTCTTAAGGACCTTGTTCAGAAACTTGTATAAAATCTTACTTAATGAGCACTCGACAAACGCATTTCGAGAACATACACAAAGTCCCAGCTATGGACCTAGTGCATCATCATAACTGAGGTCTCTTGCATTTCCCTACAAATAATTGGATCTCATATGGAGATGTTTAGTGTAGTAGAATGGAAAAAATCGAATGCAACTACACAAGAAGAAGTATGTAACTATCGTTTGGAATCAGATTTGCGCAGTGTTAACTGAAACATGGATATCTGACTCATACGGAGTCCGTTTTGGCTCCACAAGTAGTCAAAACGTTTGTGAAGACAAGATGCTTCAAAGTATTCTTTCATAAGTAACTTTTGGAGAACATTTCTTAAGGAGTTCCTTCAGAAACTTGTGTAGAAACTTTCTTAATGAGCACTCGACAAACGCATTTCGAGAACATACACAAAGTCCCAGCTATGGACCTAGTGCATCATCATAACTGAGGTCTCTTGCATTTCCCTACAAGTAATTGGATCTCATATGGAGATGTTTAGTGAAGTAGAATGGATAAAATCGAATTCAACTACACAAGAACTAGTCTGTAACTGTCGTTCGGAATCAGTTTTGCACAGTGTTAACTGAAACGTGGATATCTGACTCATACGGAGTCCGCTTTGGCTCCACATGTTGTCAAAATGTTAGTGACGACCAGATGCTTCAAAGGATTCTTTCATAGGGAACTTTTGGAGAACTTTTCTTAAGGAGTTCGTTCAGAAACTTGTATAGAAACTTTCTTAATGAGCACTCGACAAACGCATTTCGAGAACATACACAAAGTCCCAGCTATGGACCTAGTGCATCATCATAACTGAGGTCTCTTGCATTTCCCTACAAGTAATTGGATCTCATATGGAGATGTTTAGTGAAGTATAATGGAAAAAATCTAATGCAACTACACAAGAACTAGTCTGTAACCGTCGTTCGGAATCAGTTTTGCGCAGTGTTAACTGAAACATGGATATCTGACTCATACGGAGTCCGTTTTGGCTCCACAAGTGTCAAAATGTTTGTAACGACCAGATGCTTCAAAGGATTCTTTCATAGGGAACTTTTGGAGAACTTTTATTCAGGAGTTCGTTCAGAAACTAGTATAGAAACTTTCTTAATGAGCACTCGACAAACGCATTTCGAGAACATACACAAAGTACCAACTATGGACCTAGTGCATCATCATAACTGAGGTCTCCTACATTTCCCTACAAGTAATTGGATCTCATATGGAGATGTTTAGTGAAGAAGAATGGAGAAAATCGAATTAAACTACACAAGAACTAGTCTCTAACTGTCGTTCAGAATCAGTTTTGCGCAGTGTTAACTGAAACATGGATATCTGACTCATACGGAGTCCGTTTTGGCTCCACAAGTGGTCAAACCATTTGTGACGACCAGATGCTTCAAAGGATTCTTTCATAGGGAACTTTTGGAGAACTTTTCTTAAGGAGTTCGTTCAGAAACTTGTATAGAAACTTTCTTAATGAGCACTCGACAAACGCATTTCGAGAACATACACAAAGTCCCAGCTATGGACCTAGTGCATCATCATAACTGAGGTCTCTTGCATTTCCCTACAAGGAATTGGATCTCATATGGAGATGTTTAGTGAAGTAGAATGGAGATAATCGAATTCAACTACACAAGAACTAGTCTGTAACTCTCGTTCAGAATCAGTTTTGCACAATGTTAACTGAAACGTGGATATCTGACTCATACGGAGTCTGTTTTGGCTCCACAAGTAGTCAAAATGTTTGTGACGACCAGATGCTTCAAAGGATTCTTTCATAGGGAACTTTTGGAGAACTTTTCTTAAGGACCTTGTTCAGAAACTTGTATAAAATCTTTCTTAATGAGCACTCGACAAACGCATTTCGAGAACATACACAAAGTCCCAGCTATGGACCTAGTGCATCATCATAACTGAGGTCTCTTGCATTTCCCTACAAATAATTGGATCTCATATGGAGATGTTTAGTGTAGTAGAATGGAAAAAATCGAATGCAACTACACAAGAAGAAGTATGTAACTATCGTTTGGAATCAGATTTGCGCAGTGTTAACTGAAACATGGATATCTGACTCATACGGAGTCCGTTTTGGCTCCACAAGTAGTCAAAACGTTTGTGATGACAAGATGCTTCAAAGTATTCTTTCATACGTAACTTTTGGAGAACATTTCTTAAGGAGTTCCTTCAGAAACTTGTGTAGAAACTTTCTTAATGAGCACTCGACAAACGCATTTCGAGAACATACACAAAGTCCCAGCTATGGACCTAGTGCATCATCATAACTGAGGTCTCTTGCATTTCCCTACAAGTAATTGGATCTCATATGGAGATGTTTAGTGAAGTAGAATGGATAAAATCGAATTCAACTACACAAGAACTAGTCTGTAACTGTCGTTCGGAATCAGTTTTGCACAGTGTTAACTGAAACGTGGATATCTGACTCATACGGAGTCCGCTTTGGCTCCACATGTTGTCAAAATGTTTGTGACGACCAGATGCTTCAAAGGATTCTTTCATAGGGAACTTTTGGAGAACTTTTCTTAAGGAGTTCGTTCAGAAACTTGTATAGAAACTTTCTTAATGAGCACTCGACAAACGCATTTCGAGGACATACACAAAGTCCCAGCTATGGACCTAGTGCATCATCATAACTGAGGTCTCTTGCATTTCCCTACAAGTAATTGGATCTCATATGGAGATGTTTAGTGAAGTATAATGGAAAAAATTGAATGCAACTACACAAGAACTAGTCTGTAACCGTCGTTCGGAATCAGTTTTGCGCAGTGTTAACTGAAACATGGATATCTGACTCATACGGAGTCCGTTTTGGCTCCACAAGTGTCAAAATGTTTGTAACGACCAGATGCTTCAAAGGATTCTTTCATAGGGAACTTTTGGAGAACTTTTATTCAGGAGTTCGTTCAGAAACTAGTATAGAAACTTTCTTAATGAGCACTCGACAAACGCATTTCGAGAACATACACAAAGTCCCAACTATGGACCTAGTGCATCATCATAACTGAGGTCTCCTGCATTTCCCTACAAGTAATTGGATCTCATATGGAGATGTTTAGTGAAGAAGAATGGAGAAAATCGAATTAAACTACACAAGAACTAGTCTCTAACTGTCGTTCAGAATCAGTTTTGCGCAGTGTTAACTGAAACATGGATATCTGACTCATACGGAGTCCGTTTTGGCTCCACAAG
>NC_057808.1:145385707-145387098 GCF_018294505.1 Triticum aestivum | reverse complement strand
TAGAAACTTTCTTAATGTGCACTCGACAAACGCATTTCGAGAACATACACAAAGTCCCAGCTATGGACCTAGTGCATCATCATAACTGAGGTCTCTTGCATTTCCCTACAAGTAATTAGATCTCATATGGAGATGTTTAGTGAAGTAGAATGGAGAAAATCGAATGCAACTACACAAGAACTAGTCTGTAACTGTCGTTCAGAATCAGTTTTGCGCAGTGTTAACTGGAACATGGATATCTGACTCATACGGAGTAATTTTTGGCTCCACAAGTAGTCAAAACGTTTGTGATGACTAGATGCTTCAAAGGATTCTTTCATAGGGAACTTTTGGAGAACTTTTCTTAAGGAGTTCGTTCAGAAACTTGTATAGAAACTTTCTTAATGAGCACTCGACAAACTCATTTTGAGAACATACACAAAGTCCCAGCTATGGACCTTGTGCATCAGCATAACTGAGGTCTCTTGCATTTCCCTACAAGTAATTGGATCTCATATGGAGATGTTTAGTGAAGTATAATGGAAAAAATTAATGCAACTACACAAGAACTAGTCTGTAATCGTCGTTCGGAATCAGTTTTCGCAGTGTTAACTGAAACATGGATATCTGACTCATAAGTAGTCCGTTTTGGCTCCACAAGTAGTCAAAACATTTGTGATGACCAGATGATTCAAAGGATTCTTTCATAGGGAACTTTTGGAGAACTTTTCTTAAGGAGTTCGTTCAGAAACTTGTATAGAAACTTTCTTAATGAGCACTCGACAAACTCATTTCGAGAACATACACAAAGTCCCAGCTACGGACCTAGTGCATCATCATAACTGAGGTCTCTTGCATTTCCCTACAAATAATTGGATCTCATATGGAGATGTTTAGTGTAGTAGAATGGAAAAAATCGAATGCAACTACACAAGAAGAAGTATGTAACTATCGTTTGGAATCAGATTTGCGCAGTGTTAACTGAAACATGGATATCTAACTCATACGGAGTCCGTTTTGGCTCCACAAGTAGTCAAAACGTTTGTGACGACAAGATGCTTCAAAGTATTCTTTCATACGTAACTTTTGGAGAACATTTCTTAAGGAGTTCCTTCAGAAACTTGTGTAGAAACTTTCTTAATGAGCACTCGACAAACGCATTTCGAGAACATACACAAAGTCCCAGCTATGGACCTAGTGCATCATCATAACTGAGGTCTCTTGCATTTCCCTACAAGTAATTGGATCTCATATGGAGATGTTTAGTGAAGTAGAATGGATAAAATCGAATTCAACTACACAAGAACTAGTCTGTAACTGTCGTTCGGAATCAGTTTTGCACAGTGTTAACTGAAACGTGGATATCTGACTCATACGGAGTCCGCTTTGGCTCCACATGTTGTCAAAATGTT
>NC_057808.1:145382955-145385179 GCF_018294505.1 Triticum aestivum | reverse complement strand
GGTCAAACCGTTTGTGACGACCAGATGCTTCAAAGGATTCTTTCATAGGGAACTTTTGGAGAACTTTTCTTAAGGAGTTCGTTCAGAAACTTGTATAGAAACTTTCTTAATGAGCACTCGACAAACGCATTTCGAGAACATACACAAAGTCCCAGCTATGGACCTAGTGCATCATCATAACTGAGGTCTCTTGCATTTCCCTACAAGTAATTGGATCTCATATGGAGATGTTTAGTGAAGTAGAATGGAGAAAATCGAATGCAACTACACAAGAACTAGTCTGTAACTGTCGTTCAGAATCAGTTTTGCGCAGTGTTAACTGAAACATGGATATCTGACTCATACGGAGTGCGTTTTGGCTCCACAAGTAGTCAAAACGTTTGTGATGACCAGATGCTTCAGAGGATTCTTTCATAGGGAACTTTTGGAGAACTTTTCTTAAGGAGTTCGTTCAGAAACTTGTATAGAAACTTTCTTAATGAGCACTCGACAAACTAATTTCGAGAACATACACCAAGTCCCAGCTATGGACCTTGTGCATCAGCATAACTGAGGTCTCTTGCATTTCCCTACAAGTAATTGGATCTCATATGGAGATGTTTAGTGAAGTATAATGGAAAAAATCGAATGCAACTACACAAGAACTAGTCTGTAACCGTCGTTCGGAATCAGTTTTGCGCAGTGTTAACTGAAACATGGATAGCTGACTCATAAGTAGTCCGTTTTGGCTCCACAAGTAGTCAAAACATTTGTGAAGACCAGATGATTCAAAGGATTCTTTCATAAGGAACTTTTGGAGAACTTTTCTTAAGGAGTTCGTTCAGAAACTTGTATAGAAACTTTCTTAATGTGCACTCGACAAACGCATTTCGAGAACATACACAAAGTCCCAGCTATGGACCTAGTGCATCATCATAACTGAGGTCTCTTGCATTTCCCTACAAGTAATTAGATCTCATATGGAGATGTTTAGTGAAGTAGAATGGAGAAAATCGAATGCAACTACACAAGAACTAGTCTGTAACTGTCGTTCAGAATCAGTTTTGCGCAGTGTTAACTGGAACATGGATATCTGACTCATACGGAGTAATTTTTGGCTCCACAAGTAGTCAAAACGTTTGTGATGACTAGATGCTTCAAAGGATTCTTTCATAGGGAACTTTTGGAGAACTTTTCTTAAGGAGTTCGTTCAGAAACTTGTATAGAAACTTTCTTAATGAGCACTCGACAAACTCATTTTGAGAACATACACAAAGTCCCAGCTATGGACCTTGTGCATCAGCATAACTGAGGTCTCTTGCATTTCCCTACAAGTAATTGGATCTCATATGGAGATGTTTAGTGAAGTATAATGGAAAAAATTAATGCAACTACACAAGAACTAGTCTGTAATCGTCGTTCGGAATCAGTTTTCGCAGTGTTAACTGAAACATGGATATCTGACTCATAAGTAGTCCGTTTTGGCTCCACAAGTAGTCAAAACATTTGTGATGACCAGATGATTCAAAGGATTCTTTCATAGGGAACTTTTGGAGAACTTTTCTTAAGGAGTTCGTTCAGAAACTTGTATAGAAACTTTCTTAATGAGCACTCGACAAACTCATTTCGAGAACATACACAAAGTCCCAGCTACGGACCTAGTGCATCATCATAACTGAGGTCTCTTGCATTTCCCTACAAATAATTGGATCTCATATGGAGATGTTTAGTGTAGTAGAATGGAAAAAATCGAATGCAACTACACAAGAAGAAGTATGTAACTATCGTTTGGAATCAGATTTGCGCAGTGTTAACTGAAACATGGATATCTAACTCATACGGAGTCCGTTTTGGCTCCACAAGTAGTCAAAACGTTTGTGACGACAAGATGCTTCAAAGTATTCTTTCATACGTAACTTTTGGAGAACATTTCTTAAGGAGTTCCTTCAGAAACTTGTGTAGAAACTTTCTTAATGAGCACTCGACAAACGCATTTCGAGAACATACACAAAGTCCCAGCTATGGACCTAGTGCATCATCATAACTGAGGTCTCTTGCATTTCCCTACAAGTAATTGGATCTCATATGGAGATGTTTAGTGAAGTAGAATGGATAAAATCGAATTCAACTACACAAGAACTAGTCTGTAACTGTCGTTCGGAATCAGTTTTGCACAGTGTTAACTGAAACGTGGATATCTGACTCATACGGAGTCCGCTTTGGCTCCACATGTTGTCAAAATGTT
>NC_057808.1:145379518-145382945 GCF_018294505.1 Triticum aestivum | reverse complement strand
ATTTCGAGAACATACACCAAGTCCCAGCTATGGACCTTGTGCATCAGCATAACTGAGGTCTCTTGCATTTCCCTACAAGTAATTGGATCTCATATGGAGATGTTTAGTGAAGTATAATGGAAAAAATCGAATGCAACTACACAAGAACTAGTCTGTAACCGTCGTTCGGAATCAGTTTTGCGCAGTGTTAACTGAAACATGGATAGCTGACTCATAAGTAGTCCGTTTTGGCTCCACAAGTAGTCAAAACATTTGTGAAGACCAGATGATTCAAAGGATTCTTTCATAAGGAACTTTTGGAGAACTTTTCTTAAGGAGTTCGTTCAGAAACTTGTATAGAAACTTTCTTAATGTGCACTCGACAAACGCATTTCGAGAACATACACAAAGTCCCAGCTATGGACCTAGTGCATCATCATAACTGAGGTCTCTTGAATTTCCCTACAAGTAATTAGATCTCATATGGAGATGTTTAGTGAAGTAGAATGGAGAAAATCGAATGCAACTACACAGGAACTAGTCTGTAACTGTCGTTCAGAATCAGTTTTGCGCAGTGTTAACTGGAACATGGATATCTGACTCATACGGAGTAATTTTTGGCTCCACAAGTAGTCAAAACGTTTGTGATGACTAGATGCTTCAAAGGATTCTTTCATAGGGAACTTTTGGAGAACTTTTCTTAAGGAGTTCGTTCAGAAACTTGTATAGAAACTTTCTTAATGAGCACTCGACAAACTCATTTTGAGAACATACACAAAGTCCCAGCTATGGACCTTGTGCATCAGCATAACTGAGGTCTCTTGCATTTCCCTACAAGTAATTGGATCTCATATGGAGATGTTTAGTGAAGTATAATGGAAAAAATTAATGCAACTACACAAGAACTAGTCTGTAATCGTCGTTCGGAATCAGTTTTGCGCAGTGTTAACTGAAACATGGATATCTGACTCATAAGTAGTCCGTTTTGGCTCCACAAGTAGTCAAAACATTTGTGATGACCAGATGATTCAAAGGATTCTTTCATAGGGAACTTTTGGAGAACTTTTCTTAAGGAGTTCGTTCAGAAACTTGTATAGAAACTTTCTTAATGAGCACTCGACAAACTAATTTCGAGAACATACACCAAGTCCCAGCTATGGACCTTGTGCATCAGCATAACTGAGGTCTCTTGCATTTCCCTACAAGTAATTGGATCTCATATGGAGATGTTTAGTGAAGTATAATGGAAAAAATCGAATGCAACTACACAAGAACTAGTCTGTAACCGTCGTTCGGAATCAGTTTTGCGCAGTGTTAACTGAAACATGGATAGCTGACTCATAAGTAGTCCGTTTTGGCTCCACAAGTAGTCAAAACATTTGTGAAGACCAGATGATTCAAAGGATTCTTTCATAAGGAACTTTTGGAGAACTTTTCTTAAGGAGTTCGTTCAGAAACTTGTATAGAAACTTTCTTAATGTGCACTCGACAAACGCATTTCGAGAACATACACAAAGTCCCAGCTATGGACCTAGTGCATCATCATAACTGAGGTCTCTTGCATTTCCCTACAAGTAATTAGATCTCATATGGAGATGTTTAGTGAAGTAGAATGGAGAAAATCGAATGCAACTACACAAGAACTAGTCTGTAACTGTCGTTCAGAATCAGTTTTGCGCAGTGTTAACTGGAACATGGATATCTGACTCATACGGAGTAATTTTTGGCTCCACAAGTAGTCAAAACGTTTGTGATGACTAGATGCTTCAAAGGATTCTTTCATAGGGAACTTTTGGAGAACTTTTCTTAAGGAGTTCGTTCAGAAACTTGTATAGAAACTTTCTTAATGAGCACTCGACAAACTCATTTTGAGAACATACACAAAGTCCCAGCTATGGACCTTGTGCATCAGCATAACTGAGGTCTCTTGCATTTCCCTACAAGTAATTGGATCTCATATGGAGATGTTTAGTGAAGTATAATGGAAAAAATTAATGCAACTACACAAGAACTAGTCTGTAATCGTCGTTCGGAATCAGTTTTCGCAGTGTTAACTGAAACATGGATATCTGACTCATAAGTAGTCCGTTTTGGCTCCACAAGTAGTCAAAACATTTGTGATGACCAGATGATTCAAAGGATTCTTTCATAGGGAACTTTTGGAGAACTTTTCTTAAGGAGTTCGTTCAGAAACTTGTATAGAAACTTTCTTAATGAGCACTCGACAAACTCATTTCGAGAACATACACAAAGTCCCAGCTACGGACCTAGTGCATCATCATAACTGAGGTCTCTTGCATTTCCCTACAAGTAATTGGATCTCATATGGAGATGTTTAGTGAAGCAGAATGGAGAAAATCGAATTCAACTACACAAGAACTAGTCTCTAACTGTCGTTTAGAATTAGTTTTGCGCAGTGTTAACTGAAACATGGATATCTGACTCATACGGAGTCCGTTTTGGCTCCACAAGTAGTCAAAATGTTTGTGACGACCAGATGCTTCAAAGGATTCTTGCATAGGGAACTTTTGGAGAACTTTTCTTCAGGAGTTCGTTCAGAAACTTGTATAGAACATTTCTTAATGAGCACTCGACAAACGCATTTCGAGAACATACACAAAGTCCCAACTATGGACCTAGTGCATCATCATAACTGAGGTCCCTTGCATTTCCCTACAAGTAATTGGATCTCATATGGAGATGTTTAGTGAAGTAGAATGGAGAAAATCGAATGCAACTACACAAGAACTAGTCTGTAACTGTCGTTCAGAATCAGTTTTGCGCAGTGTTAACTGGAACATGGATATCTGACTCATACGGAGTAAGTTTTGGCTCCACAAGTAGTCAAAACGTTTGGGACGACCAGATGCTTCAAAGGATTCTTTCATAGGGAACTTTTGGAGAACTTTTCTTAAGGAGTTCGTTCAGAAACTTGTATAGAAACTTTCTTAATGAGCACTCGACAAACGCATTTCGAGAACATACACAAAGTCCCAGCTATGGACCTAGTGCATCATCATAACTGAGGTCTCTTGCATTTCCCTACAAGTAATTGGATCTCATATGGAGATGTTTAGTGAAGCAGAATGGAGAAAATCGAATTCAACTACACAAGAACTAGTCTGTAACCGTCGTTCGGAATCAGTTTTGCGCAGTGTTAACTGAAACATGGATAGCTGACTCATACGGAGTCCGTTTTGGCTCCACAAGTGTCAAAATGTTTGTAACGACAGATGCTTCAAAGGATTCTTTCATAGGGAACTTTTGGAGAACTTTTCTTAAGGAGTTCGTTCAGAAACTAGTATAGAAACTTTCTTAATGAGCACTCGACAAACGCATTTCGAGAACATACACAAAGTCCCAACTATGGACCTAGTGCATCATCATAACTGAGGTCTCCTGCATTTCCCTACAAGTAATTGGATCTCATATGGAGATGTTTAGTGAA
>NC_057808.1:145378141-145379508 GCF_018294505.1 Triticum aestivum | reverse complement strand
AGGATTCTTTCATAGGGAACTTTTGGAGAACTTTTCTTAAGGAGTTCGTTCAGAAACTTGTATAGAAACTTTCTTAATGAGCACTCGACAAACTAATTTCGAGAACATACACCAAGTCCCAGCTATGGACCTTGTGCATCAGCATAACTGAGGTCTCTTGCATTTCCCTACAAGTAATTGGATCTCATATGGAGATGTTTAGTGAAGTATAATGGAAAAAATCGAATGCAACTACACAAGAACTAGTCTGTAACCGTCGTTCGGAATCAGTTTTGCGCAGTGTTAACTGAAACATGGATAGCTGACTCATAAGTAGTCCGTTTTGGCTCCACAAGTAGTCAAAACATTTGTGAAGACCAGATGATTCAAAGGATTCTTTCATAAGGAACTTTTGGAGAACTTTTCTTAAGGAGTTCGTTCAGAAACTTGTGTAGAAACTTTCTTAATGTGCACTCGACAAACGCATTTCGAGAACATACACAAAGTCCCAGCTATGGACCTAGTGCATCATCATAACTGAGGTCTCTTGCATTTCCCTACAAGTAATTAGATCTCATATGGAGATGTTTAGTGAAGTAGAATGGAGAAAATCGAATGCAACTACACAAGAACTAGTCTGTAACTGTCGTTCAGAATCAGTTTTGCGCAGTGTTAACTGGAACATGGATATCTGACTCATACGGAGTAATTTTTGGCTCCACAAGTAGTCAAAACGTTTGTGATGACTAGATGCTTCAAAGGATTCTTTCATAGGGAACTTTTGGAGAACTTTTCTTAAGGAGTTCGTTCAGAAACTTGTATAGAAACTTTCTTAATGAGCACTCGACAAACTCATTTTGAGAACATACACAAAGTCCCAGCTATGGACCTTGTGCATCAGCATAACTGAGGTCTCTTGCATTTCCCTACAAGTAATTGGATCTCATATGGAGATGTTTAGTGAAGTATAATGGAAAAAATTAATGCAACTACACAGGAACTAGTCTGTAATCGTCGTTCGGAATCAGTTTTGCGCAGTGTTAACTGAAACATGGATATCTGACTCATAAGTAGTCCGTTTTGGCTCCACAAGTGGTCAAAACATTTGTGATGACCAGATGATTCAAAGGATTCTTTCATAGGGAACTTTTGGAGAACTTTTCTTAAGGAGTTCGTTCAGAAACTTGTATAGAAACTTTCTTAATGAGCACTCGACAAACTAATTTCGAGAACATACACCAAGTCCCAGCTATGGACCTTGTGCATCAGCATAACTGAGGTCTCTTGCATTTCCCTACAAGTAATTGGATCTCATATGGAGATGTTTAGTGAAGTATAATGGAAAAAATCGAATGCAACTACACAAGAACTAGTCTGTAACCGTCGTT
>NC_057808.1:145368756-145377484 GCF_018294505.1 Triticum aestivum | reverse complement strand
GGAACTTTTGGAGAACTTTTCTTAAGGAGTTCGTTCAGAAACTAGTATAGAAACTTTCTTAATGAGCACTCGACAAACGCATTTCGAGAACATACACAAAGTCCCAACTATGGACCTAGTGCATCATCATAACTGAGGTCTCCTGCATTTCCCTACAAGTAATTGGATCTCATATGGAGATGTTTAGTGAATAAGAATGGAGAAAATCGAATTCAAATATACAAGAACTAGTCTCTAACTGTCGTTCAGAATCAGTTTTGCGCACTGTTAACTGAAACATGGATATCTGACTCATACGGAGTCCGTTTTGGCTCCACAAGTGGTCAAACCGTTGTGACGACCATATGCTTCAAAGGATTCTTTCATAGGGAACTTTTGGAGAACTTTTCTTAAGGAGTTCGTTCAGAAACTTGTATAGAAACTTTCTTAATGAGCACTCGACAAACGCATTTCGAGAACATACACAAAGTCCCAGCTATGGACCTAGTGCATCATCATAACTGAGGTCTCTTGCATTTCCCTACAAGTAATTGGATCTCATATGGAGATGTTTAGTGAAGGAGAATGGAGAAAATCGAATGCAACTACACAAGAACTAGTCTGTAACTGTCGTTCAGAATCAGTTTTGCGCAGTGTTAACTGAAACATGGATATCTGACTCATACGGAGTGCGTTTTGGCTCCACAAGTAGTCAAAACGTTTGTGACGACCAGATGCTTCAGAGGATTCTTTCATAGGGAACTTTCGGAGAACTTTTCTTAAGGAGTTCGTTCAGAAACTTGTATAGAAACTTTCTTAATGAGCACTCGACAAACTAATTTCGAGAACATACACCAAGTCCCAGCTATGGACCTTGTGCATCAGCATAACCGAGGTCTCTTGCATTTCCCTACAAGTAATTGGATCTCATATGGAGATGTTTAGTGAAGTATAATGGAAAAAATCGAATGCAACTACACAAGAACTAGTCTATAACCGTCGTTCGGAATCAGTTTTGCGCAGTGTTAACTGAAACATGGATAGCTGACTCATAAGTAGTCCGTTTTGGCTCCACAAGTAGTAAAAACATTTGTGACGACCAGATGATTCAAAGGATTCTTTCATAAGGAACTTTTGGAGAACTTTTCTTAAGGAGTTCGTTCAGAAACTTGTATAGAAACTTTCTCAATGAGCACTCGACAAACGCATTTCGAGAACATACACAAAGTCCTAGCTATGGACCTAGTGCATCATCATAACTGAGGTATCTTGAATTTCACTACAAGTAATTGGATGTCATATGGAGATGTTTAGTGAAGTAGAATGGAAAAAATCGAATGCAACTACACAAGAACTAGTCTGTAACTGTCGTTTAGAATCAGTTTTGCGCAGTGTTAACTGAAACATGGATATCTGACTCATACGGAGTCCGTTTTGGCTCCAAAAGTAGGCAAAACATTTGTGACGACCAGATGCTTCAAAGGATTCTTACATAGGGAACTTTTGGAGTACTTTTCTTAAGGAGTTCGTTTAGAAACTTGTATAGAAACTTTCTTAATGAGCTCTCGACAAACGCATTTCGAGAACATACTCAAAGTGCCAGCTATGGACCTAGTGCATATTCATAACTGAGGTCTCTTGCATTTCCCTACAAGTAATTGGATCTCATATGGAGATGTTTAGTGAAGTAGAATGGAAAAAATCGAATGCAACTACACAAGAACTAGTCTGTAACTGTCGTTCGAAATTAGTTTTGCGCAGTTTTAACTGAAACATGGATATTTGACTCATACGGAGTCCGTTTTGGCTCCACAAGTAGTCAAAGTGTTTTTGACGACCAGATGCTTCACAGGATTCTTTCATAGGGAACTTTTGGAGAACTTTTCTTAAGGAGTTCGTTCAGAAACTTGTATAAAAACTTTCTTACTGAGCACTCGACACACGCATTTCGAGAACATACACAAAGTCCCAGCTATGGACATAGTGCATCATCATAACTGAGGTCTCTTGCATTTCCCTACAAGTAATTGGATCTCATATGGAGATGTTTAGTTTAGTAGAATCGAAAAAATCGAATGCAACTACACAAGTAGTCTGTAACAGTCGTTCGGAATCAGTTTTGCGCAGTGTTAAGTGAAACATGGATATCTAACTTATACGGAGTCCGTTTTGGCTCCACAAGTAGTGAAAACCTTTGTGAAAACCAGATGCTTTAAAGGACTCTTTCATAGGGAAATTTGGGAGAACTATTCTTAAGGAGTTCGTTCAGAAACTTGTATAGAAACTTTCTTAATGAGCACTCGACAAACTCATTTCGAGAACATACACAAAGTCCTAGCTATGGACCTAGTGCATCATCATAACTGAGGTCTCTTGCATTTCACTACAAGTAATTGGATGTCATATGGAGATGTTTAGTGAAGTAGAATGGAAAAAATCGAATGCAACTACACAAGAACTAGTCTGTAACTGTCGTTCGGAATCAGTTTTGCGCAGTGTTAACTGAAACATGGATATCTGACTCATACTGAGTCAGTTTTGGCTCCACAAGTAGGCAAAACATTTGCGATGACCAGATGCTTCAAAGGATTCTTCCATAGGGAACTTTTGGAGTACTTTTCTTAAGGAGTTCGTTTAGAAACTTGTATAGAAACTTTCTTAATGAGCTCTCGACAAACGCATTTCGAGAACATACTCAAAGTCCCAGCTATGGACCTAGTGCATATTCGTAACTGAGGTCTCTTGCATTTCCCTACAAGTAATTGGATCTCATATGGAGATGTTTAGTGAAGTAGAATGGACAAAATCGAATGCAACTACACAAGAACTAGTCTGTAACTGTCGTTCGAAATCAGTTTTGCGCAGTTTTAACTGAAACATTGATATCTGACTCATACGGAGTTTGTTTTGGCTCCACAAGTAGTCAAAGTGTTTTTGACGACCAGATGCTTCACAGGATTCTTTCATAGGGAACTTTTGGAGAACTTTTCTTAAGGAGTTCGTTCAGAAACTTGTATAAAAACTTTCTTACTGAGCACTCGACAAACGCATTTCGAGAACATACACAAAGTCCCAGCTATGGACCTAGTGCATCATCATAACTGAGGTCTCTTGCATTTCCCTACAAGTAATTGGATCTCATATGGAGATGTTTAGTTTAGTAGAATCGAAAAAATCGAATGCAACTACACAAGTAGTCTGTAACAGTCGTTCGGAATCAGTTTTGCGCAGTGTTAAGTGAAACATGGATATCTAACTTATACGGAGTCCGTTTTGGCTCCACAAGTAGTGAAAACCTTTGTGAAAACCAGATGCTTTAAAGGACTCTTTCATAGGGAAATTTGGGAGAACTATTCTTAAGGAGTTCGTTCAGAAACTTGTATAGAAACTTTCTTAATGAGCACTCGACAAACTCATTTCGAGAACATACACAAAGTCCTAGCTATGGACCTAGTGCATCATCATAACTGAGGTCTCTTGCATTTCACTACAAGTAATTGGATGTCATATGGAGATGTTTAGTGAAGTAGAATGGAAAAAATCGAATGCAACTACACAAGAACTAGTCTGTAACTGTCGTTCGGAATCAGTTTTGCGCAGTGTTAACTGAAACATGGATATCTGACTCATACTGAGTCAGTTTTGGCTCCACAAGTAGGCAAAACATTTGCGATGACCAGATGCTTCAAAGGATTCTTCCATAGGGAACTTTTGGAGTACTTTTCTTAAGGAGTTCGTTTAGAAACTTGTATAGAAACTTTCTTAATGAGCTCTCGACAAACGCATTTCGAGAACATACTCAAAGTCCCAGCTATGGACCTAGTGCATATTCGTAACTGAGGTCTCTTGCATTTCCCTACAAGTAATTGGATCTCATATGGAGATGTTTAGTGAAGTAGAATGGACAAAATCGAATGCAACTACACAAGAACTAGTCTGTAACTGTCGTTCGAAATCAGTTTTGCGCAGTTTTAACTGAAACATTGATATCTGACTCATACGGAGTCCGTTTTGGCTCCACAAGTAGTCAAAGTGTTTTTGACGACCAGATGCTTCACAGGATTCTTTCATAGGGAACTTTTGGAGAACTTTTCTTAAGGAGTTCGTTCAGAAACTTGTATAAAAACTTTCTTACTGAGCACTCGACAAACGCATTTCGAGAACATACACAAAGTCCCAGCTATGGACCTAGTGCATCATCATAACTGAGGTCTCTTGCATTTCCCTACAAGTAATTGGATCTCATATGGAGAAGTTTAGTTTAGTAGAATGGAAAAAATCGAATGCAACTACACAAGTAGTCTGTAACTGTCGTTCGGAATCAGTTTTGCGCAGTGTTAACTGAAACATGGATATCTAACTTATACGGAGTCCGTTTTGGCTCCATAAGTAGTGAAAACCTTTGTGAAAACCAGATGCTTCAAAGGACTCTTTCATAGGGAACTTTGGGAGAACTTTTCTTAAGGAGTTCGTTTAGAAACTTGTATAGAAACTTTCTTAATGAGCTCTCGACAAACGCATTTCGAGAACATACTCAAAGTCCCAGCTATGGACCTAGTGCATATTCATAACTGAGGTCTCTTGCATTTCCCTACAAGTAATTGGATCTCATATGGAGATGTTTAGTGAAGTAGAATGGAAAAAATCGAATGCAACTACACAAGAACTAGTCTGTAACTGTCGTTCGAAATCAGTTTTGCGCAGTTTTAACTGAAACATGGATATTTGACTCATACGGAGTCCGTTTTGGCTCCACAAGTAGTCAAAGTGTTTTTGACGACCAGATGCTTCACAGGATTCTTTCATAGGGAACTTCTGGAGAACTTTTCTTAAGGAGTTCGTTCAGAAACTTGTATAAAAACTTTCTTACTGAGCACTCGACACACGCATTTCGAGAACATACACAAAGTCCCAGCTATGGACCTAGTGCATCATCATAACTGAGGTCTCTTGCATTTCCCTACAAGTAATTGGATCTCATATGGAGATGTTTAGTTTAGTAGAATCGAAAAAATCGAATGCAACTACACAAGTAGTCTGTAACAGTCGTTCGGAATCAGTTTTGCGCAGTGTTAAGTGAAACATGGATATCTAACTTATACGGAGTCCGTTTTGGCTCCACAAGTAGTGAAAACCTTTGTGAAAACCAGATGCTTTAAAGGACTCTTTCATAGGGAACTTTGGGAGAACTATTCTTAAGGAGTTCGTTCAGAAACTTGTATAGAAACTTTCTTAATGAGCACTCGACAAACTCATTTCGAGAACATACACAAAGTCCTAGCTATGGACCTAGTGCATCATCATAACTGAGGTCTCTTGCATTTCACTACAAGTAATTGGATGTCATATGGAGATGTTTAGTGAAGTAGAATGGAAAAAATCGAATGCAACTACACAAGAACTAGTCTGTAACTGTCGTTCGGAATCAGTTTTGCGCAGTGTTAACTGAAACATGGATATCTGACTCATACTGAGTCAGTTTTGGCTCCACAAGTAGGCAAAACATTTGCGATGACCAGATGCTTCAAAGGATTCTTCCATAGGGAACTTTTGGAGTACTTTTCTTAAGGAGTTCGTTTAGAAACTTGTATAGAAACTTTCTTAATGAGCTCTCGACAAACGCATTTCGAGAACATACTCAAAGTCCCAGCTATGGACCTAGTGCATATTCGTAACTGAGGTCTCTTGCATTTCCCTACAAGTAATTGGATCTCATATGGAGATGTTTAGTGAAGTAGAATGGACAAAATCGAATGCAACTACACAAGAACTAGTCTGTAACTGTCGTTCGAAATCAGTTTTGCGCAGTTTTAACTGAAACATGGATATCTGACTCATACGGAGTCCGTTTTGGCTCCACAAGTAGTCAAAGTGTTTTTGACGACCAGATGCTTCACAGGATTCTTTCATAGGGAACTTTTGGAGAACTTTTCTTAAGGAGTTCGTTCAGAAACTTGTATAAAAACTTTCTTACTGAGCACTCGACAAACGCATTTCGAGAACATACACAAAGTCCCAGCTATGGACCTAGTGCATCATCATAACTGAGGTCTCTTGCATTTCCCTACAAGTAATTGGATCTCATATGGAGATGTTTAGTTTAGTAGAATGGAAAAAATCGAATGCAACTACACAAGTAGTCTGTAACTGTCGTTCGGAATCAGTTTTGCGCAGTGTTAACTGAAACATGGATATCTAACTTATACGGAGTCCGTTTTGGCTCCATAAGTAGTGAAAACCTTTGTGAAAACCAGATGCTTCAAAGGACTCTTTCATAGGGAACTTTGGGAGAACTTTTCTTAAGGAGTTTGTTCAGAAACTTGTATAGAAACTTTCTTAATGAGCACTCGACAAACTCATTTCGAGAACATACACAAAGTCCCAGCTATGGACCTTGTGCATCATCATAACTGAGGTCTCTTGCATTTCCCTACAAGTAATTGGATCTCATATGGAGATGTTTAGTGTAGTAGAATAGAAAAAATCGAATGCAACTACACAAGAACTAGTCTGTAACGGTCGTTCGGAATCAGTTTTGCGCAGTGTTAACTGAAACATGGATATCTGACTCATACGGAGTCCGTTTTGGCTCCATAAGTAGTCAAAACGTTTGCGACGACCAGATGCTTCAAAGGATTCTATCATAGGGAACTTTTGGAGAAATTTTCTTAAGGATTTCGTTCAGAAACTTGTGTAGAAACTTTCTTAATGAGCAGTCGACAAACTCATTTCGAGAACATACACAAAGTCCCAGCTATGGACCTAGTGCATCATCATACCTCAGGTCTCTTGCATTTCCCTACAAGTAAGTGGATCTCATATGGAGATATTTAGTGAAGTATAATGGAAAAAATCGAATGGAACTACACAAGAATTAGTCTGTAACTGTCGTTCGGAATCAGTTTTGCGCAGTGTTAACTGAAACATGGATATCTGACTCATAAGGAGTCCGTTTTGGCTCCAAAAGTAGTCAAAACGTTTGTGACAACCAGATTATTCAAAGGATTCTTTCATAGGGAACTTTTGGAGAACTTTTCTTAAGGAGTTCGTTCAGAAACTTGTATAGAAACTTTTTTAATGAGCATTCGACAAACGCATTTCGAGATAATACACAAAGTCCCAGCTATGGACCTAGTGCATCATCATAAATGAGGTCTCTTGCATTTCCCTACAAGTAATTGGATCTCATATGGAGATGTTTAGTGAAGTAGAATGGAAAAAATCGAATGCAACTACACAAGAACTAGTCTGTAACTGTCGTTCGGAATCAGTTTTGCGCAGTGTTAACTGAAACATGGATATCAGACTCATACGGAGTCCGTTTTGGCTCCACAAGTAGGCAAAACATTTGAGATGACCAGATGCTTCAAAGGATTCTTCCATAGGAAACTTTTGGAGTACTTTTCTTAAGGAGTTCGTTTAGAAACTTGTATAGAAACTTTCTTAATGAGCTCTCGACAAACGCATTTCGAGAACATACTCAAAGTCCCAGCTATGGACCTAGTGCATATTCATAACTGAGGTCTCTTGCATTTCCCTACAAGTAATTGGATCTCATATGGAGATGTTTAGTGAAGTAGAATGGACAAAATCGAATGCAACTACACAAGAACTAGTCTGTAACTGTCGTTCAAAATCAGTTTTCCGCAGTGTTAACTGAAACATGGATATCTGACTCATACGGAGTCCGTTTTGGCTCCACAAGTAGTCAAAGCGTTTTTGACGACCAGATGCTTCAAAGGATTCTTTCATAGGGAACTTTTGGAGAACTTTTCTTAAGGAGTTCGTTCAGAAACTTGGATAGAAACTTTCTTAATGAGCACTCGACAAACGCATTTCGAGAACATACACAAAATCCCAGCTATGGACCTAGTGCATCATCATAACCGAGGTCTCTTGCATTTCCCTACAAGTAATTGGATCTCATATGGAGATGTTTAGTTTAGTAGAATGGAAAAAATCGAATGCAACTACACAAGTAGTCTGTAACTGTCGTTCGGAATCAGTTTTGCGCAGTGTTAACTGAAACATGGATATCTAACTTATACGGAGTCCGTTTTGGCTCCACAAGTAGTGAAAACCTTTGTGAAAACCAGATGCTTCAAAGGACTCTTTCATAGGGAACTTTTGGAGAACTTTTCTTAAGGAGTTCGTTCAGAAACTTGTATAGAAACTTTCTTAATGAGCACTGGACAAACTCATTTCGAGAACATACACAAAGTCCCAGCAATGGACCTTGTGCATCATCATAACTGATGTCTCTTGCAATTCCCTACAAGTAATTGGATCTCATATGGAGATGTTTAGTGAAGTAGAATGGAAAAAATCGAATGCAACTACACAAGAACTAGTCTGTAACTCTTGTTCGGAATCAGTTTTGCGCAGTGTTAACTGAAACATGGATATCTGACTCATACGGAGTCCGTTTTGGCTCCATAAGTAGTCAAAACGTTTGTGACGACCAGATGCTTCAAAGGATTCTATCATAGGGAACTTTTGGAGTACTTTTCTTAAGGAGTTCGTTTAGAAACTTGTATAGAAACTTTCTTAATGAGCAGTCGACAAACTCATTTCGAGAACATACACAAAGTCCCAGCTATGGACCTAGAGCATCATCATAACTGAGGTCTCTTGCATTTCCCTACAAGTAATTGGATCTCATATGGAGATGTTTAGTGAAGTAGAATGGACAAAATCGAATGCAACTACACAAGAACTAGTCTGTAACTGTCGTTCGAAATCAGTTTTC
>NC_057808.1:145367466-145368654 GCF_018294505.1 Triticum aestivum | reverse complement strand
GCAGTGTTAACTGAAACATGGATATCTGACTCATACGGAGTCCGTTTTGGCTCCACAAGAAGTCAAAGCGTTTTTGACGACCAGATACTTCACAGGATTCTTTCATAGGGAACTTTTGGAGCACTTTTCTTAAGGAGTTCGTTCAGAAACTTGTATAGAAACTTTTTTAATGAGCACTCGACAAACGCATTTCGAGATAATACACAAAGTCCCAGCTATGGACCTAGTGCATCATCATAAATGAGGTCCCTTGCATTTCCCTACAAAGAATTGGATCTCATATGGAGATGTTTAGTGAAGTAGAATGGAAAAAATCGAATGCAACTACACAAGAACTAGTATGTAACTGTCGTTCGGAATCAGTTTTGCGCAGTGTTAACTGAAACATGGATATCAGACTCATACGGAGTCCGTTTTGGCTCCACAAGTAGGCAAAACATTTGTGACGACCAGATGCTTCAAAGGATTCTTCCATAGGGAACTTTTGGAGTACTTTTCTTAAGGAGTTCGTTTAGAAACTTGTATAGAAACTTTCTTAATGAGCTCTCGACAAACGCATTTCGAGAACATACTCAAAGTCACAGCTATGGACCTAGTGCATATTCATAACTGAGGTCTCTTGCGTTTCCCTACAAGTAATTGGATATCATATGGAGATGTTTAGTGAAGTAGAATGGACAAAATCGAATGCAACTACACAAGAACTAGTCTGTAACTGTCGTTCGGAATCAGTTTTGCGCAGTGTTAACTGAAACATGGATATCTGACTCATACGGATTCCGTTTTGGCTCCACAAGTAGTCAAAGCGTTTTTGACGACCAGATGCTTCACAGGATTCTTTCATAGGCAACTTTTGGAGAAATTTTCTTAAGGAGTTCGTTCAGAAACTTGTATAGAAACTTTCTTAATGAGCACTCGACAAACGCATTTCGAGAACATACAAAAAGTCCCAGCTATGGACCTAGTGCATCATCATAACTGAGGTCTCTTGCATTTCCCTACAAGTAATTGGATCTCATATGGAGATGTTTAGTTTAGTAGAATGGAAAAAATCGAATGCAACTACACAAGAAGTAGTCTGTAACTGTCGTTCGGAATCAGTTTTGCGCAGAGTTAACTGAAACATGGATATCTAACTCATACAGAGTCCGTTTTGGCTCCACAAGTAGTGCAAACCATTGTGAAAAC
>NC_057808.1:145366992-145367456 GCF_018294505.1 Triticum aestivum | reverse complement strand
GATCTCATATGGAGATGTTTAGTGAAGTAGAATGGAAAAAATCGAATGCAACTACACAAGAACTAGTCTGTAACTCTTGTTCGGAATCAGTTTTGCGCAGTGTTAACTGAAACATGGATATCTGACTCATACGGAGTCCGTTTTGGCTCCATAAGTAGTCAAAACGTTTGTGACGACCAGATGCTTCAAAGGATTCTATCATAGGGAACTTTTGGAGTACTTTTCTTAAGGAGTTCGTTTAGAAACTTGTATAGAAACTTTCTTAATGAGCAGTCGACAAACTCATTTCGAGAACATACACAAAGTCCCAGCTATGGACCTAGAGCATCATCATAACTGAGGTCTCTTGCATTTCCCTACAAGTAATTGGATCTCATATGGAGATGTTTAGTGAAGTAGAATGGACAAAATCGAATGCAACTACACAAGAACTAGTCTGTAACTGTCGTTCGAAATCAGTTTTC
>NC_057808.1:145366541-145366982 GCF_018294505.1 Triticum aestivum | reverse complement strand
AGATGCTTGAAAGGACTCTTTCATAGGGAACTTTTGGAGAACTTTTCTTCAGGAGTTCGTTCAGAAACTTGTATAGAAACTTTCTTAATGAGCACTCGACAAACTTATTTCGAGAACATACACAAAGTCCCAGCTATGGACCTTGTGCATCATCATAACTGAGGTCTCTTGCATTTCCCAACACGTAATTGGATCTCATATGGAGATGTTTAGTGAAGTATAATGGAAAAAATCGAATGCAACTAAACAAGAACTAGTCTGTAACGGTCGTTCGGAATCAGTTTTGCGCAGTGTTAACTGAAACATGGATATCTGACTCATAAGGAGTCCGTTTTGGCTCCACAAGTAGGCAAAACATTTGTGACGACCAGATGCTTCAAAGGATTCTTTCATAGGGAACTTTTGGAGAACTTTTCTTAAGGAGTTCGTTCAGAAACTTGT
>NC_057808.1:145365985-145366449 GCF_018294505.1 Triticum aestivum | reverse complement strand
GATCTCATATGGAGATGTTTAGTGAAGTAGAATGGAAAAAATCGAATGCAACTACACAAGAACTAGTCTGTAACTCTTGTTCGGAATCAGTTTTGCGCAGTGTTAACTGAAACATGGATATCTGACTCATACGGAGTCCGTTTTGGCTCCATAAGTAGTCAAAACGTTTGTGACGACCAGATGCTTCAAAGGATTCTATCATAGGGAACTTTTGGAGTACTTTTCTTAAGGAGTTCGTTTAGAAACTTGTATAGAAACTTTCTTAATGAGCAGTCGACAAACTCATTTCGAGAACATACACAAAGTCCCAGCTATGGACCTAGAGCATCATCATAACTGAGGTCTCTTGCATTTCCCTACAAGTAATTGGATCTCATATGGAGATGTTTAGTGAAGTAGAATGGACAAAATCGAATGCAACTACACAAGAACTAGTCTGTAACTGTCGTTCGAAATCAGTTTTC
>NC_057808.1:145360637-145365370 GCF_018294505.1 Triticum aestivum | reverse complement strand
GAACTAGTCTGTAACGGTCGTTCGGAATCAGTTTTGCGCAGTGTTAACTGAAACATGGATATCTGACTCATAAGGAGTCCGTTTTGGCTCCACAAGTAGGCAAAACATTTGTGACGACCAGATGCTTCAAAGGATTCTTTCATAGGGAACTTTTGGAGAACTTTTCTTAAGGAGTTCGTTCAGAAACTTGTGTAGAAACTTTCTTAATGAGCACTCGACAAACGCGTTTCGAGAACATACACAAAGTCCCAGCTATAGACCTAGTGCATATTCATAACTGAGGTCTCTTGCATTTCCCTACAAGTAATTGGATCTCATATGGAGATGTTTAGTGAAGTAGAATGGAAAAAATCGAATGCAACTACACAAGAACTAGTCTGTAACTGTCGTTCGGAATCAGTTTTGCGCAGTGTTAACTGAAACATCGATATCTGATTAATAAATAGTCCGTTTTGGCTCCACAAGTAGTCAAAAGGTTTGTGATGACCAGATGATTCAAAGGATTCTTCCATAGGGAACTTTTGGAGAACTTTTCTTAAGGAGTTCGTTCAGAAACTTGTATAGAAACTTATTTAATGAGCACTCGACAAACGCATTTTGAGATAATACACAAAGTCCCAGCTATGGACCTAGTGCATCATCATAACTGAGGTCTCTTGCATTTCCCTACAAGTAATTGGATCTCATATGGAGATGTTTAGTGAAGTAGAATGGAAAAAATTGAATGCAACTACACAAGAACTAGTATGTAACTATCTTTCGGAATCAGTTTTGCGCAGTGTTAACTGAAACATGGATATCTGACTCATACGGAGTACGTTTTGGCTCCACAAGTAGGCAAAACAGTTGTGACGACCAGATGCTTCAAAGGATTTTTCCATAGGGAACTTTTGGAGTACTTTTCTTAAGGAGCTCGTTTAGAAACTTGTATAGAAACTTTCTTAATGAGCTCTCGACAAACGCATTTCGAGAACATACTCAAAGTCACAGCTATTGACCTAGTGCATATCCATAAATGAGGTCTCTTGCGTTTCCCTACAAGTAATTGGATATCATATGGAGATGTTTAGTGAAGTGGAATGGACAAAATCGAATGCAACTACACAAGAACTAGTTTGTAACTGTCGTTCGAAATCAGGTTTGCGCAGTGTTAACTGAAACATGGATATCTGACTCATACGGAGTCCGTTTTGGCTCCACAAGTAGTCAAAGCGTTTTTGATGACCAGATGCTTCACAAGATTCTTTCATAGGGAACTTTTGGAGAACTTTTCTTAAGGAGTTCGTTCAGAAACTTGTATAGAAACTTTCTTAATGAGCACTCGACAAACGCATTTCGAGAACATACACAAAGTCCCAGCTATGGACCTAGTGCATCATCATAACTGAGGTCTCTTGCATTTCCCTACAAGTAATTGGATCTCATATGGAGATGTTTAGTTTAGTAGAATGGAAAAAATCGAATGCAACTACACAAGAAGTAGTCTGTAACTGTCGTTCGGAATCAGTTTTGCGCAGTGTTAACTGAAACATGGATATCTAACTCATACGAAGTCTGTTTTGGCTCCACAAGTAGTGCAAACCATTGTGAAAACCAGATGATTCAAAGGACTCTTTCATAGGGAACTTTTGGAGAACTTTTCTTAAGGAGTTCGTTCACTTGTATAGAAACTTTCTTAATGAGCACTCGACAAACTCATTTCGAGAACATACACAAAGTCCCAGCTATGGACCTTGTGCATCATCATAACTGAGGTCTCTTGCATTTCCCTACAAGTAATTGGATCTCATATGGAGATGTTTAGTGAAGTACAATGGAAAAAATCGAATGCAACTACACAAGAACTAGTCTGTAACTGTCGTTCGGAATCAGTTTTGCGCAGTGTTAACTGAAACATGGATATCTGACTCATAAGGACTCCGTTTTGGCTCCACAAGTAGTCAAAACATTTGTGACGACCAGATGCTTCAAAGGATTCTTTCATAGGGAACTTTTGCAGAACTTTTCTTAAGGAGTTCGTTCAGAAACTTGTGTAGAAACTTTCTTAATGAGCACTCGACAAACGCATTTTGAGAACATACACAAAGTCCCAGCTATGGACCTAGTGCATATTCATAACTGAGGTCTCTTGCATTTCCCTACAAGTAATTGGATCTCATATGGAGATGTTTAGTGAAGTAGAATGGAAAAAATCGAATGCAACTACACAAGAACTAGTCTGTAACTGTCGTTCGGAATCAGTTTTGCGCAGTGTTAACTGAAACATGGATATCTGACTCATACGGAGTCCGTTTTGGCTCCATAAGTAGTCAAAACGTTTGTGACGACCAGATGCTTTCTTAATGAGCACTCGACAAACGCAATTCGAGAACATACACAAAGTCCCAGCTATGGACCTAGTGCATATTCATAACTGAGGTCTCTTGCATTTCCCTACAAGTAACTGGATCTCATATGGAGATGTTTAGTGAAGTAGAATGGAAAAAATCGAATGTAACTACACAAGAACTAGTCTGTAACTGTCGTTCGGAATCAGTTTTGTGCAGTGTTAACTGAAACATGGATATCTGACTCATAAGGAGTCAGTTTTGGCTCCACAAGTATTAAAAACGTTTGTGACGACCAGATGATTCAAAGGATTCTTTCATAGGGAACTTTTGGAGAACTTTTCTTAAGGAGTTCATTCTGAAACTTGTATAGAAACTTTCTCAATGAGCACTCGACAAACGCATTTCGAGAACATACACGAAGTCCCAGCTATGGACCTAGTGCATCATCATAACTGAGGTCTCTTACATTTCCCAACAAGTAATTGGATGTCATATGGAGATGTTTAGTGAAGTAGAATGGAAAAAATCGAATGCAACTACACAAGAACTAGTCTGTAAATGTCGTTCAGAATCAGTTTTGCCCAGTGTTAACTGAAACATGGATATCTGACACGTACAGAGTCCGTTTTGGCTCCACAACTAGTCAAAACATTTCTGATGACCAGATGCTTCAAAGGATTCTTTCATAGGGAACTTTTGGAGAACTTTTCTTAAGGAATTCGTTCAGAAACTTGTGTAGAAACTATGAGCAGTCGACAAACTCATTTCGAGAACATACACAAAGTCCCAGCTATGGACCTAGTGCATCATCATAACTGAGGTCTCTTGCATTTCCCTACAAGTAATTGGATCTCATATGGAGATGTTTAGTGAAGTATAATGGAAAAAATCGAATGGAACTACACAAGAATTAGTCTATAACTGTCGTTCGTAATCAGTTTTGCGCAGTGTTAACTGAAACATGGATATCCGACTCATAAGGAGTCCGTTTTGGCTCCACAAGTAGTCAAAACGTTTTTGATGACCAGGTGATTCAAAGGATTCTTTCATAGGGAACTTTTGGAGAACTTTTCTTAAGGAGTTCGTTCAGAAACTTGTATAGAAACTTTTTTCATGAGCACTCGACAAACGCATTTCGAGAACATACACAAAGTCCCAGCTATGGACCTAGTGCATCATCATAACTGAGGTCTCTTGCATTTCCCTACAAGTAATTGGATCTCAGATGGAGATGTTTAGTGAAGTAGAATGGAAAAAATCGAATGCAACTACACAAGAACTAGTCTGTAACTGTCGTTCGGAATCTGTTTTGCCCAGTGTTAACTGAAACATGGATATCTGACTCATACAGAGTCCGTTTTGGCTCCACAACTAGTCAAAACATTTTTGATGACCAGATGCTTCAAAGGATTCTTTCATAGGGAACTTTTGTAGAACTTTTCTTAAGGAGTTCGTTCAGAAACTTGTGTAGAAACTTTCTTAATGAGCAGTCGACAAACTCATTTCGAGAACATACACAAAGTCCCAGCTATGGACCTAGTGCATCATCATAACTGAGGTCTCTTGCATTTCCCTACAAGTAATTGGATCTCATATGGAGATGTTTAGTGAAGTATAATGGAAAAAATCGAATGGAACTACACAAGAATTAGTCTGTAACTGTTGTTCGGAATCAGTTTTGCGCAGTGTTAACTGAAACATGGATATCTGACTCATACGGAGTCCGTTTTGGCTCCATAAGTAGTCAAAACGTTTGTGACGAGCAGATGCTTCAAAGGATTCTATCATAGGGAACTTTTGGAGAACTTTTCTTAAGGAGTTCGTTCAGAAACTTGTGTAGAAACTTTCTTAATGAGCAGTCGACAAACTAATTTTGAGAACATACACAAAGTCCCCGCTATGGACCTAGTGCATCATCATAACTGAGGTCTCTTGCATTTCCCTACAAGTAATTGGATCTCATATGGAGATGTTTAGTGAAGTAGAACGGAAAAAATCGAATGGAACTACACAAGAATTAGTCTGTAACTGTCGTTCGGAATCAGTTTTGTGCAGTGTTAACTGAAACATGGATATTTGACTCATAAGGAGTCCGTTTTGGCTCCACAAGTAGTCAAAACGTTTGTGACGACCAGATGATTCAAAGGATTCTTTCATAGGTAACTTTTGGAGAACTTTTCTTAAGGAGTCCGTTCAGAAACTTGTATAGAAACTTTTTTAATGAGCACTCGACAAACGCATTTCGAGATAATACACAAAGTCCCAGCTATGGACCTAGTGCATCATCATAACTGAGGTCTCTTGCATTTCCCTACAAGTAATTGGATCTCATATGGAGATGTTTAGTGAAGTAGAATGGAAAAAATCGAATGCAACTACACAAGAACTAGTCTGTAACTGTCG
>NC_057808.1:145350669-145360116 GCF_018294505.1 Triticum aestivum | reverse complement strand
CTGCCCGCGCGTGCTCGCCGCCGTTCACCGTCGAACTCGCGGCCACCGTGCCCCGATCGCCCCGACGACGTGCCCGAACGACTCCCCGCCGTCGACTACGTCGACTACGCCCTCGGGAACGAGCCGAGCGCCTCTGCACCGGCCTCCCCGAGCTCGTCTTCAACCTACGGCCGCCGTCGTTCGTCGCCGATTCCGGCTACCCCGCGCCCTCCCCGAGCACGCTGCCACTCCCTACAGCTCCGCTGTGAGCTCCCGCATCTCCTCCCCCTCTCCGTTAGCTCGCTCGCGCTCCGTAGCTGCTCCCCCACGTGCGCACGATCGCCACGCCGCTGAGCTCGCCGCCGGCGGGTCTCCGGTGACCAAATGGTCACGGGCGTAGGCCCACTAGCCCGACCGCACCATGCCGCCCCCGCCTAGCTACTTAGTTCGGCCGTTCGCGCGCTCTAACGAAGCTTCCGTCGGGCACCCGTAGCACCTCGCCGCCGGCGAGCTCGTAGCGGTCGTCTCCGGCCGTTCCAGCCCCTCCGACCACCGCCGTTGGACGCGCGACGTCGAGCCGCGTCGAACGCGCCAAGCCCCGCCCCCGCAAACCCACTGTGGGTGAAACCCGTACCCCTCCCGAGCCGCGCCGCCGTGCGTTTGGTCGCCGGCGTTGCTCCGGCGCCGGGCGCCGACGTGGCACACCTGGGGCCACCCCTTGGTCACTGCCAGTGGCCCCCACGGGCCCTAGTTGACTGGGTTGACCCAGTCAACTGCTGACTGGGCAGGCCCAGTCACTGACATGCGGGCCCCGCCGCAAAAATAAAAGAAAAAGAAAATGTTTTATAAATAAAAATAATTATTTTAACTAATCACTCACTGACATGTGGGGCCCACCCCTCTAATTATACTGTTAGATTAGTTTAAATAGATATTAGAATAACAGAGACTGACATGTGGGTCCCACTGGACCCACCTGTCTGGTTTGACTGGTCAGCCGACCTGTTGACTTGCTGACGTCAGCATTGCCTCATGCTGACGTCATAATTCATTTTTCTTAATATAAATAATTCCAGAAATTCAAATAAACTTTGAAAATTCATATCTTTTAAACCGTAACTCGGATGAAAATGTTTTCTATAAGAAAGTTGCTCAGAACGACGAGGCGAATCCGGATACGCAGTCCGTTCGTCCACCACACCTCCCTAACCTATCGAACTAGCAACTTTCCCCCTCCGGTCCGTCTGTCCGAAAACGCGTAACATCGGGAATACCTCCCGGATGTTCCCCCCCTTCACCGATACCACCTACTGTCGCGTTAGGACACCCCTAGCACCGCTCATTGTCATGTCACGCATCGTCATGCTTATGTTTGCATTGTATTTACTGTTTCTTCCCCCTCTTCTCTCCGGTAGACTACGAGACCGACACTGCTGCTGCCCAGTTCGACTACGGACTCGACGACCCCTCCTACTTGCCAGAGCAACCAGGCAAGCCCCCCCCCCTTGATCACCAGATATCGCCTACTCTTCTCTATACTGCTTGCATTAGAGTAGTGTAGCATGTTACTGCTTTCCGATAATCCTATCCTGATGCATAGCCTGTCATTGTTTCTACAATTGTTACCCTTACCTGCTATCCTACTGCTTAGTATAGGATGCTAGTGTTTCATCAGTGGCCCTACACTCTTGTCCGTCTGCCATGCTATACTACTGGGCCGTGATCACTTCGGGAGGTGATCACGGGTATATACTATATACATTATATACATGACACATGTGGTGACTAAAGTCGGGTCGGCTCGTTGAGTACCCGCAAGTGATTCTGATGAGGGGGCTGAAAGGACAGGTGGCTCCACCCCGGTAGAGGTGGGCCTGGGTTCCTGACAGCCCCCGACTGTTACTTTATGGCGGAGCGACAGGGCAGGTTGAGACCGCCTAGGTGAGAGGTGGGCCTGGCCCTGGTCGGCGTTCACAGATAAACAACACGCTTAACGAGTTCTGGGTATTTGATCTGAGTCTGGCCATTTGGTCTATACGCACTAACCATCTACGTGGGAGTAGTTATGGGTATCCCGACGTCGTGGTATCAGCCGAAGCTCTTTTGACGTCAGCGACTGAGTGGCGCGCGCCGCATTGGACCGTAAGCTCGCGCTTGTATTAAGGGGGCTAGGTCTGCTTCCGGCCGCGTACGCAACGTGCAGGTGTGCATAGGGCGATGGGCCCAGACCCCTGCGCGCATAGGTTTAGACCGGCGTGCTGACCTCTCTGTTGAGCCTAGGTGGGGCTGCGACGTGTTGATCTTACGAGGCCGGGCATGACCCAGAAAAGTGTGTCCGGCCAAATGGGATCGAGCGTGTTGGGTTATGTGGTGCACCCCTGCAGGGAAGTTTATCTATTCGAATAGCCGTGTCCCTCGGTAAAAGGACGACCCGGAGTTGTGCCTTGACCTTATGACAACTAGAACTGGATACTGAATAAAATACACCCTTCCAAGTGCCAGATACAACCCGGTGGTCGCTCTCTAACAGGGCGGCGAGGAGGGGATTGCCGGGTAGGATTATGCTATGCGATGCTACTTGGAGGACTTCAATCTACTCTCTTCTACATGCTGCAAGATGGAGATGTCCAGAAGCGTAGTCTTCGACAGGACTAGCTATCCCCCTTTTAATTCTGGCATTCTGCAGTTCAGTCCACTGATATGCCCCTTTACACATATACCCATGCATATGTAGTGTAGCTCCTTGCTTGCGAGTACTTTGGATGAGTACTCACGGTTGCTTCTCTCCCTCTTTTCCCCCTTTTCCTTTCTATCTGGTTGTCGCAACCAGATGTTGGAGTCCAGGAGCCAGACGCCACCGTCGACGACGACACCTACGACACTGGAGGTGCCTACTACTACGTGCAGGCCGCTGACGACGACCAGGAGTAGTTAGGAGGTCCCAGGCAGGAGGCCTACGCCTCGTTCGATCTGTATCCCTGTTTGTGCTAGCCTTCTTAAGGCAAACTTGTTTACCTTATGTCTGTACTCAGATATTGTTGCTTCCGCTAACTCGTCTATGATCAAGCACTTGTATTCGAGCCCTCGAGGCCCCTGGCTTGTATTATAATGCTTGTATGACTTATTTTTGTTGTAGAGTTGTGTTGTGATATCTTCCCGTGAGTCCCTGATCTTGATCGTACACATTTGCGTGCATGATTAGTGTACGGTCAAATCGGGGGCGTCACAAGTTGGTATCAGAGCCGACTGCCTGTAGGAATCCCCCTTCCACACTCCTTGGCCGAAGTCGAGTCTAGACATTGCAAAACTTTTACTAACATGGTTGTGCGGCTTACGGGCCCACGTCGCCATTGGGTGGTACTAGTATCTTTTACTCCTCGACCTTTACTCTGGGACTCTGAACTCTCTTCTACTCGGGTTAAACGAATTTACTAACTTTAACACTAGGATCCCGTGACCGCGTTCACCCCAAAGATGGATAAGCCATAGTTGTTTCTTAGAATAGTATTTTGAACAATTCACACACTGTCAATTGACTCCTTTGAAACGTCTTTGCTTTCAGATGGAACCCACGAGGCAGGTCGTTCGCCACATGATGGCCATTGGTGCCTCGGGATCACCTGCGGTGCTAGCTGAGATGATGACCTATCTGGGTTATCGCTGGCACCCTGAGTACACCGTCTACGAGGAGTACCAGGATTTTAACCAGGAGCAGTACCGTGCCATCGTCCACCTCTACTCTCGGGAGTACGACTCCACTACTGTGCTGCACACCGCACATGGTGTTGGTGTGACCATCGATATGGCTGTCCACGATGCTGCCTATGCTGCTCTGACACGTCTTCGTGGAGAGTATCAGGAGTTGGACACCTCCCCTTTCAGGCACATTGCTATCGCCTCTGATGTTGGTGCGGAGGGATACTATACTGCTGCCTACTCCACTGTCACCCGAGAGCCCTTCTACCATCAGCACCTGGTTCTGCATGCTGATGGGCTGGATCGAGCTAACCGAGCTCTTCGCCACGAGATGTACACCACCCGTCAGCACCTTTTCCGTGCTCTGACGCTGCTGCACCCCTTTGTCCGGTCTGGACAGGTACCGCGTACTGCGATCTACCCAGCCAGGACCGTGATGCCCCACGGTGTCGGTTGGCCAGAGGTGGGAGGCTACTCTCCCGCACTTGGTCCTCTTCTGCCACCTGAGCATCGGACTCTACACCTGAGTATCCGCGGCCCCCAGTCTGCTGACGTGGAGGGCTATCCGTTGCCTCACTACCAGCTGTCGGGCTACGATTACCTCCACAGTACCTCTTGGGACTGATGTAAGCTTACTTGTAGTATTATTTTCAGTCGCCGCGAGCCTGTGTGCCGCCTATGATGTTTTAGTCTATGTACTGAACTCTGTGTACTGAACTCTATGCATGACCGCTTTTGTAAGTTATGCCGACTACTATGTAATAGCTATCGTGCCCCTTTCATTATGCATGTTTCATCATGAATGATTCTTGTCATTGCAAATTTCTCAATGCTGAACTACCCCTGTTATATATTAGCAGGATGGTTAGACCAGGTGGTCGTGGTCGTGGTGGCGATGCCCCACCACCACCTGAGTACATGGCTGGTATGATCCAATAGTTTGAACTGAACCGCCAATTCATGGAAAATATGATGGCTCAGTTTCCTCGCCCCAATTTGAACCAACAGCCAGCTCAAGTGACTCTTCAAGATTTCATACGCCTCAACCCAACCATCTACCGCAGCTCAACTCAGCCTCTGGATGCTGATGACTGGCTCCGTGACATCACCTATGAGATGGAGTCTGCTGATGTAGCCCCTGCCAGCTATGTCAATTTTTCTTCCTTCTTTCTGAAGGGACCCGCAGCTCAATGGTGGGACGGCCACAGGCGTACTATGCCAGCTGGAACAATCATCACCTGGCCAGACTTCCAAGCTGCTTTCCGTGCCCGCTTCATTCCTTAGGGAGTCATGGACCGGAAGAAGCGTGAGTTTCGCAACCTCACCCAAGGCAACAAAACTGTCGAAGCTTATCAGCGGGAGTTTCTGGACTTGTCCCGCTATGCTGAAGAAGACATTGCAACTGATGCACGCAGACAGGAGAAGTTCCGTGATGGACTACAAGCTGACATCAAGCTCGCACTTCTAGTGCATGACTTCGCCGATTTCGCCACCTTGGTGAATAAGGCCATCAATGTTGAGACTGGTCTGCAGGAATACCAGAGCTCTCACAGGCGCAACCGTGACACGGGCTCATCTTCGGGTTCGCCCGCACAGAAGCGTAAGATATGGATCCCGAACAGCACGTACCGTCCAAATGCATCTGCCCCAAGGCAGACCTATGCTGCACCTCGTCTGCCTCCACCACCATCTAGGCAGACAAGACTTCCAGCTCCACCATCCCAAGCTCCGGTTCCCACTCCCAATAATGGTCTGTGCTACAAGTGTGGACAACCCGGTCACCGTGCCAGGGACTGCCATCAGAATCAGAATCAACTTGCCCTTCCAGCAACGGGCCGTGGTAACAACCAGCCCCGCAGCAACAATGCTAAGCCTTATGGTCGTGCTCATGCCAACCACGTTGATCTCAACGAAGCTCAAGACCAGCCTGCTACTGTGATGGGTACACTCCTCGTAAATTCAGTACCAGCATCCGTTTTATTTGATACAGGTGCATCACATTCATTCATGTCAGAAGATTTTGCATACAAGCACGACGTTAAATGTGAGGAGATGAACACCTCTGTATTGGTCAAAACCCCCGTGGGACAGTGTCAAACCTCCTTGGTTGGCATCGATGTCCCCGTGGAAATCGAAGGGCTGGAATTCTATGCCTCTCCCATTATCCTGAAGTCGTCTAACATCGACCTCATTTTGGGTATGGATTGGTTGAAAGCGCATACTGTTTCTATAGTTTGCGCCACTAAGACCGTCCATCTGCTACACCCTTCTGATGAAATAGTTGCTTACCAAGCTCATCTGGTGCAAAATGCCGAGGAAAGGCTTTACGCATTGAATGCCTTGAACGCTGCACCACTCGAGGGCATTGAAAACATTCCCGTCGTGCGTGAATTCCTCGACGTCTTCCCTGAAGAACTTCCGGGGATTCCCCCTGCTAGAGCTGTCGAATTCATCATCGACTTGAAACCAGGCACCACTCCCATAGCCAAGCGACCCTACAAAATGCCGCCGCATGAACTCCTTGAGCTTAAGGAGGAAATCGACAAGTCTCTTCGCAAAGGATTCATTCGCCCAAGTTGCTCTCCTTGGGGAGCACCTTCTCTCTTTGTCAAGAAGAAGGATGGGACTAACCGATTGGTTCAAGACTACCGTCCTATAAACCAAGCTACCATTCAGAATAAATACCCTCTTCCTCGGATCAATGATCTGTATGATCAACTGGCGGGTTCGTCAGTGTTCTCTAAGCTCGACTTGAGGTTGGGCTACCACCAGATCTGTGTTCGCGAAGAGGATATCCCAAAGACCGCCTTCGTGACTCGCTATGGTTCATACGAGTACACCGTCATGTCTTTCGGTTTAACCAATGCTCCAGCCACCTTCTCTCGTCTGATGAACTACATATTCATGGATTACCTCGACAAGTTCGTCGTGGTTTATCTGGATGATATCCTGATATTCTACAAGAACGAAGAAGAACATGCTGAACATCTTCGACTTGTGCTGGAAAAGCTACGAGAACATCAACTATATGCCAAGTTCTCCAAATGTGAATTCTGGCTACCGGAGGTAACCTATCTTGGGCATGTCATCTCTAAGGATGGTATTGCCGTCAACCCCGAGCGAGTTCAGGCTATTCTTGATTGGACTCCTCCCAAGAACGTTAAGCAAGTCAGAAGTTTTCTCGGTCTCGCCAGCTATTGCCGTCGATTTGTCGAGAACTTCTCCAAGATCGCCAGGCCTCTGACTAACCTGTTACATAAGGGCGTCAAGTTCCAATGGACAGACAAATGTCAGGAAAGTTTCCAGGCACTCAAAGACAAGTTGACTTCTGCCCCAGTTCTAGCTCCACCTGATACTAAGAAGGACTTCGTCATTTACTGCGACGCTTCCCGTCAAGGGTTAGGCTGTATCCTAATGCAAGACCACAAAGTGATTGCTTATGCCTCTCGACAATTGCGCCCTCACGAAGAGAACTACCCAGTTCACGGCCTCGAACTTGCTGCTGTCATTCATGCACTGAAGCAGTGGCGACATTACCTTCTCGGTAATCGTTGCGAGATCTTCACTGACCACCAAAGTCTGAAGTATCTGTTTACTCAACCAGATCTGAACCTCCGTCAATAGAGATGGATGGAGCTTGTTGCAGACTTTGACTTGGGTATTTCCTATACGCCAGGCAAGGCTAATGTAATGGCTGATGCCTTGAGCCGCAAGTCTTACTGCAACCACCTCCAGGTTCACAAAGTTCAGCCCTCGCTTGTTGAAGAATTCAGGAAGCTGAACCTCCATGTTGTTCCTCCGGGTGCACTCATTCCCCCTCCTAAGGAGTTTGGCAAGGTGAACCTCCACGTTGTTACCCAGGGTTCTCTCAATACCCTAGTTGCTAAACAAGATCTCGAGGACAGCATCAAAAGGCTACAGCAGTATGACTCTGAAGCCCACAAGATTAAGCGCTACCTCGCAGAAGGAAAGCCCTCATTCTTCACCATTGCTGAAGATGGCACCCTATACTTCAAGGGCCGCCTAGTGGTGCCATGTGCAGAGAAAAACCTGGATATGACACAGGAAGTTATGAAAGAAGCTCATGATACGCCTCTATGTATCCATCCTGGTAGTACAAAGATGTATCAAGACATCCGACAGAGATTCTGGTGGTCTAATATGAAGCAAGACATTGCTCGTTATGTTGCTGAGTGTGACGTTTGCCGTCGTATCAAAGCATAACATCAAAGGCCTGCTGGAACCCTACAACCTATATCTATTCCTGAATGAAAATGGGACCATGTTGAGATGGACTTCGTCACTAGATTTCCCAAATCACAGAAAGGTAATGATGCTATTCTTGTCGTCATTGACCGGCTTTCCAAAGTTGCACATTTCCTGGCAGTCAAAGAAACGATCACTGCTAGCCAGTTGGCAACGCTCTATATGTCCAGGATTGTTTCACTCCACGGTATTCCATTGGTTATCAGTTCAGACCGTGGTAGCTTATTCACTTCAAGATTCTGGGCAAGTTTCCAAGAAGCTATGGGAACTCATCTGTCATTCAGTACTGCGTTTCATCCTCAATCGCAAGGACAAGTTGAACGCGTCAACCAAGTTCTCAAAGACATGCTTCGAGCTTGCGTTATTTCCTTCGGCAAGAAATGGGAGGAATCTCTCCCGTATGCTGAGTTCTCTTATAATAATAGCTATCAAGCTAGTCTGAAGATGGCCCCCTTCGAAGTGTTATATGGACGAAAGTGCAGAACCCCTCTCAACTGGTCAGAAACTGGGGAACGTCCACTCTTCGGTCCGGATATTATCCAAGATGCCGAAGAACAAGTCCGCATTATTCGCGAGAATCTCAAGACTGCTCAGTCACGTCAGAAGAGTCAGTATGACCGTCATCATAAAGACATGGTCTATCAACCTGGCGAAAAGGCTTATCTTCGAGTCACACCTATGAAGGGTGCTCACCGCTTCGGGATCAAGGGCAAACTAGCTCCTCGCTATATTGGCCCATTCACTATCCTCGAAAGGCGTGGAAAAGTGGCATACCAACTGGAACTACCGCCGAACCTTTCTCAGGTTCACGATGTGTTCCATGTGTCACAGCTCCGCCGTTGCTTCAAGGATCCAATCCGAGCTGTGGATCATGAAGTGCTCGAATTGCAGCAAGACCTCACCTATAAGGAGCATCCGGTCCGCATTCTCGACCAAGCTGAACGCCGCACACGTCAGAAGGCGATCAAGTTTCTCAAAGTCCAGTGGTCGCACCATTCTGAAGATGAGGCCACTTGGGAACGAGAGGATCGTCTGCGCGAAGAATACCCCGCACTGTTTCCTTCTACCTCCTAAATATCGGGACGAGATTTCTTGTAGTGGAGGAGATTTGTAACACCCTGGGAATCATGCTACAGTAACTCCCTGTGATTAAGCTAATCATGTTGCTAAACAGGGCTTGATCACATTTGAATCACCTTCCTTTTCTAACTCCTAGTTCAAACTTCAAATATAATTAAAGTGAAAAATAAAAGTTTTCAAAAACTCAAACAAAAATGTTCTGTGGGTGCTAAATAATACACTGGCAATTATGGTGGAGAAAACTCCTTTTTATAAAATGCCTAAATACTTTAAATGAAATAAAACAGAAAAGGAAATAAACAAATAAAAGGAAAACAGAAAACAAAACAGAACAGAAAAAGAAAAAAAAGGAGAAGGCCCGTTCCCCCACTGCACCCCGGCCAAAACTGGGCCGCCACCCCCGAACCCCCCCGGCCCAGTCGCCCC
>NC_057808.1:145345250-145350314 GCF_018294505.1 Triticum aestivum | reverse complement strand
GGCACCGACGCCGGAGAGGATAAGGGCGCCAGCGGCCCCCGCCTCCTCGGGCCTCTCTCCCACTCACCCCGCTCACTCCCTCGGCCTCTGCGCCTCTCCCCCGCCAGATCCACCTCTCTCTCCCCTTCGATCCCCTCTGCCCGCGCGTGCTCGCCGCCGTTCACCGTCGAACTCACGGCCACCGTGCCCCGATCGCCCCGACGACGTGCCCGAACGACTCCCCGCCGTCGACTACGTCGACTACGCCCTCGGGAACGAGCCGAGCGCCTCTGCACCGGCCTCCCCGAGCTCGTCTTCAAACTACGGCCGCCGTCGTTCGTCGCCGATTCCGGCTACCCCGCGCCCTCCCCGAGCACGCTGCCACTCCCTACAGCTCCGCTGTGAGCTCCCGCATCTCCTCCCCCTCTCCGTTAGCTCGCTCGCGCTCTGTAGCTGCTCCCCCACGCGCGCTCGATCGCCACGCCGCGGAGCTCGCCGCCGGCGGGTCTCCGGTGACCAAATGGTCACGGGCGTAGGCCCACTAGCCCGACCGCACCATGCCGCCCCCGCCTAGCTACTTAGTTCGGCCGTTCGCGCGCTCTAACGCAGCTTCCGTCGGGCACCCGTAGCACCTCGCCGCCGGCGAGCTCGTAGCGGTCGTCTCCGGCCGTTCCAGCCCCTCCGACCACCGCCGTTGGACGCGCGACATCGAGCCGCGTCGAACGCGCCAAGCCCCGCCCCCGCAAACCCACTGTGGGTGAAACCCGTACCCCTCCCGAGCCGCGCCGCCGTGCGTTTGGTCGCCGGCGTTGCTCCGGCGCCGGCCGCCGACGTGGCACACCTGGGGCCACCCCTGGGTCACTGCCAGTGGCCCCCACGGGCCCCAGTTGACTGGGTTGACCCAGTCAACTGCTGACTGGGCAGGCCCAGTCACTGACATGCGGGCCCCGCCGCAAAAATAAAAGAAAAAGAAAATGTTTTATAAATAAAAATAATTATTTTAACTAATCACTCACTCACATGTGGGGCCCACCCCTCTAATTATACTGTTAGATTAGTTTAAATAGATATTAGAATAACAGAGACTGACATGTGGGTCCCACTGGACCTACCTGTCTGGTTTGACTGGTCAGCCGACCTGTTGACTTGCTGACGTCAGCATTGCCTCATGCTGACGTCATAATTCATTTTCTTAATATAAATAATTCCAGAAATTCAAATAAACTTTGAAAATTCATATCTTTTAAACCGTAACTCGGATGAAAATGTTTTCTATATGAAAGTTGCTCAGAACGACGAGGCGAATCCGGATACGCAGTCCGTTCATCCACCACACCTCCCTAACCTATCGAACTAGCAACTTTCCCCCTCCGGTCCGTCTGTCCGAAAACACGTAACATCGGGAATACCTCCCGGATGTTCCCCCCCTTCACCGATACCACCTGCTGTCGCGTTAGGACACCCCTAGCACCGCTCATTGTCATGTCACGCATCGTCATGCTTATGTTTGCATTGTATTTACTGTTTCTTCCCCCTCTTCTCTCCGGTAGACTACGAGACCGACACTGCTGCTGCCCAGTTCGACTACGGAGTCGACGACCCCTCCTACTTGCCAGAGCAACCAGGCAAGCCCCCCCTTGATCACCAGATATCGCCTACTCTTCTCTATACTGCTTGCATTAGAGTAGTGTAGCATGTTGCTGCTTTCCGATAATCCTATCCTGATGCATAGCCTGTCATTGTTTCTACAATTGTTACCCTTACCTGCTATCCTACTGCTTAGTATAGGATGCTAGTGTTTCATCAGTGGCCCTACACTCTTGTCCGTCTGCCATGCTATACTACTGGGCCGTGATCACTTCGGGAGGTGATCACGGGTATATACTATATACATTATATACATGACACATGTGGTGACTAAAGTCGGGTCGGCTCGTTGAGTACCCGCAAGTGATTCTGATGAGGGGGCTGAAAGGACAGGTGGCTCCACCCCGGTAGAGGTGGGCCTGGGTTCCTGACAGCCCCCGACTGTTACTTTATGGCGGAGCGACAAGGCAGGTTGAAACCGCCTAGGTGAGAGGTGGGCCTGGCCCTGGTCGGCGTTCGCAGGTAAACAACACGCTTAACGAGTTCTGGGTATTTGATCTGAGTCTGGCCATTTGGTCTATACGCACTAACCATCTACGTGGGAGTAGTTATGGGTATCCCGACGTCGTGGTATCAGCCGAAGCTCTTTTGACGTCAGCGACTGAGTGGCGCGCGCCGCATTGGACCGTAAGCTCGCGCTTGTATTAAGGGGGCTAGGTTTGCTTCCGGCCGCGTACGCAACGTGCAGGTGTGCATAGGGCGATGGGCCCAGACCCCTGCGCGCATAGGTTTAGACCGGCGTGCTGACCTCTCTGTTGAGCCTAGGTGGGGCTGCGACGTGTTGATCTTACGAGGCCGGGCATGACCCAGAAAAGTGTGTCCGGCCAAATGGGATCGAGCGTGTTGGGTTATGTGGTGCACCCCTGCAGGGAAGTTTATCTATTCGAATAGCCGTGTCCCTCGGTAAAAGGACGACCCGGAGTTGTGCCTTGACCTTATGACAACTAGAACTGGATACTGAATAAAATACACCCTTCCAAGTGCCAGATACAACCCGGTGGTCGCTCTCTAACAGGGCGACGAGGAGGGGATTGCCGGGTAGGATTATGCTATGCGATGCTACTTGGAGGACTTCAATCTACTCTCTTCTACATGCTGCAAGATGGAGATGTCCAGAAGCGTAGTCTTCGACAGGACTAGCTATCCCCCTTTTAATTCTGGCATTCTGCAGTTCAGTCCACTGATATGCCCCTTTACACATATACCCATGCATATGTAGTGTAGCTCCTTGCTTGCGAGTACTTTGGATGAGTACTCACGGTTGCTTCTCTCCCTCTTTTCCCCCTTTTCCTTTCTATCTGGTTGTCGCAACCAGATGTTGGAGTCCAGGAGCCAGACGCCACCGTCGACGACGACACCTACGACACTGGAGGTGCCTACTACTACGTGCAGGCCGCTGACGACGACCAGGAGTAGTTAGGAGGTCCCAGGCAGGAGGCCTACGCCTCGTTCGATCTGTATCCCTGTTTGTGCTAGCCTTCTTAAGGCAAACTTGTTTACCTTATGTCTGTACTCAGATATTGTTACTTCCGCTAACTCGTCTATGATTGAGCACTTATATTCGAGCCCTCGAGGCCCCTGGCTTGTATTATAATGCTTGTATGACTTATTTTTGTTGTAGAGTTGTGTTGTGATATCTTCCCGTGAGTCCCTGATCTTGATCGTACACATTTGCGTGCATGATTAGTGTACGGTCAAATCGGGGGCGTCACACATAGGGAACTTTTGGAGAACTTTTCTTAAGGAGTTCGTTCAGAAACTAGTATAGAAACTTTCTTAATGAGCACTCGACAAATGCATTTCAAGAACATACACAAAGTCCCAGCTATGGACCTAGTGCATCATCATAACTGAGGTCTCTTGCATTTCCCTACAAGTAATTCGATCTCATATGGAGATGTTTAGTGAAGTATAATGGAAAAAATCGAATGCAACTACACAAGAACTAGTCTGTAACGGTCGTTCGGAATCAGTTTTGCGCAGTGTTAACTGAAACATGGATATCTGACTCATAAGGAGTCCGTTTTGGCTCCACAAGTAGTCAAAACGTTTGTGATGACCAGGTGATTCAAAGGATTCTTTCATAGGGAACTTTTGGAGAACTTTTCTTAAGGAGTTCGTTCAGAAACTTGTATAGAAACTTTTTTAATGACCACTCGACAAACGCATTTCAAGAACATACACAAAGTCCCAGCTATGGACCTAGTGCATCATCATAACTGAGGTCTCTTGCATTTCCCTACAAGTAATTGGATCTCATATGGAGATGTTTAGTGAAGTAGAATGGAAAAAATCGAATGCAACTACACAAGAACTAGTCTGTAACTGTCGTTCGGAATCAGTTTTGCCCAGTGTTAACTGAAACATGGATATCTGACTCATACAGAGTCCGTTTTGGCTCCACAACTAGTCAAAACATTTCTGATGACCAGATGCTTCAAAGGATTCTTTCATAGGTAACTTTTGGAGAACTTTTCTTAAGGAGTTCGTTCAGAAACTTGTGTAGAAACTTTCTTAATGAGCAGTCGACAAACTCATTTCGAGAACATACACAAAGTCCCAGCTATGGACCTAGTGCATCATCATAACTGAGGTCTCTTGCATTTCCCTACAAGTAATTGGATCTCATATGGAGATGTTTAGTGAAGTATAATGGAAAAAATCGAATGGAACTACACAAGAATTAGTCTGTAACTGTTGTTCGGAATCAGTTTTGCGCAGTGTTAACTGAAACATGGATATCTGACTCATACGGAGTCCGTTTTGGCTCCATAAGTAGTCAAAACGTTTGTGACGACCAGATGCTTCAAAGGATTCTATCATAGGGAACTTTTGGAGAACTTTTCTTAAGGAGTTCGTTCAGAAACTTGTGTAGAAACTTTCTTAATGAGCAGTCGACAAACTCATTTCGAGAACATACACAAAGTCCCAGCTATGGACCTAGTGCATCATCATAACTGAGGTCTCTTGCATTTCCCTACAAGTAATTGGATCTCATATGGAGATGTTTAGTGAAGTAGAACGGAAAAAATCGAATGGAACTACACAAGAATTAGTCTGTAACTGTCGTTCGGAATCTGTTTTGTGCAGTGTTAACTGAAACATGGATATTTGACTCATAAGGAGTCCGTTTTGGCTCCACAAGTAGTCAAAACGTTTGTGACGACCAGATGATTCAAAGGATTCTTTCATAGGTAACTTTTGGAGAACTTTTCTTAAGGAGTTCGTTCAGAAACTTGTATAGAATCTTTTTTAATGAGCACTCGACAAACGCATTTCGAGATAATACACAAAGTCCCAGCTATGGACCTAGTGCATCATCATAACTGAGGTCTCTTGCATTTCCCTACAAGTAATTGGATCTCATATGGAGATGTTTAGTGAAGTAGAATGGAAAAAATCGAATGCAACTACACAAGAACTAGTCTGTAACTGTCG
>NC_057808.1:145314843-145344809 GCF_018294505.1 Triticum aestivum | reverse complement strand
GTTTAGAAACTTGTATAGAAACTTTCTTAATAAGCTCTCGACAAACGCATTTCGAGAACATACTCAAAGTCCCAGCTATGGACCTAGTGCATATTCATAACTGAGATCTCTTGCATTTCCCTACAAGTAATTGGATCTCATATGGAGATGTTTAGTGAAGTAGAATGGACAAAATCGAATGCAACTACACAAGAACTAGTCTGTAACTGTCGTTCGAAATCAGTTTTGCGCAGTGTTAACTGAAACATGGATATCTGACTCATACGGAGTCCGTTTTGGCTCCACAAGTATTCAAAGCGTTTTTGACGACCATATGCTTCACAGGATTCTTTCATAGGGAACTTTTGGAGAACTTTTCTTAAGGAGTTCGTTCATAAACTAGTATAGAAACTTTCTTAATGAGCACTCGACAAATGCATTTCGAGAACATACACAAAGTCCCAGCTATGGACCTAGTGCATCATCATAACTGAGGTCTCATGCATTTCCCTACAAGTAATTGGATCTCATATGGAGATGTTTAGTTTAGTAGAATGGAAAAAATCGAGTGCAACTACACAAGAAGTAGACTGTAACTGTCGTTCGGAATCAGTTTTGCGCAGTGTTAACTGAAACATGGATATCTAACTCATACGGAGTCCGTTTTGGCTCCACAAGTAGTGAAAACATTTGTGAAAACCAGATGCTTCAAAGGACTCTTTCATAGGGAACTTTTGGAGAACTTTTCTTAAGGAGTTCGTTCAGAAACATGTATAGAAACTTTCTTAATGAGCACTCGACAAACTCATTTCGAGAATATACACTGAGGTCTCTTGCATTTCCCTACAAATAATTGGATCTCATATGGAGATGTTTAGTGAAGTATAATGGAAAAAATCGAATGCAACTACACAAGAACTAGTCTGTAACGGTCGTTCGGAATCAGTTTTGCGCAGTGTTAACTGAAACATGGATATCTGACTCATAAGGAGTCCGTTTTGGCTCCACAAGTAGTCAAAACGTTTGTGACGACCAGATGATTCAAAGGATTCTTTCATAGGGAACTTTTGGAGAACTTTTCTTAAGGAGTTCGTTAAGAAACTTGTGTAGAAACTTTCTTAATGAGCACTCGACAAACGCATTTCGAGAACATACACAAAGTCCCAGCTATGGACCTAGTGCATATTCATAACTGAGGTCTCTTGCATTTCCCTACAAGTAATTGGATCTCATATGGAGATGTTTAGTGAAGTTGAATGGAAAAAATCGAATGCAACTACACAAGAACTAGTCTGTAACTGTCGTTCGGAATCAGTTTTGCGCAGTGTTAACTGAAACATGGATATCTGACTCATAAGGAGTCCGTTTTGGCTCCACAAGTAGTAAAAACGTTTGTGACGACCAGATGATTCAAAGGATTCTTTCATAGGGAACTGTTGGAGAACTTTTTTTAAGGAGTTCGTTAAGAAACTTGTATAGAAACTTTCTCAATGAGGACTCGACAAACGCATTTCAAGAACATACACAAAGTCCTAGCTATGGACCTAGTGCATCATCACAACTGAGGTTTCTTGCATTTCCCTACAAGTAATTGGATGTCATATGGAGATGTTTAGTGAAGTAGAATGGAAAAAATCGAATGGAACTACACAAGAACTAGTCTGTAACTGTCGTTCGGAATCAGTTTTGCGCAGTGTTAACTGAAACATGGATATCTGACTCATACAGAGTCCGTTTTGGCTCCACAAGTAGTCAAAACATTTGTGATGACCATATGCTTCAAAGGATTCTTTCATAGGGAACTTTTGGAGAACTTTTCTTAAGGAGTTCATTCAGAAACTTTCTTAATGAGCAGTCGACAAACTCATTTCCAGAACATACACAAAGTCCCAGCTATGGACCTAGTGCATCATCATAACTGAGGTCTCTTGCATTTCCCTACAAGTAATTGGATCTCATATGGAGATGTTTAGTGAAGTATATTGGAAAAAATCGAATGGAACTACACAAGAATTAGTCTGTAACTGTCGTTCGGAATCAGTTTTGCGCAGTGTTAACTGAAACATGGATATCTGACTCATAAGGAGTCCGTTTTGGCTCCACAAGAAGTCAAAACATTTGTGACGACCAGATGATTCAAAGGATTCTTTCATAGGGAACTTTTGGAGAACTTTTCTTAAGGAGTTCGTTCAGAAACTTGTATAGAAACTTTTTTAATGAGCACTCGACAAACGCATTTCGAGAACATACACTAAGTCCCAGCTATGGACCTAGTGCATCATCATAACTGAGGTCTCTTGCATTTCCCTACAAGTAATTGGATCTCATATGGAGATGTTTAGTGAAGTAGATTGGAAAAAATCGAACGCAACTACACAAGAACTAGTCTGTAACTATTGTTCGGAATCAGTTTTGCGCAGTGTTAACTGAAACATGGATATCTGACTCATACGGAGTCCGTTTTGGCTCCACTAGTAGGCAAAACATTTGTTACGACCAGATGCTTCAAAGGATTCTTCCATAGGGAACTTTTGGAGTACTTTTTTAAGGAGTTCGTTTAGAAACTTTCTTAATGAGCACTCGACAAACGCATTTCGAGAACATACTCAAAGTCCCAGCTATGGACCTAGTGCATATTCATAACCGCCCTTCTTTTCCGTCGTTCATCGGTGTTCGTCGCCGCCCTTCTTTTCCCTTGTTTATATCCGTGGGTTAGATCCAAAAACCACATAGATCTCGTGCGATCTCGTGCTTTTAGTAGTTTCAGCACCTATTTGATATCCAACTCATCTCACCTTAGTGAACCTTCAGTATACTGGAATTTAGGTCAGAATATCTTTTGTTTTTCCCATGCGCGGTAGATCTGAAATTACCATAGCAAGATGTGAAACTTGTTTCTTCCTTCTCTTACACCCTTTGAATACCAGATTGGCCGGTTTAACCTCACAGAAAAAATGATGACCCAGTAGATACCATTAGTCCCCTGTTGAACCGCCAATGCATTACAATATTCCATTGCCTGACTCCGGTTTACCAATATGCTAGTATCCTCATACCGCTGTATAGTTGTCCACTGTAAATCTTAAACCGGTAACACTCATGTTTCAGATTTTCCTTGTCATGGCTAAACAAGTTTATGAGTGCAATTGGGCTCCCTCTCGAGTAACCGAGGAGCAATTGAACAACCTTGTTAAGACGGGCGCCCTAGCCAAGAAAGATGTCATTCACTGGAGGGTCCCTGGCCCAGAAAATCCTCCTACACCCAAGGATGGAGAAGTAGTCGTGTTTGCTGATCATCTCGCACGAGGTTTTAGCCCTCCCGGTTCAAAAAATTTCCGAGATGTGCTAGCCAATTTTTAGCTGCGCCCTCAAGACATTGGTCCCAACTCTGTTACTAATATCTGCCACTTCCAAGTATTCTGTGAAGCTTATCTGCAAGAAGAAACAACGGTCGAACTGTTTAGGGATTTCTTTCATTTAAACCGTCGCACCGAGTTCTCAGATGGACCCAATATGGAACAAGGCGGAATGGCGGTTCAGAAGAGAAAACAAGTCACCTTCCCCCATCCCAAACTCCACAGTCACCCCAAAGAGTGGAACCAAACTTGGTTTTACTGCATGGATACCTCTCCATCTGACGAAAATCCCCTGTCGGGTTACCGCCCTGAACGCCTGAGCAACACACACTTGTTTCCTCAGAGGCTGACAGCAAGAGAACGGGCCAACTATGCTCCCCAACTTTCGAAGCTTAGAGCCTTCATGGCGAACGGTTTGACAGGAGTCGATCTTGCTCGTTGCTGGATAAGCTGGAGCATTCTGCCCTTAAGCCGGCGCCCCGGTTTGATGTGTGAGTACACGGGGAGTTTGAAGGATGCTCAGCGGCACATTGACATTCAGCTTACAGATGACGAAGTCACTTAGGCTGTAAAGAAAATACTGAACGAACCGGAGGCCGTCTGTGCCCAAACCGGGTTACTCCCTTTCTGCACCTTCAATAAACCACCAACTGTAAGAATCATATAAACCTTTGTATCTGAATTTGCTTCTGTCCCAATATTCTCTGAAAGTATGATTAGTTTTCCGACAGGGTGATGATCCGTTCTGGAACAAGAAACCATCACAAGATAAACCGGCAAAACCGCAAGACAAACCGGTCAAGCCAGTTCGTCAAAAGACCAAGGTTTTCAAGAAACCTGCCAAGAGAAGGACCACTGCATCCTCCGATCTACCAGCTGATGACAATGTGCGTAATCCGGAATCAGAGGTAGAACTTGACTCTCTTGGCTTATTTTTCATACATCTCATTGACAATGATTATTATCAGGACGACGCTGAAGGCAGTCACGCCGAGGATGCAGAGGTAACTATTCTTTCCTCCGATTCAGATCCTCTGCCAACATCAAAAATCCATCAAGCAAACCGGAAAGTAAAATTTTCTCGCCCTCTTGCTTATTTGGATCCAAACTTTCTTTTGAAGACGCAGCAACACGAAGCTCGCCGTACAACCCGGCACAGCGGCCAGGTAGTTACCTCCGCCGGTTTATCGAACAGTCCGGTTCGGAAACGCCGATCAGAGGTCTCTTACCCCTTTGTTTTCGCCAGCCTCTTAACCTGTCTGATTCATATTATCAGGGTATTTCTCACTCATCCTCTGGCGAGTCTTCGTCCACACAGCTTCCACCTCTCAAAACAGTTCCTGGGTGAGTTATGCACATGTCTTTATTCTTGATATGTTATCTTTTCATACTGTACTGATCCTTATGTCTTATCCTTTCGTAGCGCCAAGCCAAGGCCCAGCAAGAAAGCTCGGTTGAGCAAACCGGCTGACGAAAATGTAGCTGCTGAACCGGAAACAACTCCAGACCTGGAAGGAACCGATGCTGACGCCATGCTTCATGATCCGCCGCTTCAAGATCATGATTTTCTTGCTGAACAAGTGCAAGTTGATATTACAAGTCATGCAGACCGGCCAACCAGCCCCGTCCGAACTGGTGACAAACCGGTCAGTCCAACGAAGGACACTGATAAACCGCCAACTCCGGCAAGAGCTGCGGATGAACAAGATGATGATGTTATGATTACTGGCACTGGCCACTCCACTCCAGGCAACCCTTTAGCTTTGTCAAAGCATACTGCCAAGGACGATCTCTGCGCTATCGGCAAAGGCAAATGGAATGCCGATTTATCAAGCTTCGCCAACCTCAGTGTTCAAGATATTCACTCTGGCTTCTTGAACCGTCTATATACCAGTCGCGACTATGAAGCTAGTTTAGTAAACTTGATAAAGGAGCGATATGAGGTAACCACTGTCTTTCTCCTTTGTCCAATTTCAGTTCATCGGCTCGTAGTAGCTCCCAAGTGACGGTTTACGATACCAATCTAAACCGGGACTTTTGTCATAACTTAACCTTGCCTATTTAGCCTCCAGGGACCGGATTACCTTATTAAGATGAACCGGTTCTTTATAACTTGCCATACTGCTCTTTCGCCGGTATAGTCCCCAAGGGCCGGTTTAACTTTATAAAGATGAACCGGGACTGTAGAAAAACTCCCATATCAACAGCGTTTGAGCAAACACACATTAGCCCCCAAGTACCAAGCTTAATACCTGTATTGTGTTTGGGACTTGTAAAAATTTCTGAGTAAACGCAAATATGCATTAGCCCCCAAGTACTAAGGGCATAACTTGTTATGTGCTTGGTACTTCAAATATGTACTGTCAACTCACTATGTATCTGTCTCTTTGCAGGCAGAGCTGAGCAAGAAATAACGCCAAACCGCTGATCTGCAGGAGAACATCAAAACCCAGCAATCTGAAGCCTCCAAAGCGAAGGAAGAATTGACCCGCACTCTAGGCGCTATGGAGAAACTGAAAGAGGGCTTCAACAAAGAGCGGGCGGATTGGGAGACTGAAAAAGCCGCTTTCTTAAAAAGGGCTGAAAACGCAGAACCCGCTCTTAAACCGGTGGTTGACGAGCTGACTGGTGTAAAGTGGCAAGTGCATGCTATGACCTCTGTTGTGTTTGGTAAGCATCCTTCCTTTATGCTTTCAACATATCCTCTCATGCGTTGCCAGTTTACTGATGTTTGTAATGATACAGGAACCCGCATTAGCCATCTGGGCTCAGATATGCAGAAGAAGTTGAAGGCTACCTACACGCTGATAGAGCAACTTTATACCGGTGCACAACGGATTATCTGCACCGCTTCGCACAATAAGCCACCCCCGACGTTGATCAAGGATACCTAAGATAGGCTATCTATGATGCCTGCCCGGATAGAAGAGCTGAAGAGGTCTGCTACAAGGGCTGGCGCTCTGACCGCGCTAACCCGGGCAAAAGCATGGGTGCCTGATCTTGACCCGACGGACGTGGCTAAAGGCTATCCAAGCTTGAAAGAGGACGGATCATAATTTTGCACTGAAGACCTCCGCGCCATAAACCGGGAAGTACGTCCACTAGCTTATCAACTTGCTAAAGAAGCTGATCTTTCACATTATCATGCGAGTTATGATATCAACAACAAGCGGGTTGCCGCACATGCTCTTGAAACTCAAAGCCTGATCCCTCCAATCCGTAAGCACACTTATGCTCCTGATATTGAACCGTCCACCCTTATAAGCGACGAAGCTATGTTCCAAGCTTTAACTGGGATCGACTGGACAACTATTGACTTCTAGCCGCTGGGTTGGGACGAAGAAGAAGAACCGGGGCAAGATGACCCGCAGCCGTCAGGTCAAGCTGCTCAGTGATCATAATCCGGTGGCCGGTTTATCCTTCCATACTGCAATGTTTATTGAGAAACAATTATTTTGTTGAGTACTGAAACGCCTTGTAATAGGCTAGTTAAACAATTGGTCAGTTATTCCTTCGTGCATATTTATCTGCAACTGATGCGTGTTAATCCGCTATGCTTTGAGATATGATGTTCATAATCCCTAGCTTTTTATTCCAATTGTTCCTGCAGATAAAAAGCTTAAAATTCCCTGGCGGTTTACCACCGGGCGGGTCATGATACCCAACTATATAAATGACCAAGTTTTTATAACCAAGGTTGTAAAAGATAACCAAGTATGGAAATATATGATACATGCGACCTTTAGGCATATTGTTGGCTGACCAACCTTGTAATGAAGGTAGTAACCTTAATTCGGAGTAAAAACATCTCCTGCTATATAATGCCGGTTTACAAAAAAACCGTTCCGAGTTGTGAAAAACACAGGCTTATTCCATACTGGTGACTATGAGTCAAAACCAAACTGGGCTGATAGTCTCCGGATTATAACTTGGTCATGTACTAACAACTTGTAGTTGACAGCCCAACCGGGTTGATAAACACTGGTTTGAAAACACCACAATTTTTTAGCAAAAGAAAAAGCAACTTAGCAAAAGGCAAATAATGACCCCAAATTTGATCAAGAGGTGTTGCTATGGTTCGGGTTCTACTAAGCCCCCAAATGATGTTGTTGCATTACGCCGATCAAAAGGCATTGCTATGGTTCGGGTTCGACCAAGCCCCCAAGTGATTCTGTGGCTTTACGCCGATCAAGAGGCGTAGTCATGTTTCGGGTTCGGCCATGCTCCCAAGTGATGCTGTGGCATTACACTGATCAAGAGGCGTGGCTATGGTTCGGATACGACCAAGCCCCCAAGTGATTCTGTGGCTTTACGTCGATCAAGAGGCGTAGTCATGGTTCGGGTTCAACCATGCTCCCAAGTGATGCTGTGGCATTACGTCGATCAGGCATGGCTATGGTTCGGATACGACCAAGCCCCCAAATGATCTGATATCAAGCTTTTAAGAAGCTAAATCAAGGGGTAAACCGGACGCCACTTTGTAAGCTCCATATGACCACACGTGATGTAAGAAAACAACAGATACCCCGCTTTAGCCGAGGTTTTGGTTTATTATATTGATCATAATATATACAATGTCATAATATGTACATAAGCAGAGCCTGTAGCTCAAGTATAGTAGGGCCAAAGATGAGCAATATTCCACGGCCGGTTGGTCTCCTCCTCCGATTTACGTGAGTCTTTGTGCTCTCGAACATCGATTAGGTAGTACGACCCATTGTGCAAATCCTTGCTGACTACAAAGGGCCCTTCCCAAGGGGGGGATAGCTTGTGCATATCCGTCTGATCCTGGATGAGTCGAAACACCAAATCTCCTTCTTGAAAGGTTCTAGTTCTAACCCGACGACTGTGATAACGACGCAGATCTTGCTGATAAATCGCCGAACGGGCCGCCGCCATGTCATGCTCCTCATCTAACAGGTCAAGAGCTTCCTGCCGTGCCTTCTCGTTATCCGCTTCAACATATGCCGCTACACGAGGTGAGTCATGACGGATGTCACTAGGAAGAACCGCTTCCGCTCCATAAACCATGAAGAACGGTGTGTAGCCTGTTGATCTGTTGGGTGTGGTATTGATGCTCCATAATACTGAAGGTAACTCCTCAACCCAACAACCCGGTGCCCGTTGCAAAGGAACCATAAGACGGGGTTTGATGCCTCTCAAGATCTCTTGATTGGCCCTCTCCGCTTGACCATTGGACTGGGGGTGAGCCACTGATGACACGTCAAGCCGGATGTGCTCACGTTGACAGAACTCCTTCATGGCACCCTTTGACAGATTGGTACCATTGTCTGTTATAATGCTGTGTGGAAAGCCAAACTGGAAGATCACCTTTTTGATGAATTGAACAGCCGTGGCTGCATCACACTTACTAACTGGCTCTGCCTCCACCCATTTTGTGAATTTATCAACTGCCACCAAAAGGTGGGTCTTCTTGTCCTTGGACCTCTTGAAAGGCCCAACCATATCCAGCCCCCAAGTTGCAAACGGCCAGGTGATTGGAATCATCCTCAATTCTTGAGCTGGTACATGAACACGCCGTGAGAATTTTTTACAGCCATCACATCTTTTAACCAAGTCTTCGACATTAGCATGAGCTGTCAACCAATAAAAACCGTGACGAAACGCCTTGGCCACCAAAGATTTTGAACCGGCATGGTGCCCACAATCTCCTTTGTGGATCCCACGCAAAATTTCACGGCCTTCCTCAGGAGATACACAGCATTGAAACACCCCTGTCACACTGCAATGATGTAACTCTCCATTGATAATAGTCATGGACTTGGACCGCCGGGTTATCTGTCTAGCCAAAGTCTCATCCTCTGGTAACTCGCCCCGGCTTATATACGCCAGATACGGAACCGTCCAATCCGGGATAATACATAGAGCTGCCACCAACTGAGCTTCCGGATCAGGAACAACCAAATCCTCTTCACCATGGAGCTTGACGGACGGATTATGCAAAACGTCCAGAAAAACATTAGGTGCTACCGGTTTACGTTGGGAACCCAGGCGGCTTAAAGCGTCTGTCGCTTCATTCTTCCGCCGGTCTACATGATCCACCTTATAGCCTTTGAAGTGACCTGCAACAATATCCATCTCACGACGATATGCTGCCATCAGTGGGTCCTTGGAATCCCAAGTGCCAGACACTTGTTGAGCCACCAGATCCGAGTCACCGAAGCATTTAACTCGGCTGAGATTCATCTCCTTAGCCATTCGTAGACCATGGAGTAAGTCCTCATATTCAGCTGCATTATTAGTGCAAGGGAACATCAAACGGAGAACATAACAAAACTTATCACCTCGTGGGGAAGTTAACACGACTCCAACCCCAAGCCCTCCAATTGCCTGGACCCATCAAAATGAATTGTCCAATAAGTGTGATCCGGCTTCTCTTCTGGTTCTTGTAATTCTATCCAATCATTGATGAAATCCACAAGTGCTTGAGATTAGATCGCCGTTCGGGGTATGTATTTCAACCCGTGAGGCCCGAGCTCGATAGCCCATTTAGCAATTCGACCAGTTGCCTCCTTATTCTGGATTATATCCCCCAAAGGAGCAGAGCTGACCACTGTGATGCAATGACCTTGGAAATACTGCTTAAGCTTCCGGCTTGCCATAAAAACCCCATACACCAATTTTTGCCAATGCGGGTACCTTTGCTTGGATTCAATGAGTACCTCACTAATACAGTAAACCGGCCGCTGAACCGGATATTCCTTTCCTGCCTCCTTGCGCTCCACCACAATAGCCACACTGACAGCCCGAGCGTTAGCTGCCACATATAGCAGCAACGGTTCTTTATCAACCAGAGCAGTGAGAATTGGCGGATTAGCTAGCTGCCGTTTTAAGTCCTCAAATGCTTCATTAGCGGCGTCACTCCAGACGAAGTTATCCATTTTCTTCAGCATCTGGTACAAAGGAATGGCCTTCTCACCAAGACGTCTGACAAACCGGCTCAACGCGGCAATCCAGCCTGCCAGGCGTTGAACATCATTGATACACTTTGGTTTAGCCAGGGAGGTGATGGCCTTGATCTTTTCCGGATTAGCTTCAATGCCCCTGTTAGACACCAAAAAACCCAAGAGCTTGCATGTAGGTACACCAAAGACACACTTGGCCGGATTAAGCATCATTTTATAAACCCGCAGGTTATCAAAGGTTTCCTTCAAGTCATCAATCAATGTCTCCTTTTTCCTTGATTTCACCACAATATCATCCACATAGGCTTGAATATTGTGGCCGATCTATTTATGAAGACAATTCTGCACACACCATTGATAAGTTGCCTATGCACTCTTGAGCCCAAAGGGCATGGATATATAGCAGAAGGCTCCAAAGGGAGTTATGAAGGCCGTCTTCTCCTGGTCCTTAACTGCCATCTTGATCTGATGATAACCAGAATATGCATCCAAAAAACTTAACCGCTCACAACCCGCCGTAGCATCAATAATCTGATCAATACGGGGGAGGGCAAAAGGATCTGCCAGGCAAGCTTTGTTGAGATGTGTGTAATCCACACACATACGCCAAGTGCCATTCTTCTTGAGGACCAGCACCGGATTAGCCAGCCACTCAGGATGGAATACTTCAACGATAAATCCAGCCGCCAAGAGCCTGGCTACTTCTTCTCCAATAGCTTTTCGTCTTTCTTCATTGAACCGGCGGAGAAATTTCTTGACCGGCTTATACTTAGGATCAACATTGAGGGTGTGCTCAGCGAGTTCTCTTGGTACACCAGGCATGTCAGAAGGCTTCCATGCAAAGATGTCCCGATTCTCACAGATGAACTCAATGAGCGCGCTTTCCTATTTCGGATCCAAGTTAGCGCTGATGCTAAACTGCTTGGACGAATCGCCCGGCACAAAGTCAACAAGTTTAGTCTCATCAGCCGATTTAAACTTCAGGGCCGGATCATGCTCCATAGTTGGTTTCTTCAACGAAGTCATATCTGCCGGATCAACATTGTCTTTGTAAAACTTCAACTCCTCTGTTGCACAAACCGACTCAGCATAAGCCGCATCACCTTCCTCACACTCCAGAGCAATCTAGCGGCTTCCATGCACGGTTATAGTTCCCTTGTGACCCGGCATCTTGAGCTGTAGATAGACATAACAAGGTCGTGCCATAAATTTGGCATAAGCTGGCCGTCCAAATAGGGCATGATACGGGCTTCTGATTTTCACCACTTCAAAGGTCAAGGTTTCTGATCTCGAGTCATGTTCATCTCCAAAAGCCACCTCTAGGGCTATCTTACCAACAGGATATGCCGACTTACCAGGCACCACACCATGGAACACCGTATTGGACGGTTTAAGATTTTTATCTGTTAGCCCCATGCGACGGAAAGTTTCATAATAAAGGATATTGATACTACTCCCTCCATCCATGAGTACCTTAGTGAAGTTATAACCTCCCAACTGAGGTGCCACCACCAGAGCCAGATGACCCGGATTGTCAATCCGGGGTGGATGATCGTCTCTACTCCACACAATGGGCTGCTCGGACCAGCGCAAATAACGGGGCACCGCCGGTTCAATGGCATTCACCATCCTTTTATGAAGCTTCTGATCGCGCTTGTCCAAGCTAGTGGTGAAGACATGATACTGTCCGCTATTCAACTGTTTCGGGTTGCTCTGGTAACCCGACTGCTGCTGCTGACTGCCCTGATGATTATAGCGACTTTGATTACCCTGATTACTTTGATTGTTATGTCCACCCTGATTGCCATGGAATCCTGAACCGGAATTTCCACCACCTGAACCGCCTCCTGGTCCATGATCATACCGGAAAGAGTCAGAATTTTTGAACTCTTGCATGATATAACAATCTTTCCAGAGGTGTGTACATGGTTCCTCCTTCGTCCCATGCTTTGGACAGGGCCAGTTCAACAGATACGACAATCGGTCCGGATTAGGATTCGGCATTCCATTCCGCCGGGACGGTTTACCCTTACGCCGCTGGCCCTTGTCGTGCGTATTAGTGTTAGCCAAAAAAATCTAAACTGTGGTCCGCTTTACGCTTGCCGCCGTTTCCATGACCCACCGTGTTGTGGTGCTGCCCCTTGGTGTTGCCGCTCTTCTTTCCCTTCCCTGTCTTGTCATCGTCAGACTCGGGATCCTTGGTACTATCAGAGTCGGCATACTTCACCAGTGCAGCCATAAGGGTTTCCATGTCATTACAATGACGTTTGAGCCGTCCCAACTTCAATTTCAAGGGCTGAAATCGGCAATTGCCTTCCAATGTTAAAACTGCGGTGTCAGCGTTGATGCGGTCTGATGAATGCAAAATCTCCGAAACCCGGCGCACCCAATGGGTTGTTGACTCTCCTTCCTCCTGGACACAGGCAGCTAAGTCCACAATTGACATGGGTTGCTTGCATGTATCCTTGAAATTCTGAACAAACCGAGCTCGCCCATGACCTGATAGAATTAGCCGGTAAACTCTTTAGCCAAGTGCGGGCCGTTCCTTCCAACATCATGGTGAAGTACTTCGCACATGCCGCATCATCCACGTCCAGCATCTCCATGGCCATCTCATAGCTTTCAACCCATGTTTCAGGGGATAAATCAGCGGTGTAATTCGGCACCTTGCGCGGGCCCTTGAAATCTTTGGGCAGGCGCACATTGCGCAACGCCGGGACAAGACATGGCACTCCCAAGGAACTAGAGGTGACTCCTGGTTCCACTGATGTGGTTGGACGAACCGGAGTGAGCTGACGGGCCTCGTGCTGTACTGCTAACTCGGCCTCTCTGCGTGCCCGAGCCCGGTTCACCACATCCTGAGCATCACCGGCACCACCCGCCGGGTTATGGTCATGAGGCGGATCACGGTTCCGTGCATTACTTGACACTGCCGGTTCATCCATACGCCTGCTGTAACTCCGGCTTGGATGGGGAGTGGAATGAATCCGATCGCGACTATACGAATAAGCCTCCTGTTGAATCAGGGCTATCTGAAGAAGCTCCTTAACCCGACGCGTCTCGACCGCTGCTGGAGAATCGCCTTCGATCGGGATGGCCGCCAGCCGTGAAGCGGCAGCGACAATGTTGTCCATTGGGTTAGAATAATGACCCGGTGGTGTGGGGACATGAGGTACCACAACGTTGTTCTGACGAGGCGGATCCACCAAACGTGGTTGAACTAGCGCCCCTGCTCCGGGTGCCTCTACCCGGTTTACCACCGGCGGATTACTGGTTCCTGCCCCTGGGGTGTCAAAGAGATTTCTAGCATCGTAAACCGGCGGCAGGCGAGATCGGTGCCTCCTCTTCATTACTTCATTCGACGCACTCTGATCCAGCATAATCCGGTAAGCTTGTGCATCCAAAGCGGCCCACTCCGCGGCTATCCTGGTATCCTCAGCTGCTAAGTCGGCTTTTGCCTGGGTGATCTGATCTTTCACTTTCGCAACTTCCGCATTGTGTGCATCCCGATCCGCCGGGTTAACCTCCGCCATCAGCGTTGCCAACACATCAAACAAATTAGATAGAACCTGAGCTGGCGGTCGCACAGGGCCTCCTGCCCCAGCCGCTGCCGCCGCCGCTGACCCGGAAATCATCGCCGCTGCAGTTGAAGAGTGGAGCGCTGGTTGCGTGTCGGCCATGAAGATCACCACCCGGTTTGGCAGATCGAAGGGGTCCGGAATACTGTCGCCCTCGGAACAGCCCCCAATCCGGCCATCTTGTAACTGATATAACGACTCGGTTTCTCTAGTCGATGACTCGTCGCCGGAATAAACGACGGTCTCACCACCAGGTTCCGATCTATCCTCAGATTCACCTCCATGGATAACTCCCACGAAGACACGCTTCATGACAGGCTTGACCTGGGCAGATCTCACACGCTGAGCCATTTCGACGAGGTCGGTGCCGATGTCCGGCTCAGGGCCCGGTTCACCGATCTTGCCAATGAAAACGTGTATGCCACCAAAGGGGACCCGGTACCCGTACTCGATTGAGCCGGCCTCAGGGCCCCAGCCTGCATCGTCGATGTAGAGCTTGCCGTGATGACTCTTGGTCATCCGGGCCACAGCGTAACCCTTGAGTCCTTCGAAGCTGCCCTCCAAGAACTGGAAACCATCGCGCGATAGCCCCACGGTGGGCGCCAACTGTCGTGGTTTTGTCATGGCAGATGTCCTAGAGAAAGGACTTACTCGTGGAGACATCGCTACGGGTTAGCTTAAAGGGGTTAAAGCGGACAAGGGACGCAAGAGAGTTTTATACTAGTTCGGCCCCTTACGATGAAGGTAAAAGCCTACGCCTAGTTGTGATGGAATTGATGGGGTTTCGATGACCAGGGAGCGAATACGCTTTGCCTGGGTCTCGAGTTGTTGTTTGTTGTCCCTCAACCGCCGCCGGGCCGTCCCCTTATATACATGGGTTGTCGCCCGTCGGTTTACAGACTCCGAGGCCGGCTCATAATCGTGTCCGGCTCGGTCTCTGCTACGCATATCTTACAATACAAGTTTACATCTCAATGCCGGTTTGTGTCTACATGCCTTAAACCGGCTTTGGGTCTTGGGCCTTCACGAAGCATCACCGTCTGTCTTCATGGGCTTCAGATACAGATGAACTACTTATGAAGTTAACATGGCCTCTCCTGGCCGGTTTACGCCCAGTGGTAATATCCCCAACACATATGGAGATGTTTAGTGAAGTAGAATGGAAAAAATCGAATGCAACTACACAAGAACTAGTGTGTAACTGTCGTTCGGAATCAGTTTTGCGCAGTGTTAACTGAAACATGGATATCTGACTCATACGGAGTCCGTTTTGGCTCCACAAGTAGTCAAAACATTTGTGACGACCAGATGCTTCAAAGGATTCTTTCATAGGGAACTTTTGGAGAACTTTTCTTAAGGAGTTCGTTCAGAAACTTGTATAGAAACTTTCTTAATGAGCACTCGACAAACGCATTTCGAGAACATACACAAAGTCCCAGCTATGGACCTAGTGCATCATCATAACTGAGGTCTCTTGCATTTCCCTACAAGTAATTGGATCTCATATGGAGATGTTTCGTGAAGTAGAATGGAAAAAATTGAATACAACTACACAAGAACTAGTCTGTAACTGTCGTTCGGAATTAGTTTTGCACAGTGTTAACTGAAACATGGATATCTGACTCATACGGAGTCCATTTTGGCTCCACAAGTAGTCAAAACGTTTGTGACGACCAGATGCTTCATAGGATTCTTTCATAGGGAACTTTTGGAGAACTTTTCTTAAGGAGTTCGTTCAGAAACTTGTATAGAAAGCTTCTTAATGAGCACTCGACAAATGCATTTTGAGAACATACACAAAGTCCCAGCTATGGACCCAGTGCATCATCATAGCTGAGGTCACTTTCATTTCCCTACAAGTAATTGGATCTCATATGGAGATGTTTAGTGAAGTAGAATGGAAAAAATCGAATGCAACTACACAAGAACTAGTCTGTAACTGTCGTTTGGAATCAGTTTTGCGCAGTGTAAACTGAAACATGGATATCTGACTCATACGGAGTCCGTTTTGGCTCCACAAGTAGTCAAAACATTTGTGACGACCAGATGCTTTAGAGGATTCTTTCATAGGGAACTTTTGCAGAACTTTTCTTAAAGAGTTCGTTCAGAAACTTGTGTAGAAACTTTCATAATGAGCACTCGACAAATGCATTTTGAGAACATAGACAAAGTCCCAGCTATGCACCAAGTGCATCATCATAGCTGAGGTCCCTTGCATTTCACAACAAGTAATTGGATCTCATATGGAGATGTTTAGTGAAGTAGAATGGAAAAAATTGAATACAACTACACAAGAACAAGTCTGTAACTGTCGTTTGGAATCAGTTTTGCGCAGTGTTAACTGAAACATGGATATCTGACTCATACGGAGTCCGTTTTGGCTCCACAAGTAGTCAAAACATTTGTGACGACCAGATGCTTCAAAGGATTCTTTCATAGGGAAATTTTGCAGAACTTTTCTTAAGTAGTTCGTTCAGAAACTTGTATAAAACTTTCTTAATGAGCACTCGACAAACTCATTTCGAGAACATACACAAAGTCCCAGCTATGGACCTAGTGCATCATCATAACTGAGGTCTCTTGCATTTCCCTACAAGTAATTGGATCTCATATGGAGACGTTTAGTGAAGTAGAATGGAAAAAATCGAATGCAACTACACAATAACTAGTGTGTAACTGTCGTTCGGAATCAGTTTTGTGCAGTGTTAACTGAAACATGGATATCTGACTCATACGGAGTCCATTTTGGCTCCATAAGTAGTCAAAACATTTGTGACGACCAGATGCTTCAAAGGATTCTTTCATAGGGAATTTTGGAGAACTTTTCTTAAGTACTTCGTTCAGAAACTTGTATAGAAACTTTCTTAATGAGCAGTCGACAAACGCATTTCGAGAACATACACAAAGTCCCAGCTATGGACCTAGTGCATATTCATAACTGAGGTCTCTTGCATTTCCCTACAAGTAATGGGATCTCATATGGAGATGTTTAGTGAAGTATAATGGAGAAAATCGAATGCAACTACACAAGAACTAGTCTGTAACTGTCGTTCGGAATCAGTTTTGCATAGTGTGAACTGAAACATGGATATCTGACTCATACGGAGTCCATTTTGGCTCCACAAGTAGTCAAAACGTTTGTGACGACCAGATGCTTCAAAGGATTCTTTCATAGGGAACTTTTGGATAACTTTTCATCAGAAGTTCATTCAGAAACTTGTATAGAAACTTTCTTAATGAGCACTCGACAAATGCATTTTGAGAACATACACAAAGTCCCAGCTATGGACCTAGTGCATCATCATAACTGAGGTCTCTTGCATTTCCCTACAAGTAATTGTATCTCATGTGGAGCTGTTTAGTGAAGTATAATGGAAAAAATCGAATGCAACTACACAAGAACTAGTCTGTAACTGTCGTCCGGAATCAGTTTTGCGCAATTTTAACTGAAACATGGATATCTGACTCATACGAAGTCCGTTTTGGATCCACAAGTAGTCAAAACGTTTGTGACGACCAGATGCTTCAAAGGATTCTTTCATAGGGAACATTTGGAGAACTTTTCTTAAGGAGTTCGTTCAGAAACTTGTATAGAAACTTTCTTAATGAGCACTCGACAAACGCATTTTGAGAACATACACAAAGTCAAAGCTATGGACCTACTGCATCATTATAAGTGAGGTCTCTTGCATTTCCCTACAAGTAATTGGATCTCATATGGAGATGTTTAGTGATGTAGAATGGAAAAAATCAAATACAACTACACAAGAACTAGTCTGTAACTGTCGTTCGGAATCAGTTTTGCGCAGTTTTAACTGAAACATGGATATCTGACTCATACGGAGTCCGTTTTGGCTCCACAAGTAGTCAAAACATTGGTGACGACCAGGTGCTTTAGAGGATTCTTTCAAAGGGAACTTTTGGAGAACTTTTCTTAAGGAGTTCGTTCAGAAACTTGTATAGAAACTTTCTTAATGAGCACTCGACAAACGCATTTCGAGAACATACACAAAGTCCCAGCTATGGACCTAGTGCATCATCATAACTGAGGTCCCTTGCATTTCCCTACAAGTAATTGGATCTCATATGGAGATGTTTAGTGAAGTAGAATTGAGAAAATTGAATGCAACTACACAAGAACTAGTCTGTAACTTTCGTTCGGAATCAGTTTTGCAAAGTGTTAACTGAAACATGGATATCTGACTCATACGGAGTCCGATTTGGCTCCACAAGTATTCAAAACATTTGTGAAGACCAGATGCTTCAAAGGATTCTTTCATAGGGAACTTTTCTTAAGGTGTTCGTTCAGAAACTTGTATAGAAACTTTCTTAATGAGCACTCGACAAACGCATTTCGAGAACATACACAAAGTCGGAGCTATGGACCTAGTGCATCATCATAACTGAGGTCTCTTGCATTTCCCTACAAGTAATTGGATCTCATATGGAGATGTTTAGTGAAGTAGAATTGAAAAAATCGAATGCAACTACACAAGAACTAGTTTGTAACTGTCGTTCGGAATCAGTTTTGCGCAGTGTTAACTGAAACATGGATATCTGACTCATATGGAGTCCGTTTTGGCTCCACAAGTAGTCAAAACATTTGTGATGACCAGATGCTTAAAATGATTCTTTCATAGGGAACTTTTCGAGAACTTTTCTTCAGGAGTTCGTTCAGAAACTTGTATAGAAACTTTCTTAATGAGCACTCGACAAACGCATTTCCAGAACATAGACAAAGTCCCAGCTATGGACCCAGTGCATCATCATAACAGAGGACGCTTGCATTTCCCTACAAGTAATTGGATATCATATGGAGATGTTTAGTGAAGTAGAATGGAAAAATCGAATGCAACTACACAAGAACTAGTCTGTAACTGTCGTTCGGAATCAGTTCTGCGCAGTGTTAACTGAAACATGGTATCTGACTCATACGGAATCCGTTTTGGCTCCAGAAGTAGTCAAAACGTTGGTGACGACTAGATGCTTCAAAGGATTCTTTCATAGGGAAATTTTGGAGAACTTTTCTTAAGGAGTTTGTTCAGAAACTTGTATAGAAACTTTCTTAATGAGCACTCCACAAACGCATTTTGAGAACATACACAAAGTCCCAGCTATGGACCTAGTGCATCATCATAACTGAGGTCCCTCGCATTCCCCTATAAGTAGTTGGATCTCATATGGAGATGTTTAGTGAAGTAGAATGGAAAAAATCGAATGCAACTACACAAGAAGTAGTCTGTAACTGTCGTTCAGAATCAGTTTTGCGCAGTGTTAACTGAAACATCGATATCTAACTCATACAGAGTCCGTTTTGGCTCCACAAGTAGTCAAAACGTTTGTGACGACCAGGTGCTTCAAAGGATTCTTTCATAGGGAACTTTTGGAGAAATTTTGTTAAGGAGTTCGTTCAGAAACTTGTATATAAACTTTCTTAATGAGCACTCAACAAACGCATTTCGAGAACATACACACAGTCCCAGCTATGGACCTAGTGCATCATCATAACTGAGGTCTCTTGAATTTCCCTACAAGTAATTGGATCTCATATGGAGATGTTTAGTGAAGTAGAATGGAAAAATCGAATGCAACTACACAAGAACTAGTCTGTAACTGTCGTTCGGAAGCAGTTTTGCCCATTGTTAACTGAATCATGGATATCTGACTGATACAGAGTCCGTTTTGGCTCCACAAGTAGTCAAAACGTTTGTGACGACCAGATGCTTCAAAGGATTCTTTCATAGGGTACTTTTGGAGAACTTTTCTTAAGGAGTTCGTTCAGAAACTTGTATAGAAACTTTCCTAATGAGCACTCGACAAACGCATTTCGAGAACATACACAAAGTCCCAGCGATGGACCTAGTCCATCATCATTACTGAGGTCTCTTGCATTTCCCTGCAAGTAACTAGATCTCATATGGAGATGTTTAGTGAAGTAGAATAGAAAAAAATCAAATGCTACACAAGAACTAGTCTGTAACTGTCGTTCGAAACCAGTTTTGCGCAGTGTTAACTGAAACATGGATATCTGACTGATACAGAGTCTGTCTTGGCTCCACAAGTAGTCAAAACGTTTGGGACGACCAGATGCTTCAAAGGATTCTTTCATAGGGAACTTTTGGAGAACTATTGTTGAGGTGTTCGTTCAGAATCTTGTATAGAAACTTTCTTAATGAGCACTCGACAAACGGATTTCGAGAACATACACAAAGTCCCAGCTATGGACCTAGTGCATCATCATAATTGAGGTCTCTTGCATTTCCCTACAAGTAATTGGATCTCATATGGAGATGTTTAGTGAAGTAGAATGGAAAAAATCGAATGCAACTACACAAGAACTAGTGTGTAACTGTCGTTCGGAATCAATTTTGCGCAGTGTTAGCTGAAACATGGATATCTGACTCATACGGAGTCCGTTTTGGCTCCACAAGTAGTCAAACCGTTTGGGATGACCAGATGCTTCAAAGGATTCTTTCATAGGGAACTTTTGGAGAACTTTTCTTAAGGAGTTCGTTCAGAAACTTGTATAGAAAATTTCTTAATGAGCACTCGACAAACGCATTTCGAGAACATACACAAAGTCCCAGCTATGGACCTAGTGCATCATCATAAGTGAGGTCTCTTGCATTTCCCTACAAGTAATCGGATATCATATGGAGATGTTTAGTGAAGTAAAATGGAAAAAATCGAATGCAAGTACACAAGAACTAGTGTGTAACTGTCGTTCGGAATCAGTTTTGCGCAGTGTTAACTGAAACATGGATATCTGACTCATACGGAGTCTGTTTTGGCTCCACAAGTAGTCAAAACATTTGTGACGACCAGATGTTTCAAAGGATTCTTTCATAGGGAACTTTTGGGAACTTTTCTTAAGGAGTTCGTTGAGAAACTTGTATAGAAACTTTCTTAATGAGCACACGACAAACGCATTTCGAGAACATACACACAGTCCTAGCTATGGACCTAGTGCATCATCATAACTAAGGTCTCTTGCATTTCCCTACAAGTAATTGGATCTCATATGGAGATGTTTAGTGAAGTAGAATGGAAAAATCGAATGCAACTACACAAGAACTAGCCTGTAACTCTCGTTCGGAATCTGTTTTGCGCAGTGTTAACCGAAACATGGATATCTGACTCATACGGAGTCCGGATTGGCTCCACAAGTAGTCAAAAATTTTGTGACGACCAGATGTTTCAAAGGATTCTTTCATAGGGAACTTTTGGAGAACCTTTCTTGAGGAGTTCATTCAGAATCTTGTATAGAAACTTTCTTAATGAGCACTCGACAAACGCAATTCGAGAACATACACAATGTCCCAGCTATGGACCTAGTGCATCATCATAACTGAGATCTCTTGCATTTCCCTACAAGTAATCAGATCTCATATGGAGATGTTTAGTGAAGTAGAATGGAAAAAATCGAATGCAACTAGACAAGAACTAGTGTGTAACTGTCGTTCGGAATCAGTTTTGCGCAGTGTTAACTGAAACATGGATATCTGACTCATACGGAGTCTGTTTCGGCTCCACAAGTAGTCAAAACATTTATGACAACCATATGCTTCAAAGGATTCTTTCATAGGGAACTTTTGGAGAACTTTCCTTAAGGAGTTCGTTCAGAAACTTGTATAGAAACTTTCTTAATGAGCACTCGACAAACGCATTTCGAGAACATACACACAGTCCCAGCTATGGACCTAGTACATCATAATAATTGAGGTCTCTTGCATTTCCCTACAAGTAATTGGATCTTATACGGAGATGTTTAGTGAATTAGAATGGAAAAATCGAATGCAACTACACAAGAACTAGTCTGTAACTGTCGTTCGGAATCAGTTTTGCGCAGTGTTAACCGAAACATGGATATCTGACTCACACGGAGTCCGTTTTGGCTCCACAAGTAGTCAAAACATTTGTGACAACCAGATACTTCAAAGGATTCTTTCAAAGGGAACTTCTAGAGAACTTTCCTTCAGGAGTTCGTTCAGAAACTTGTATAGAAACTTTCTTAATGAGCACTCGACAAACACATTTTGAGAACATACACAAAGTCCCAGCTATGGACCTAGTGCATCATCATAATTGAGGTCTCTTGCATTTCCCTACAAGTAACTGGATCTCATATGGAGATGTTTAGTGAAGTAGAATGGAAAAATCGAATGCAACTACACAAGAACTAGTCTGTAACTGTCGTTCGGAATCAGTTTTGCGCAGTGTTAACCGAAACATGGATATCTGACTCATACGGAGTCCGTTTTTGCTCCACAAGTAGTCAAAAATTTTGTGACGACCAGATGCTTCAAAGGATTCTTTCATAGGGATCTTTTGGAGAACTTTTCTTAAGGAGTTCGTTCAGAAACTTGTATAGAAACTTTCTTAATGAGCACTCGTCAAACGCATTTCGAGAACATACACAAAGTCCCAGCTATGGACCTAGAGCATCATCATAACTGAGGTCTCTTGCATTTCCCTACAAGTAATTGGATCTCATATGGAGACGTTTAGTGATGTAGAATGGAAAAAATCGAATGCAACTACACAAGAACTAGTCTGTAACTGTCGTCCGGAATCAGTTTTGGGCACTGTTAACTGAAACATGGATATGTGAATGATACGGAGTCTATTTTGGCTCCACAGGTAGTCAAAACATTTGTGACGACCAGATGCTTCAAAGGATTCTTTCATAGGGAACTTTTGGAGAACTTTTCTTAAGGAGTTCGTTCAGAAACTTGTATAGAAACTTTCTTAATGAGCACTCGACCAACGCATTTCGAGAACATACACAAAGTCCCAGCTATGGACCTAGTGCATCATCATAACTGAGGTCTCTTGCATTTCCCTGCAAGTAATCAGATCTCATATGGAGATGTTTAGTGAAGTAGAATGGAAAAAATCGAATGCAACTACACAAGAAGTAATGTGTAACTGTCGTTCGGAATCAGTTTTGCGCAGTGTTAACTGAAACATGGATATCTGACTCATACGGAGTCCGTTTTGGCTCCACAAGTAGTCAAAACGTATGTGACGACCAGATGTTTCAAAGGATTCTTTCATAGGGCACTTTTGGAGAACTTTTCTTAAGGAGTTCGTTCAGAAACTTGTATAGAAACTTTCTTAATGAGCACTCGACAAATGCATTTCGAGAACATACACACAGTCCCAGCTATGCACCTAGTGCATCATCATAACTAAGGTCTCTTTCATTTCCCTACAAGTAATTGGATCTCATATGGAGGTGTTTAGTGAAGTAGAATGGAAAAATCGAATGCTACTACAAAAGAACTAGTCTGTAACTGTCGTTCGGAATCAGTTTTCCGCTGTGTTAGCTGAAACATGGATATCTGACTGATACGGAGTCCGTTTTGGCTCCACAAGTAGTCAAAACGGTTGTGACGACCAGATGCTTCAAAGTATTCTTTCATAGGGAACTTTTGGAGAACTTTTCTTAAGGAGTTCGTTCAGAAACTTGTATAGAAACTTTCTTAATGAGCACTCGACAAACGCATTTCAAGAACATACACAATGTCCCAGCTACGGACCTAGTGCATCATCATAACTGAGGTGTCTTGGATTTCCCTACAACTAATTGGATCTCATATGGAGATGTTTAGTGAAGTAGAATGGAAAAAATCGAATGCAACTACACAAGAACTAGTCTGTAATTGTCGTTCGGAATCGGTTTTGCGCGGTGTTAACTGAAACATGGATATCTGACTGATACGGAGTCTGTTTTGGCTCCACAAGTAGTCAAAACATTTGGGGCGACCAGATGCTTCAAAAGATTCTTTCATAGGGAACTTTTGGAGAACCTTTCTTGAGGAGTTCGTTCAGAAACTTGTATAGAAACTTTCTTAATGAGCACTCGACAAACGCATTTCGAGAAAATACACAAAGTCCTAGCTATGGACCTAGTGCATCATCATAACTGAGGTCTCTTGCATTTCCCTACAAGTAATTGGATCTCATATGGAGATGGTTAGTGAAGTAGAATGGAAAAAATCGAATGCAACTACACAAGAACTAGTGTGTAACTGTCGTTCGGAATCAATTTTGCTCAGTGTTAGCTGAAACATGGATATCTGACTCATACGGAGTCTGTTTTGGCTCCACAAGTAGTCAAAACATTTGAGACAACTATATGCTTCAAAGGATTCTTTCATAGGGAACTTTTGGAGAACTTTTCTTAAGGAGTTTGTTCAGATACTTGTATAGAAACTTTCTTAATGAGCACTCGACAAACGCATTTCGAGAACATACACAAAGTCCCAGCTATGGACCTAGTGCATCATCATAACTGAGGTCTCTTGCATTTCCCTACAAGTAATCAAATCTCATATGGAGATGTTTAGTGAAGTAGAATGGAAAAAAATCGAATGCAACTACACAAGAACTAGTGTCTAACTGTTGTTCGGAATCAGTTTTGCGCAGTGTTAACTGAAACATGGATATCTGACTCATACAGAGTCTGTTTAGGCTCCCCAAGTAGTCAAAATGTTTGTGACGACCAGATGCTTCAAAGGATTCTTTCATAGGGAACTTTTGGAGAACTTTTCTTAAGGCGTTCGTTCAGAAACTTGTATAGAAACTTTTTAATGAGCACTCGACCAACGCATTTCGAGAACATACACACAGTCCCAGCAATGGACCTAGTGCATCATCATAATTGAGGTCTCTTGAATTTCCCTACAAGTAATTGGATCTCATATGGAGATGTTTAGTGAAGTAGAATGGAAAAATCGAATGCAACTACACAAGAACTAGTCTGTAACTGTCGTTCGGAATCAGTTTTGCGCAGTGTTAACCGAAACATGGATATCTGACTCATACGGAGTCCGTTTTGGCTCCACAAGTAGTCAAAAATTGCTGACGACTAGATCCTTCAAAGGATTCTTTCATAGGGAACTTTTGGAGAACTTCTCTTAAGGAGTTCGTTTAGAAACTTGTATAGAAACTTTCTTAATGAGCACTCGACAAACGCATTTCGAGAACATACACAAAGTCCCATCTAAGGACCTAGTGCATCATCATAATTGAGGTCTCTTGCATTTACCTACAAGTAATTGGATCTCATATGGATATGTTTAGTGAAGTAGAATGGAAAAATCGAATGCAACTACACAAGAACTAGTCTGTAACTGTCGTTCGGAATCAGTTTTGCGAAGTGTTAACGGAAACATGGATATCTGACTGATACCAAGTCCGTTTTGGCTCCACAAGTAGTCAAAACATTTGTGACGACTAGATGCTTCAAAGGATTCTTTCATAGGGAAATTTTGGAGAACTTTTCTTAAGGAGTTCGTTCAGAAACTTGTATAGAAACTTTCTTAATGAGCACTCGACAAACGCATTTCGAGAACATACACAAAGTCCCAGCTTTGGACCTAGTGCATCATCATAACTGAGGTCTCTTGCATTTCCCTACAAGTAATCGGATCTCATATGGAGATGTTTAGTGAAGTAGAATGGAAAAAATCTAATGCAACTACACAAGAACTAGTGTGTAACTATCGTTCGGAAAAGAGCATGATCTATCAATTCAGAGGTGGCCTCAGAGAAGATCTGCAATTACCTCTCGTGCTTTTTGAGCCGACCAAGTATGATGATTTCTACAATATGGCACTGAAGCAAGAGGCTGCTGATCTCAAGTGTGAGGCTTCTAAGAAGAGAGTCAGGGATGCAGTTCAGTTTTCTTCTTCCTCACTAGTGGCTGCTAAGCAACAGAAGTTCTGGTTGCCTCCTCCTCCTCCGTTTCGTCAGCCTTTCCAGCAGAAGAACAAAGGTGGCCATGGTTCTTCCCACTCATCCAACCCTGGCTATCAGAACAAGTCTCAGAATCAAGCTCCAAAGTCAAATGCTCCTTATCATCGTCCACTCTCAGAGGTGACTTGCAACAAGTGTTAGCAGAAAGGTCACTATGCTAACAAATGCTTCAACCAAAGGCGCCTTCTGCCTCCTCCTCCTATGAGATCTTCCAGCAATGCAGTGGTCAAGCATAATCCCAAGTCTGCAAAGGTGAACATGATGAATGCAGCTCAAGCGAAGGAATCTACTGATGTGATAATGGGTAATCTCTCAGTTAATGATATTCCTGCAAAAGTCTTATTTGATACTGGTGCATCGCTTTCTTTCATCTCTAGACCTTTTGCATCCAAGCATGAGTTGGTTTTTCAAGATTTTCCTAGAACGTTGTCAGTTGTCTCTCCGGGTAAATTCATGAACGCAAGCTCCATGGTTCCGGATGTTTCCATCAAGATGGGAAACTACAAATTTCTGTCTTCTCCAATTGTTCTTGGTGACTCGGATATTGATCTAATTCTCGGGATGGACTGGCTTTCTAAGCACAAGGCTCAACTTGATTGTGCTGCCAGGGAAATTCAATTGACACACTCTTCCGAGGATCTGATTATCTATGCCGCTCATGACGAGACTATTCGGTTGTTTTCTCTCAATGAGAAGGGCGAGTTGAATGCTATTTCTCAAATTCCAGTCGTTTGTGACTACCAAGATGTCTTTCCAGAAGAGCTTCCGGGTATGCCTCCACACCGGCCAGTTGAGTTCGTTATCGATCTTGAGCCCGGCACAGAACCCGTTTGCAAGCGTCCTTACAAGCTTGACCCAAGGAGCTGAAGGAATTGAAGAAACAGCTCGATGAACAAGAGTGTCTGGGTTTGATCAGACCGAGTTCATCTCCGTGGGGTTGTGGTTTTCTTTTTGTCCAGAAGAAGGATGGCACGGACCGACTTTGTGTCGACTACCGTCCATTGAACAAGAAGACAATCAAGAACAAGTATCCACTTCCCAACATCAATGAGCTATTCGAGCAACTTAAAGGTGCTAAAGTATTCTCCAAGCTTGACCTTCGTATGGGTTATCATCAGATTCGCATTCGTGAAGAAGATATTCCCAAGACAGCATTCAGAACAAGCTTTGGTTCTTATGAATATACTGTCATGTCTTTCGGCCTTGTCAATGCTCCTCCAACATTCTCTTGGATGATGAATTTCATCTTCAACCCCTATATCAATGAATTCGTCTTGGTGTATCTCGATGATATTTTGGTCTTCTCCAAGAATAAGAAGGATCATGCCAAACATTTGCGATTGGTGCTCGACAAGCTCAGAGAGTATCAATTTTATGCGAAGTTTTCCAAATGTGAGTTTTGGCTTGATGAAGTTCTTTACCTTGGTCATATCATCTCTGCCAAGGGCATCGCTGTTAATCCCGAGAAGGTATCCGCAATTGTGAATTGGGAACCTCCTCAGAATGTCAAGCAGCTCCGCAGTTTTCTTGGTCTTGCAAGCTATTGTCGAAGATTCGTTGAGAATTTCTCTAAGATTGCAAAGCCTCTTTCCAACCTCCTCCAGAAGCATGTGAAGTATGTCTGGACTCCTGAGTGTGACGTTGCTTTCAACGCTCTCAAAGAGAAACTCGTCACAGCTCCTGTCTTAACTCCTCCTGACGAATCCAAGCCATTCGAAGTTTTCTGTGATGCTTCTCTTCAAGGTCTCGGTGCTGTGTTAATGCAAGAGAAGAAAGTTGTGGCCTATACCTCTCGTTAGTTGAAGCCCAATGAAAAGAACTACCCCACTCACGATCTTGAGTTGGCGGCAGTTGTCCATGCATTAATAACATGGAGACATCTCTTGTTGGGAAGAAAAGTGGACATATTCACCGATCACAAGAGTCTCAAGTACATCTTCACTCAGCCCAACCTCAACCTCAGGCAAAATCGATGGGTTGAAATGATTCAAGAGTACAATCCGAGTATTGAATATACTCCAGGCAAAGCCAATTTCATTGCAGATGCTTTGAGCAGGAAGGCTTATTGCAGCGGCTTAATTCTCAAGCCATTCCAACCGGATCTTTGTGAAGCTTTCCGCAAGCTAAATCTCCAAGTTGTTCCTCAAGGCTTTCTTGCCAACCTCATAGTCTCTCCTACTTTGGAAGATCAAATTCGTGAGGCACAACTTCTTGATGCCATGGTGAAGAAGGTGAAACGTGGTATTGACAAGGGTCTTTCCAAATACAAGTGCTATCGCATTGATGACAGAGACACTTTATTCTTCGAGGACCAGTTGTGGTTCCTAAAGGTGATCTAAGGAAAGTCATAATGAACGAGGCCCACAATTCTATTCTTTCCATTCATCCTGGAAGTACGAAGATGTACCATGAGCTCAAGCAGTCGTATTGGTGGACTCGAATGAAGTGAGAAATCACTCAATTCGTGAATGAATGTGATGTCTGTCGAAGGGTGAAAGCAGAACACCAACGACCAGCTGGTCTCCTCCAACCTCTTGCTATCCCAGAATGGAAGTTTGATCATATCGAAATGGACTTCGTGACTGGATTTCCCAAGTCCAAGCGCGGAAATGATGCTATCTTCGTTGTCATCGACAAGCTTACTAAAGTGGCTCATTTCCTTCCAATCAAAGAATCCATCACAGCAGCTCAGTTGGCAGAGCTATACACCTCCAGGATTGTCTCCTTGCACGGCATTCCACAATTGATTTCTTTAGATCATGGAAGCATCTTCACTTCTAAGTTCTGGGACTCCTTCCAGAAGGCCATGGGCACCAACATTCGCTTCGGCACAGCTTTCCATCCTCAAACTAGTGGCCAAGTCGAGCGAGTAAATCAAATCCTTGAAGATATGCTCAGGGCTTTTGTCATTTCCTTTGGCATGAAGTGGGAAGATTGTCTTCCATATGCCGAATTCTCTTACAACAACAGCTTCCAAGCGAGTTCGGGCAAGGCCCCATTCGAGATTCTCTATGGCAGAAAGTGTCGTACTCCTCTCAATTGGTCAGAGACTGGTGAACGCCAACTTCTTGGCAACGACTTAATCACAGAGGCTGAAGAAATGTGTAAAGTCATCCGTGAAAATCTCAAAGCCGCGCAATCGCGCCAGAAGAGTTACTATGATAGCAAGCACCGTGACTTGGCTTTCGAGATCGGAGACCATGTCTACCTCCGCGTCTCTCCAATGAAAGGCACTCATCGTTTCGGTATCAAAGGGAAGTTTGCCCCTAGATACGTGGGTCCTTTCAACATCATTGGCAAAAGAGGCGACCTCGCCTATCAACTTGAGCTTCCCTACAACTTTGCGAACGTGCACGATGTGTTCCATGTGTCACAGCTTCGCAAGTGCTTCAAGACTCCTGAGCGCACCATCAACTTCGAGGAGATTGATCTCCAAGAAGATATGTCTTATCATGAGCACCCCGTTGCTATTCTGGAAGAAACTGAGCGCAAGACTCGCAACAAGTCAATCAAATTCCTGAAAGTGAAGTGGTCGCACCATTCCGACCGAGAAGCCACCTGGGAATGCGAGGACCACCTCCGTTCCGGTTCTCGGGACAAGATCCTCTCGTAGTGGTGGAGTGTTGTAACACCCCGGATGTAACTTTCCATATTTGTAACTCCAACTCTTCCCATTTTCGGCTATGTGTTATGATATTCCTCCGTGGTTGGGTTTTGTCTTTCGTTTTGCATTTTGTTCATGTCATGCATTTCATATAATGTCGTCATGTGCATCTCATTTGCATACGTGTTCGTCTCATGCATCCGAGCATTTTCCCCGTTGTCCGTTTTGCAATCCGACACTCCCACATGCACTGGCGCACCCGTCTTGTTTCTTTTCGTGAGCGGGTGTTGAACGTTCTTGGAATAGACCGAGTCTTGCCAAGTGGCCTTGGTATACCACCGGTAGACCACCTGTCAAGTTTCGTTCCATTTGGAGGTCGTTTGATACTCCAACGGTTAACCGGGTAACCGCAAAGGTCTTTTGTGTGTTGCAGCAAAACCCCCCTCCAAACAGTCCAATAACCCTCTAAGTCCCCTCCATGCTCTTGGTAGTTTGATCACGATCGTGTGGGCGAAAACCGCACTCCATTTGGAGTCTCCTAGCTCCCTCTACCTATATAAACACCCCTCCCCCGAAAATTCCGGATCAAATCCACCCTAACCCTAGCCTCTTTCTTCCTCCGCGCGCCGGACAGATTTTTCGCCGCCGCCCGCAGCCAGTGGCTAGGCGCCACGTGGCAGCGCCGCCGCCCGCCGACCGCAGGCCCGCCGAGGCCCGGATCGCCCCTCCCCCCCGAGCCCGGCCTCCGCCCGACGCCGCC
>NC_057808.1:145308124-145314416 GCF_018294505.1 Triticum aestivum | reverse complement strand
CCCGTCGTCGCCTCCGGCGAACGCCGGCGCCGCCCGCGGCCGCCCGCCGCTCCGGTGCCCCTCTCCGGCCTCCTCCGCCGTGCCCCGCGTCTTCCCCGAGCTCCTCTCCCTCCTCTCCAACTTCGGCCGCCGCCGTCTCCTCCGTCTCCAGCGAGTAGCCGCGCGCCCGAGCCGCGCCAGATCGAGATCTGGATCGGGCTAGGTTGACTTTCCCCTCTCCGATTTTCTGTCCCGATATATTTGCAATAAGTGGCTCTGTTCATTGCATCATAACTCCGTGCATACTTCTCCGTTTTGTGTGCATGATATATCAAAATGTTTGCCTCGAGATGCTCTTCATTTTGTTCCATTGTGCCATGCTCGTTTGGGTCCATCTTGATGCCCAAATCTCTGGTGCAAGAGTGCTATATGATGTTTACTGCTGTTACTTATCAGAACTTGGTGATTTGTTATTTTTGTTGCATCTGATGTGTGCATCTTATGGGCATGAGCTCTACAGGTGTTTTGATATATGCCATGCCATCTTTACAGTGGTGTATGCCATGTATTTTTATGATCTATGTGGTGACTAGCACAAGCATCCAAACTAGGCTTCGTGATGTTTCTGTTTTCAGGGGCTTAGGATTTTGCTGTCTGTTACTGCTGTTATTTTGTTGCTATGTATCCATGTGGCTACAGTGAGATCCATGCTTCTTTTGGGCATGTTCAGGAAGGATGTTTTGTAGATATAGTTGTGCTCTATCCATCCATGCCCCTGTTTGCAATTATGGATTGCCATAGCATGTCTTAATCTTGCTCTACTTTTGCTATAAAATGTTTCTGGCAGAATGTTAACATGATATTCAATTTTGCCAAGGTTGTTGTAGTTGATCCTTTCATGCTATGAACTTTCTCTTGCCATGGTTAGCTTCATAAACATTCCATCTTTCTGTAGGTATGCTTGTTTTGTCATGCATTGCTTTGTGATGAATGCATCAAGCTCACAAATATTCCTTCATAATGCTGGGAATGCCATGCTCTGTTTTCTGCTAAGTCTGGAACCTGTTAACGAAACTTGCTATGTTTACATGGGTGCCATCATATCTTCTGTGCCTTTTTGGCTCATGGTCAGTAAGGGACTTTTGTTCTATGCATTTAGTAGATTCATACCATGCCTTTTTGTGCTACTTTAAGTTCCTGTAGTATGTTGATTGCTTGCTCTGAACATTGCTACCTGATGCTGTTTATGCCATGTCCAGTAATTTCATCAAGTCTATGAAACTGATATCTTTTGCACTTTTGCCATGCTTGTTTGAACCTGTTATGGTGTGATCTAGCCATAGCTCAGTGTTCATCTTTTCTCAAGCATCTTATTTAGATCACTGCCATATGCTTTGCTACTATGTTGGGGCGCTGTAGCATAGTTACTTGATGTATTCTAAGTGCTATCATACTGTTAATCGCAGATTCGTGTCATTTTTGTTTTGCTTGCCATTTGCAAACCGTGCATCCGTTTCCGGTGATCTTTATGTCGATTTCGACCGAAATCATCTCATCTTTCCAGTGGCATACTTGGTTTGCCAAGTTACTGCCTTGTTCATCCTTTTTATTCCGGAGCACGCATATGCATCGCATATCATATCCCGCATATCATGCATGTTTTGCATCATGTTGCTTGTGCATTTCCCGTGATTGATTGTGGTTCCTTTGCTTGTGTTCTTGCTGTGGGTAGAGCCGGGAGATGAGTTCGTGAATGAGGAACCTGTTGAGTACGCTTACGAGGACAACTCTGAGAACCTTGCAAGCAAGATGACCATACCCTCAAAATCACTTCTATCTTTGCTTTGCTAGTTGTTCATTCTATTGCTATGCTGCGCTACCGACCACTTGCTATATCATGCCTCCCATATTGCCATGTCAAGCCTCTAACCATCCTTTCCTAGCAAACCGTTGTTTGGCTAAGTTACCGCTTTTGCTCAGCCCTTCTTATAGCGTTGCTAGTTGCAGGTGAAGTTGAAATTGGTTCCATGTTGGAACATGGATTTTTTGGAATATCACAATATCTCTTATTTAATTAATGCATCTATATATTTGGTAAAGGGTGGAAGGCTCGGCCTTATGCCTGGTGTTTTGTTCCACTCTTGTCGCCCTAGTTTCCGTCATACCGGTATTATGTTCCTTGAGTTTGCGTTCCTTACGCGGTTGGGTGATTTATGGGACCCCCTTGACAGTTCGCCTTGAATAAAACTCCTCCAGCAAGGCCCAACCTTGGTTTTACCATTTGCCACCTAAGCCTTTTTCCCTTGGGTTTTCGCGAGCCCGAGGGTCATCTTTATTTAAACCCCCGGACCAGCGCTCCTTCGAGTGCTGGCCGAAACCAAGCGATGTCCGGCGCCCCCTGGGCAACAAGGGTCTATGCCAACCCGACGTCTGGCTCATCCGATGTGCCCTAAGAACGAGATATGTGCAGCTCCTATCGGGATTTGTCGGCACATTCGGGTGGCTTTGCTGGTCTTGTTTTACCATTGTTGAAATGTCTTGTAAACCGGGATTCCGAGATTGATCGGGTCTTCCCGGGAGAAGGTTTATCCTTCGTTGACCATGAGAGCTTATAATGGGCTAAGTTGGGACACCCCTGCAGGGTATTATCTTTCGAAAGCCGTGCCCGTGGTTATGAGGCAGATGGGAATTTGTTAATGTCCGGTTGTAGAGAACTTGATACTTGACTTAAATTAAAATACATCAACCGTGTGTGTAGCCATGATGGTCTCTTCTCGGCAGAGTCCGGGAAGTGAACACGGTTTGAGTTATGCATGAACGTAAGTAGTTTCAGGATCACTTCTTGATCATTTCTAGCTTCTCGACCATTGTGTCACTTCTCTTCTCGCTCTCATTTGCGTATGTTAGCCACCATATATGCTTAGTGCTTGCTGCAGCTCCACCTTTACACCATCCTTTCCTATAAGCTTAAATAGTCTTGATCTCGCGGGTGTGAGATTGCTGAGTCCTCGTGACTCACAGATTCTACCAAAACAGTTGCAGGTGCCGACGATGTTAGTGCAGATGACGCAACCGAGCTCAAGTGGGAGTTCGACGAGGAACGTGGTCGTTACTATGTTTCTTTTCCTGATGATCAGTAGTGGATCCCAGTTGGGACGATCGGGGATCTAGCATTTGGGGTTATCTTATTTTCATTTGGATTTGACCGTAGTCGGCCTATGTGTGGATTTTGGATGATGTATGAATTTATTTATGTATTGTGTGAAGTGGCGATTGTAAGCCAACTCTCGTTATCCCATTCTTGTTCATTACATGGGATTGTGTGAAGATAACCCTTCTTGCGACAAAACCACAATGCGGTTATGCCTCTAAGTCGTGCCTCGACACGTGGGAGATATAGCCGAATCATGGGCGTTACAAAAGGATTCTTTCATAGGGAACTTTTGGAGAACTTTTCTTAAGGAGTTCATTCAGAAACTTGTATAGAAACTTTCTTAATGAGCACTCGACAAACGCATTTCGAGAACATACACACAGTCCCAGCTATGCACCTAGTGCATCATCATAACTGAGGTCTCTTGCATTTCCCTACAGGTAATTGGATCTCATATGGAGATGTTTAGTGAAGTAGAATGGAAAAATCGAATGCAACTACACAAGAACTAGTCTATAACTGTCGTTCGGAATCAGTTTTGCGCAGTGTTAACTGAAACATGCATATCTGACTCATACGGAGTCTGTTTTGGCTCCACAAGTAGTCAAAACGTTTGTGATGACCAGATGCTTCAAAGGATTCTTTCATAGGGAACTTTTGGAGAACTTTTCTTAAGAGTTCGTTCATAAACTTGTATAGAAACTTTCTTAATGAGCACTCGACAAACGCATTTCGAGAACATACACAAAGTCCCAGTTATGGACCTAGTGCATCATCACAAATGCGGTCTCTTGCATTTCCCTACAAGTAATTGGATCTCATATGGAGATGTTTAGTGAAGTAGAATGGAAAAAATCGAATGCAAATACACAAGAACTAGTGTGTAACTGTCGTTCGGAATCAATTTTGCGCAGTGTTAACTGAAACATGGATATCTGACTCATACGGAGTCCGTTTTGGCTCCACAAGTAGTCAAAACTTTTGTGACGACCAGATGCTTCAAAGGATTCTTTCATAGGGAACTTTTGGAGAACTTTTCTTAAGGAGTTCGTTCCGAAACTTGTATAGAAACTTTCTTAATGAGCACTCGACAAACGCATTTCGAGAACATACACACAGTCCCAGGTATGGACGTAGTGCATCATCATAACTGAGGTCTCTTGTATTTCCCTACAAGTAATTGGATCTCATATGGAGATGTTTAGTGAAGTAGAATGGAAAAATCGAATGCAACTACACAAGAACTAGTCTGTAACTGTCGTTCGGAATCAGTTTTGCGCAGTGTTAACTGAAACATGGATATCTGACTCATACGGAGTCCGTTTTGGCTCCACAAGTAGTGACGACCAAATGCTTCAAAGGATACTTTCATAGGGAGCTTTTGGAGAACTTTTCTTAAGGAGCTTGTTCAGAAACTTGTATAGAAACTTTTTTAATGAGCACTCGACAAATGCATTTCGAGAACATACACAAAGTCCCAGCTATGGATCTAGTGCATCATCATAACTGAGGTCTCTTGCATTTCCCTACAAGTAATCAGATCTCATATGGAGATGTTTAGTGAAGTAGAATGGAAAAAATCGAATGCAACTACACAAGAACTAGTGTGTAACTGTCGTTCGGAATCAGTTTTGCGCAGTGTTAACTAACACATGGATATCTGACTCATACGGAGTCCGTTTTGGCTCCACAAGTAGTCAAAACGTCTGTGACGACCAGTTGCTTCAAAGGATTCTTTCATAGGGAACTTTTGGACAACTTTTCTTAAGGAGTTCGTTCAGAAACTTGTATAGAAACTTTCTTAATGAGCACTCAACAAACGCAGTTCGAGAACATACACAAAGTCCCCGCTATGGACCTAGTGCATCATCCTAACTGAGGTCTCTTGCATTTCCCTACAAGTAATTGGATCTCATATGGAGGTGTTTATTGAAGTAGAATGGAAAAAATCGAATGCAACTACACAAGAACTAGTGTGTAACTGTCTTTCGGAATCAGTTTTGCGCAGTGTTAACTGAAACATGGATATCTGATTCATACGGAGTCTGTTTTGGCTCCACAAGTAGTCAAAACGTTTGTGACGACCAGATGCTTCAACGGATTCTTTCATAGGGAACTTTTGGAGAACTTTTCTTAAGGAGTTCGTTCAGAAACTTGTAGAGAAACTTTCTTAATGAGCACTCGACAAACGCATTTCGAGAACATACAAAAGTCCCAGCTATGGACCTAGTGCATCATCATAACTGAGGTCTCTTGCATTTACCTACAAGTAATTGGATCTCATGTGGAGATGTTTAGTGAAGTAGAATTGAAAAAATCAAATGCAACTACATAAGAACTAGTCTGTAACTGTCGTTCGGAATCAATTTTGCGAAGTGTTAACTGATACATCGATATCTGACTGATACAGAGTCCGTTTTGGCTCCACAAGAAGTCCAAACGTTTGTGACGACCAGATCCTTCAAAGGGTTCTTTTATAGGGAACTTTTGGAGAAATTTTCTTAAGGAGTTTGTTCAGAAACTTGTATAGAAACTTTCTTAATGACCTCTCGACAAACGCATTTCGAGAACATACACAAAGTCCCAGCTATGGACCTAGTGCATCATCATAACTGAGGTCTCTTGCATTTCCCTACAAGTAATTGGATCTCATATGGAGATGTTTAGTGAAGTAGAATGGAAAAAATCGAATGCAACTACACAAGAACTAGTGTGTAACTGTCGTTCGGAATCAGTTTTGCGCAGTGTTAACTAACACATGGATATCTGACTCATACGGAGTCCGTTTTGGCTCCACAAGTAGTCAAAACGTCTGTGACGACCAGTTGCTTCAAAGGATTCTTTCATAGGGAACTTTTGGAGAACTTTTCTTAAGGAGTTCGTTCAGAAACTTGTATAGAAACTTTCTTAATGAGCACTCAACAAACGCAGTTCGAGAACATACACAAAGTCCCCGCTATGGACCTAGTGCATCATCCTAACTGAGGTCTCTTGCATTTCCCTACAAGTAATTGGATCTCATATGGAGGTGTTTATTGAAGTAGAATCGAAAAAATCGAATGCAACTACACAAGAACTAGTGTGTAACTGTCTTTCGGAATCAGTTTTGCGTAGTGTTAACTGAAACATGGATATCTGACTCATACGGAGTCTGTTTTG
>NC_057808.1:145307834-145308114 GCF_018294505.1 Triticum aestivum | reverse complement strand
GTTTTGGCTCCACAAGTAGTCAAAACGTTTGTGATGACCAGATGCTTCAAAGGATTCTTTCATAGGGAACTTTTGGAGAACTTTTCTTAAGAGTTCGTTCATAAACTTGTATAGAAACTTTCTTAATGAGCACTCGACAAACGCATTTCGAGAACATACACAAAGTCCCAGTTATGGACCTAGTGCATCATCACAAATGCGGTCTCTTGCATTTCCCTACAAGTAATTGGATCTCATATGGAGATGTTTAGTGAAGTAGAATGGAAAAAATCGAATGCAA
>NC_057808.1:145295010-145307824 GCF_018294505.1 Triticum aestivum | reverse complement strand
CATTTCCCTACAAGTAATTGGATCTCATATGGAGGTGTTTATTGAAGTAGAATCGAAAAAATCGAATGCAACTACACAAGAACTAGTGTGTAACTGTCTTTCGGAATCAGTTTTGCGTAGTGTTAACTGAAACATGGATATCTGACTCATACGGAGTCTGTTTTGGCTCCACAAGTAGTCAAAACGTTTGTGACGACCAGATACTTCAACGGATTCTTTCATAGGGAACTTTTGGAGAACTTTTCTTAAGGAGTTCGTTCAGAAACTTGTAGAGAAACTTTCTTAATGAGCACTCGACAAACGCATTTCGAGAACATACAAAAAGTCCCAGCTATGGACCTAGTGCATCATCATAACTGAGGTCTCTTGCATTTCCCTACAAGTAATTGGATCTCATGTGGAGATGTTTAGTGAAGTAGAATTGAAAAAATCAAATGCAACTACATAAGAACTAGTCTGTAACTGTCGTTCGGAATCAATTTTGCGAAGTGTTAACTGAAACATCGATATCTGACTGATACAGAGTCCGTTTTGGCTCCACAAGTAGTCAAAACGTTTGTGACGACCAGATGCTTCAAAGGGTTCTTTTATAGGGAACTTCTGGAGAAATTTTCTTAAGGAGTTTGTTCAGAAACTTGTATAGAAACTTTCTTAATGAGCTCTCGACAAACGCATTTCGAGAACATACACAAAGTCCCAGCTATGGACCTAGTGCATCATCATAACTGAGGTCTCTTGCATTTCCCTACAAGTAATTGGATCTCATATGGAGATGTTTAGTGAAGTAGATTAGAAAAAATCGAATGCAACTACAAAAGAATTAGTCTGTAACTGTCGTTCGGAATCAGTTTTGCGCGGTGTTAACTGAAACATGGATATCTGACTCATACGGAGTCCGTTTTGGCTCCACAAGTAGTCAAAACGTTTGTGATGACCAGATGCTTCAAAGGATTCTTTCATAGGGAACTTTTGGAGAACTTTTCTTAAGAGTTCGTTCATAAACTTGTATAGAAACTTTCTTAATGAGCACTCGACAAACGCATTTCGAGAACATACACAAAGTCCCAGTTATGGACCTAGTGCATCATCACAAATGCGGTCTCTTGCATTTCCCTACAAGTAATTGGATCTCATATGGAGATGTTTAGTGAAGTAGAATGGAAAAAATCGAATGCAACTACACAAGAACTAGTGTGTAACTGTCGTTCGGAATCAATTTTGCGCAGTGTTAACTGAAACATGGATATCTGACTCATACGGAGTCCGTTTTGGCTCCACAAGTAGTCAAAACGTTTGTGACGACCAGATGCTTCAACGGATTCTTTCATAGGGAACTTTTGGAGAACTTTTCTTAAGGAGTTCGTTCAGAAACTTGTAGAGAAACTTTCTTAATGAGCACTCGACAAACGCATTTCGAGAACATACAAAAAGTCCCAGCTATGGACCTAGTGCATCATCATAACTGAGGTCTCTTGCATTTCCCTACAAGTAATTGGATCTCATGTGGAGATGTTTAGTGAAGTAGAATTGAAAAAATCAAATGCAACTACATAAGAACTAGTCTGTAACTGTCGTTCGGAATCAATTTTGCGAAGTGTTAACTGAAACATCGATGTCTGACTGATACAGAGTCCGTTTTGGCTCCACAAGTAGTCAAAACGTTTGTGACGACCAGATGCTTCAAAGGGTTCTTTTATAGGGAACTTCTGGAGAAATTTTCTTAAGGAGTTTGTTCAGAAACTTGTATAGAAACTTTCTTAATGAGCTCTCGACAAACGCATTTCGAGAACATACACAAAGTCCCAGCTATGGACCTAGTGCATCATCATAACTGAGGTCTCTTGCATTTCCCTACAAGTAATTGGATCTCATATGGAGATGTTTAGTGAAGTAGATTAGAAAAAATCGAATGCAACTACACAAGAATTAGTCTGTAACTGTCGTTCGGAATCAGTTTTGCGCGGTGTTAACTGAAACATGGATATCTGACTCATACGGAGTCCGTTTTGGCTCCACAAGTAGTCAAAACGTTTGTGATGACCAGATGCTTCAAAGGATTCTTTCATAGGGAACTTTTGGAGAACTTTTCTTAAGAGTTCGTTCATAAACTTGTATAGAAACTTTCTTAATGAGCACTCGACAAACGCATTTCGAGAACATACACAAAGTCCCAGTTATGGACCTAGTGCATCATCACAAATGCGGTCTCTTGCATTTCCCTACAAGTAATTGGATCTCATATGGAGATGTTTAGTGAAGTAGAATGGAAAAAATCGAATGCAACTACACAAGAACTAGTGTGTAACTGTCGTTCGGAATCAATTTTGCGCAGTGTTAACTGAAACATGGATATCTGACTCATACGGAGTCCGTTTTGGCTCCACAAGTAGTCAAAACTTTTGTGACGACTAGATGCTTCAAAGGATTCTTTCATAGGGAACTTTTGGAGAACTTTTCTTAAGGAGTTCGTTCAGAAACTTGTATAGAAACTTTCTTAATGAGCACTCGACAAACGCATTTCGAGAACATACACACAGTCCCAGGTATGGACCTAGTGCATCATCATAACTGAGGTCTCTTGTATTTCCCTACAAGTAATTGGATCTCATATGGAGATGTTTAGTGAAGTAGAATGGAAAAATCGAATGCAACTACACAAGAACTAGTCTGTAACTGTCGTTCGGAATCAGTTTTGCGCAGTGTTAACTAACACATGGATATCTGACTCATATGGTGTCCGTTTTGGCTCCACAAGTAGTCAAAATGTCTGTGACGACCAGTTGATTCAAAGGATTCTTTCATAGGGAACTTTTGGAGAACTTTTCTTAAGGAGTTCGTTCAGAAACTTGTATAGAAACTTTCTTAATGAGCACTCAACAAACGCAGTTCGAGAACATACACAAAGTCCCCGCTATGGACCTAGTGCATCATCCTAACTGAGGTCTGTTGCATTTCCCTACAAGTAATTGGATCTCATATGGAGGTGTTTATTGAAGTAGAATGGAAAAAATCGAATGCAACTACACAAGAACTAGTGTGTAACTGTCTTTCGGAATCAGTTTTGCGCAGTGTTAACTCAAACATGGATATCTGACTCATACGGAGTCTGTTTTGGCTCCACAAGTAGTCAAAACGTTTGTGACGACCAGATGCTTCAACGGATTCTTTCATAGGGAACTTTTGGAGAACTTTTCTTAAGGAGTTCGTTCAGAAACTTGTAAAGAAACTTTCTTAATGAGCACTCGACAAACGCATTTCGAGAACATACAAAAAATTCCCAGCTATGACCCTAGTGCATCATCATAACTGAGGTCTCTTGCATTTCCCTACAAGTAATTGGATCTCATGTGGAGATGTTTAGTGAAGTAGAATTGAAAAAATCAAATGCAACTACATAAGAACTAGTCTGTAACTGTCGTTCGGAATCAATTTTGCGAAGTGTTAACTGAAACATCGATATCTGACTGATGCAGAGTCCGTTTTGGCTCCACAAGTAGTCAAAATGTTTGTGACGACCAGATGCTTCAAAGGGTTCTTTTATAGGGAACTTTTGGAGAAATTTTCTTAAGGAGTTTGTTCAGAAACTTGTATAGAAACTTTCTTAATGAGCTCTCGACAAACGCATTTCGAGAACATACACAAAGTCCCAGCTATGGACCTAGTGCATCATCATAACTGAGGTCTCTTGCATTTCCCTACAAGTAATTGGATCTCATATGGAGATGTTTAGTGAAGTAGATTAGAAAAAATCGAATGCAACTACACAAGAATTAGTCTGTAACTGTCGTTCGGAATCAGTTTTGCGCAGTGTTAACTGAAACATGGATATCTGACTCATACGGAGTCTGTTTTGGCTCCACAAGTAGTCAAAACGTTTGTGGCGACCATATGCTTCAAAGGATTCTTTCATAGTGAACTTTTGGCGATCTTTTCTTAAGGAGTTCGTTTAGGAACTTGTATAGAAACTTTCTTAATGAGCACTCGACAAACGCATTTCCAGAACATACACAAAGTCCGAGCTATGGACCTAGTGCATTATCATAATTGAGGTCTCTTGCATTTCTCTACAAGTAATAGGATCTTATATGGAGATGTTTAGTGAAGTAGAATGGAGAAAATCGAATGCAACTACACAAGAACTAGTCTGTAACTGTCGTTCGGAATCTGTTTTGCGCAGTGTTAACTGGAACATGGATATCTGACTCATACAGAGTCTGTTTTAGCTCCACAAGTAGTCAAAACGTTTGTGACGACCAGATGCTTCAAAGGATTCTTTCATAGGGAACTTTTGGAGAACATTTTTCTTAAGGAGTTCCTTCAGAAACTTGTATAGAAACTTTCTTAATGAGCACTCGACAAACGCATTTCGAGAACATACACAAAGTCCCAGCTATGGACCTAGTGCATCATCATAACTGAGGTCTCTTGCATTTCCCTACAAGTATGAAGTAGAATGGAAAAAATCGAATGCAACTACAGAAGAACTAGTCTGTAACTGTCGTTCGGAATCAGTTTTGCGCAGTGTTAACTGAAACATGGATGTCTGACTCATACGGAGTCCGTTTTGGCTCCACAAGTAGTCAAAATGTTTGTGACGACCAGATGCTTCAAAGGATTCTTTCATAGGGAAGTTTTGGAGAACTTTTCTTAAGGAGTTCGTTCAGAAACTTGTATAGAAACTTTCTTAATGAGCACTCAAAAACGCATTTCGAGAACATACACAAAGTCCCAGCTACGGACCTAGTGCATCATCATATCTGAGGTCTATTGCATTTCCCTACAAGTAATTGGATCTCATACGGATTTTTTTAGTGAAGTAGAATGGAAATAATCGAATGCAACTACACAAGAACTAGTCTGTAACTATTGTTCGGAATCAGTTTTGCGCAGTGTTAACTGAAACATGGATATCTGACTCATACGGAGTCCGTTTTGGCTCAAGAAGTAGTCAAAATGTTTGTGACGACCAGATGCTCCAAAGGATTATTTCATGGGGAACTTTTGGAGAAGTTTCCTTAAGGAGTTTGTTCAGTAACTTGTATAGAAACTTTCTTAATGAGCACTCGACAAACGCATTTCGAGAACATACACAAAGTCCCAGCTATGGACCTAGTGCATCATCATAACTGAGGTCTCTTGCATTTCCCTACAAAGAATTGGATCTCATATGGAGATGTTTAGTGAAGTAGAATGGAGAAAATCGAATGCAACTACACAAGAACTAGTCTGTAACTGTCGTTCGGAATCAGTTTTGCGCAGTGTTAACTGAAACATGGATATCTGACTCATACGGAGTCTGTTTTGGCTCCACAAGTAGTGAAAATGTTTGTGATGACCAGATGCTTCAAAGGATTCTTTCATAGGGAACTTTTGGAGAACTTTTCTTAAGGAGTTCGTTCAGAAACTTGTATAGAAACTTTCGTAATGAGCACTCGACAAACGCATTTCGAGAACATACACAAAGTCCCAGCTATGGACCTAGTGCATCATCATAACTGAGGTCTCTTGCATTTCCCTACAAGTAATCGGATCTCATATGGAGATGTTTAGTGAAGTAGAATGGAAAAAATCGAATGCAACTACACAAGAACTAGTGTGTAACCGTCGTTCGGGATCAGTTTTGCGCAGTGTTACCTGAAACATGGATATCTGACTCATACGGAGTCCGTTTTGGCTCCACAAGTAGTCAAAACGTTTGTGACGACCAGATGCTTCAAAGGATTCTTTCATAGGGAACTTTTGGAGAACGTTTCTTAAGGAGTTCGTTCAGAAACTTGTATAGAAACTTTCTTAATGAGCAGTCGACAAACGCATTTCGAGAACATACACAAAGTCCCAGCTATGGACCTAGTGCATCATCATAACTGAGGTCTCTTGCATTTCCCTACACTACTTGGAAAAGGCCTACTAGTGGCGCACCAGTTTTGCCTACTAATGGCGCACTACTGGTGCGCCACTAGTACCACGCCACTAGTATTTTTTACTAATGGCGCACCACTGGCGCGCCATTAGTATCTGGTATACTAATGGCGCACCAGGCAGTGTGCCATTAGTATAGGCCACGGTGCGCCATTAGTATGCCTCCCAGGGGGCCATATTTACCCATGTGCCTAGCCATACTAATGGCGCACCGCGGGGTGATGCGCCATTAGTATCCTTTGGCATACTAATGGCGCACTGCGGGGTGATGCGCCATTAGTATCCTTTGGCATACTAATGGCGCACTGCAGTGTGATGCGCCATTAGTATCCTTTGGCATACTAATGGCGCACATTGGGGTGATGCGCCATTAGTATGTATATTAGGGATTTTTTTTCTTTTCTGATTTTTGCACAGATTACAAAATATATTATTGGAGAGAATATAAGCAGCAGCACACAGCAACAGCAGATTCATCGAATACAATAGAAGATTAGTCTCTGAATACAATTCATCATATTAGTCTCCGAATTCAAAAGACCGAACAAAGATAGAACATTACAAGTCTCGAGACCGCGAGTAGCGAGTTTGTCTTCACATTACAAGTCGATATCGATCATCTAAACTACCATCACATAGACGAGAGCTGCGGTCATCACGATGAGCATCATCGCGATGAAACTGGTCTTCATCCGGTTCCTCTAACGCTCCCTCCTCTCTCCTGCTAGATAGCGCGCGTATCTAGATTCCGCCTCCGCCCTAGTGGTGTACCCTTTGTAACTGTTACCGCTGAAACGGTGAACCTATCTCCGACACTCCTCCCAGTCGTCGTAGACTCTGGGAACCTTACCCTTGTACACGACATACGATGGCATCTCTATGCACTAGCCAAACAACAGACAATACATAAGCAATATATAAGTATGCAACAAAAGGATCGGAAGAGAAAAGCAAGACATTAATAGCACGATTCATGGTCCTACTAATAAATAGCATTGATTACATCTAAGTTGAATGACTGCAAGTTTAATTACAACATGAGCTAATCAATGTTTCAGAACTACACATAGCATCACTACTTTCGACTCGACTCATGGAACCGTAGCGTGGATGAAGCCGCAGTCTGTCGTGATGGTCATGAAGTCGTGGGCGTTGTCAGCCTGCATTTGTAGCGTTGTGTCTATCTCACTGTTGGACAGTTGAAATTTGAGGTAGAACTGCCCCAAGGTACGAAGGACATCTTGATGGATGATTTCTGCAAACTCCGACTGGATGCGAAAGAATTCTTGTCGGATGTCCGCGTCCTGGATTGCCGCCAAGCTTGCGGCCCAATCTTTGAGATTATTTGGTAGCAGAAGGTGATTATGGTCCCGTACGATCGCCTGCATGTGATGGAGGGCGTAGTAGGCATCCTTCTGACTGCCAGGCGGCTGCTTGACGTAGGGGAACGTCGTATTGTGGGTGAACACGTGCCTGCCGTACCTACGAGATGGCCTCTTAAAGGTGCCTCCAGATGCGGCGTAGCCGGGGAGAGCATCATCAAGAACTTTCTTGATATTTGTGTAGTCTATCTTGGAGTCACGGTCCGGGTCGAAATACGTGGCCATGGAATATTTCGGGCTTAAGAGGATGAGTGTGCAATGTGTGTCACTGCACAGAACACAGAATGTTAGAAAAAAAACGATCAAAATCTAAGAAATCATATGTTACGGGGCAGTTAGGAGATGACTTACTCGGGAAAGTAAGGCACGAGGAAGTTATCCTTATTTGGGTTTGCCAGAATGACGCCTTTGAGGTGTGAACTCGCGACTTGCCGGTCCCCAGCGCTGCCCAAGATCTTGGCACGCATGTAGAAGGGGTCGACTATCACAATGTCCGGGGTCTTGTCTCTAATGATCCGCATCTCCATACTCAGCGAAAACAGCCGAACGAAGGTGTAGTGCAGCGGATGAAGGTTAAGCATAGCAAAGATGTCATCAAACCGCAGGACGATCGTACCCCCGACGGCGCTATCCACAAAGCCCTTGCCCTCTGGCACCTTGGCCACGAAAACCGGGTATGCAACATCATTCTCTCTGAGACGCCGCTTCTCCAAAGAAAGAACACTGTCATGGAGACTCCGCATAGCACCGGTTGCAGCATTGAGCATATTTGTCGGTAGCATCGGCCTACCCGCCACATGCACCCTCCTCGAGATATCCTTAGGTGAAGGTGGCCTGTCCTGAGCACGGATCGTACTCGGTGCCGGCTGGCTCGCACTGGCACCCTTGTTAGTCTTTCGTTTCCGTCCCTTCTTCCTGATCTGCTGTAATGGGATCGAGTTCTGCTCACAGACTGCCTTCTTGAGCGTGTTGGGGCTGATAATATTTGGCACCTCAGCTATCTGAGGCTCGGTGAAGGCGGCAGCTGGAGGCGTCTCCTGAGAACTGAACGCCAGACGACGCCTGTCGCAATTGGGTTTCTCTGTCGTACCAGCTAGATCGCGGTCGTCTTTTTCAGGGTTGGGTTCTTGAGAAGGAGGCCCGCAGAACTCGTCACCGTACCCATGTTCGGCAAAGTACTTATAGACATTGGAAAATGTACCGCCGTCGTTGTCGTCCTCGTCCGGATCCTGTGCCATATGCATGTCTGGATCCTGTGCCATAGGGATGTCCGACATGTCCAGTAGCGTTGCGGCGTTCTTGCCATGGCTTGGCGCTGGCACGACTGGCGGTCTTGTCTGTGGGGTGGTGTCCCCCGCCCCCAAACGAATCTGGCTCTTCGGCCAAATTAGGGGCCAGCTTACACAGGCGCTGAGGGTCATCACATCATCTTCGTCGGCCCCAGCGGGTCGAATCGGAGGTAACAACTCGTCGCAGCCTGGCAGCACCCGAACCAGTTCAACCCTATACAAGGTGGGTGGCATCGGATTACCGTGGAACACGCGGTTGCCCGGTTGAACGATTCTGCCTTTGGCGACATCGACCAACTCGCCGCCCACGAAGTGCAGGAGAGTGCAAGGAACATCGGTGGCGCCCTGCGAAAACATGTAGGGCGTCAGGGATGCCAAGTCAAAGGCAAGGAGATGAAGTCATCAGCCGAGAGGCTTAGTTACCGTGATGCCGTCGAGCTCGGCTAATGTCGAGGCACCACCAATGGCGGGCGTGCGCGTGCAACTGACGGAGGGGCCGCTTGCTGGCGAGGTGCCGGCCGGCGTACACCCGGGTGCATTAAGGTCCAATGCCCGTGCCGGCGCCGGAGATACGAATACCGCCTCCGCCGGAGACACCAATGGCGCCGCCTGCGCGTTGTGCGAGTTGCTGGCCGTGAAGCTGGGAACCGGGGGAGGCCCCTGTTGGCTGCCCGCAATCCACGTCGTCAGCCCCTGAATCAAGGTAGGCACAATGGCGGTGAGCGTCGTTCCCAGTTGTTGTTGCACTTGCTCTTGGACAATCTCCGGAATCCGCGCCACTTGTGCCTTGAGTTCTTGAACCTCGCGCGACTGGCTTTCCGAGCTGGTCTTTTTCTCCTTTCGCCCACCAGCGGTATAGTATGACGACCATTTTGTGGACAAGCCTTTGCCGGCCACATGACCAGCTGACGATGGCTTACTGAGCTTATCCTTATTTTTCATTACGTTCAACGCCCTATTTAAAGGGGTGTCAAAAGGGGAGCTCTGAGACGACCCCGCGCTACTGCTTTCAGCCTCCTGCGGAAGGAATGTGAACCATTTAGAAATTTGGCTTCATTAATTAGAATGCAACCATATGGAGCTAATTACGCGGGGGTGTATTCCTTACCAGAACAAGCTCAAGCGCCCTGGTCTTCGGATCCGTGGTAAGCTCCTTTGTTACCGGGTCCTCCTTGTACCGGGCCCTGACAAAGTTCCTGGTCTGCTTGTCACGTAATTTCTTGAAGCGGGGCGGTAGGCCTTGCTCGGCACGCTCCGCGTCCTCCTTGTCCCATATAGGCTCCGCCACTCTGTAACCGCCGGAACCGAGTTGGTGGACCCCTAAGTTCAACTCCCGCATTTCTTTCCCCCACTGACTTGATTCGGAGGTTGCGCTGCTCTCGCACTTAATCTTGAACTCCTTGTAGTCATCTTCGCTCATCATAGGATATTTCGCCTTGATCTTCTCATAACTATCACCTTTTTCAATCATTGCCTTCACCGTGCTTCTCCATGTAGACAGGGCCGTGCTCATCCTCGTGAGGGCGGCACTGTTCACTTTATCCCCTGAGAGGCGTGTGTTTGCAAACTCAGCGGGGAACTTGTATCGTTCGTGCAGCTTCGTGAAGAGGAGGCTGTGCAAATTCCCTCGGTCCTTATGCCTTAGGTTCTCGGTGTTGATCGAGACGGTGCTCCGGAGAATGCACCCGAGCTGAACCGAGTACCCCTTGACTACATGTTTGGGCGCTGTTGGATGCCCGTCGGAGTTCACTTCAGTAAATTCCTCCTTGACGGTGCCGAGCACGTTCGGGCGCCGGTCCTTCCGTTGCCTCTTCGGTTGGCTGCCATATGTGCGTGCGCCGCCATTATCAGTGGTGGCATCCTCGGCGGCACCATCAGTGGTGTCATCCCCGACGCCACTAGGGGTTGTGTAGTCAGGATCAGTGTCTTCCGCGGTGGCGTCCTCATAGCGGTGAGGTTCTTCCTCCATCTCCTGGGACAGCTCCCAGAATTGCTTGCCGCCCGAACCGCCGGCCTCATCGTTGTGGGCCATGTTTCGCTCTAAATAGGAAAAAAGTTTGGTCAAAAAGTTGGTTATTGTCAACGAACAAGATCATGGTCTCATCATTTAGGGTTTGTCGACACCGAGGCATCCTAAAAGCTAAGCTTTTATCATTTAGGGTTTGTTGACGCCGAGGCACCCTAAAAGCCTAAGCATACATCATTTAGGTTCTCATCGACACCGAGGCACCCTAAAAGCCAAGGTTTTATCATTTAGGGTTTGTCGACGCCGAGGCACCCTAAATGCTAAGTTAAGTTTTCATCATTTAGGGTTTATCGATGCCGAGGCACCCTAGGTTGACTGATATATATGGGTATCTTATAATAATATACCCTACTTAATTAAGGACAAACACCAAGAGACAGTAAACATATCACACTTCTATATGTATAACACAAGAGGCAGTTGATCCTACTTAATTAAGTACTAAGATACCCCGGCCCATGCATTAGTCGCAAGTACCCCATATGTCCTATTTTTAGCAAAGTCATGCTAAAATTCACGAAAAATTTCAGCATGACCTTTGCTGAAAATAGGACATATGGAGTACCCGAATTTGCCGGAACGGAAGTTAATCGACATTTCGGCAAACTCAAGGGCCTATCGGGGTACCTGCAAAATCATTATCCCCGCGTAATGAAGTCGCCAATGGGTCATTTCAGAAGATCACAAGTAGCATCATCACAAGTACAACATCATCTATAGCTTTATATTAAAAAAGCATCAGCACATATACAAAAGACCACTTATGCCAACAGTATGGTTTATATCAGATTCAGAGTTAGAAACAGGAAAAACTGCTGCTTCAAAGCCTACTGGACACAATTTACATATATCAGTACAGGATGTCCTGACTAATTTCAAGTGTTCACAGGTGAACTTGTACCATGGATGAGCCTAGTGCTTCATTATTCACCCTGTGCATGAAATGTATCGTGTATCAAACCATCAATTAACTGCTGAAAAACAAAAACCTTCAGGACAGAGTGAAAATAGTTACCGAACTCAATGACTAAAGATATGTAAAATGTATGACACAGAAAATAAAGAAATCATGTTCATGGATAGTATTGTGTCAAGTTCAGTTTGAAAATTCAGTTACTGCTTGAGTGATTTGACACCAAAAATTACTCCCAAAAATTACAATGACTGTATATTGACTGCATATGCTTGTTTTGATTGTAACTTGGTGAAGTAGTCACTACTATACTACTAGTGTGCAGCGATTGGGGAGAAGAGCTCATCGATTAGATTGTAACTTGGTGCACTTGCATTCAGTCACCACCACCAAATCCTAGTGCAGCTGTGGTTCTAAAATCCTAGTGCACTTGCACTTGGTGCACTTGGAGAACATGATTGGGCATTCTGAAACATAATTGCTCTAGTGCGGCTGTGGTTCCAATTGAGGTGTGCCCTATGGTCTTATACATAAGCCAAACAAACTAATTAGGGTTCAGCAGCAAGCAGCTGCACAACTGCATCACTCCCTGTCTCCCTCCCTTCAGATACAACGGCTCAAAAGTCAAGTAAACTGAAGATTAATCTAACAAGCCTGACAGTAGCTAACTGTACCTAACTGATGCTAACTGTACCTAACTGAATTTTTGGACAGTAGCTAACTGTATTTAGTAATTTTTCTGTAACAATCTTGCCCCTATTTGAAGGACAAGCAAATAGATACCTAAAATCCACTAGTATTGCCTCTAAAAAAGCCTAACTGGATTTTTCTGTAACTGTACCTAACTGAATTTTTCTGTACCTAACTGAACTGTAAGGAGTTAACTGAAATTCACTAGTATTGGCTCTAAAAAAGCCTAAAGTCCACTATTATCTACTTTAGGCACAATCATACACAATTCTGACTGTACTGTAACAATTGTACTCTATCAAAATGTTGAAATTTTGACATTCGGAGGGTCACCTGCGTGGTGGTGCCCTGCACAACGGTCGAGGGTGTACATGGCGCCGGCCGGCTGCAGTGGTGGGGGGCGCGGGGGCGGCGGGGGAGAATCACGCCGGTGACGGGGTCGTTGCGGTCGCCACTCCTTGTCGCCGTCGAGCTCACGCCTGGGGGGGTGAAGAAGAGGAAGATGGCGGCAGTCCTCCTGGACAGGCCGCGCGGTGTTGGACGGCGAGCACGAGGTTGACGCGGGTGGGGCCGCGGGGTGAGGGGGACGGCGAGG
>NC_057808.1:145284094-145293993 GCF_018294505.1 Triticum aestivum | reverse complement strand
AAATATTCATGAGTTCAAAAAGTGCCCATGAAATACAATCGAGAAATGAAGGCTACAATTTAAATACAATCGATCTTAGCTAGCTATCTGTTCACAATCTTCTTGCCCTTATTTTTCGTAAATGGAGTTCTTCTCTTGAACGGACATCCTTTAGGTAGGGTGGTCCTGCTTCTTCTTGTGGTGTATGCTGATACTTCATCGTCGTCGTCATGTTCCATCTTCGGGTCGCCGTACTTGTCGAAGTCTTGCTCATTGGCAACTCCATCCATTCCGATGATCTTCCTTTTGCCTCTCCTCACGACAACACGACTGGGCTTTGACGGGTCGGTAATGAAGAAGCATTGGTCCACTTGGGAAGCCAGTACCCATGGCTCATTTTTCGCGGTGACGTTCGCGCCTGCGGTCTTGGATTTGGCTTCGGGTATAACCATGGTGGTGAAATACTAATCTTCTTTTATGACGCTCTTGGCCCATCTGACATGGAACATCGGGACCTTCTCTCCAGCGTAGCTCAGCTCCCATATCTCCTCGATCCTTCCGTAGTATCTGTCCTTGTCGTTACCGGTGTAGGATTCCATCGTTACCCCGGAGTTCTGATAACCATCGCTCTTCAGGTCCTTGTCCTCGGTGTAGAATGTGTAGCCGTTGATATCGTACGCCTCATACGTCATCAGGTTGTGCTCGGCGCCCTGTGACAAGGCGAATATGAGTTGTTCTTCCACGGAAGAATCCTCATGTAAAGGGTACGACAGAAGCTTCTGCTTGAACCAACGCGTGAAACATGAGTTGTGCTCTTTGATTATATCTCCGTCCCTCCTCTGTTGGCCTCGGTCATTGTACGTCTTCTCAATAAACGTTTTGTGCTCTACCACCCAAGGATCGACCACGTCTATGTGTTGTAGCGCGACTAGGTTTGCTCTTTCAAAGTCGGCGAGTCGACCATCGAAGTCGACATGCATTTCGCGGCGACCCTCACGGTGACCCCATCTAGCGAGCATGCCGAGGTGCCTGTTGACGGGCAGACCAACGGGGTTCTCGATGCCTAGATAATTCGTGCAGTAGGAGATGCACTCTTCGGTCAGAAAGCCCCTGGATATGCTTCCCTCTGGACGTGACATGTTGCGAACATATCCTTTGATGACACCATTCATCCTTTCGAACGGCATCATACTGTGCAGGAACATCGGCCCGAGTTGGATGATATCCTCCACGATATGGACCAGCAGATGCACCATAACGTCGAAGAATGCGGGCGGGAAGTACATCTCAAGCTCGCATAGTATCACCACGATCTCTTCCTGTAGCCTTCTGAGTTGCCTCACGCCAACCGACTTCCGAGAGATGACGTCGAAAAAGTTGCATAGGCCAAATAGCGTTTCACGGACGTGCGCGTCCATGATCCCATGGATTGCAACTGGAAGTATCTGCGTCATCAGCACGTGACAGTCGTGAGACTTCATCCCGCTAAACTTCTGCTTCGCTGAGTCTAGGTATCTGCTTATCTTCCCCGCGTAACCATAAGGAAGTTTTACTCCTATGAGGCAGGTGAAAAACTGATCGATCTCCTCCTGACTTAGAGTGAAGCACGTGGGAGGGAAGTCATTTTCAGTCTTCTTGGCCTTTTTGCCTTTGCGACGACTTTCCGTGTCCTGCTTTGCCTCATCATCATTAGCGTGAAGCTCCTCCCTGATGCCCATTGATTTCAAGTCTGCCCTTGCTTTCGGCCCATCTTTGGTCCTCTCTGGCATGTTGAGCAGGGTACCAAGAAGACTCTCGCACACGTTCTTCGTGATATGCATGACATCAAGGCTGTGAGGCACACGGTGGATCTTCCAGTACGGCAAGTCCCAGAAAACAGACCTCGTTTTCCATACCTTCAGCAGTGGCTCTGGCGCCTTTCGCTTCTTTCCCGGCTCTGGCGCCTTTTGCTTCTTTCCCGACAGTGGGCAATCTTTCCAATTTTTCAACAGCTCGTCTATTTCCTCGCCGCTCCTCGTACGCGGGCGTCTTCGGGGTTCGGTTTCACCATCGAACAGATCCTTGCGTTTCCTCCACGGTCATCGTCACGAAGCCACCTTCGATGTCCCATGAACACGGTTTTCGAAGACCCGGGATCTCTATCTAGCTGGCGAAACGTTGTGTCATCCATGGACCTGACGCATCCAGAAAATCCGTGGACCACCTGCCCCGCGAGATATCCGTAACCGAGATAGTCGTGCACCGTCGTAAGCAGTGCGGCTCTCATAGGGAAATATTCTTTCTCTGCGGCGTCCCACGTATTGGCTGGCATTTTCCACAACGTGTCTAGCTCCTCTTTCAGCAGCCCCTGATATAGATTGATGTCGTTCCCTGGTTGTTTCGGCCCTTCAATTAGCATACTCATGTGAATGTACTTCCTCTTCATGCACAACCAGGGGGAAGGTTGTACATCCACACAAACACAGGCCAGGTGCTATGTGTGCTTCTCTGGCTGCCAAACGGATTGACTCCATCGGTGCTCGCGCCCAGCACGATGTTCCTTGGATCGTTCCCAAATTCTGGGTGTTCAAAGTTCAACGCTTGCCACTGGCTCCCATCCTTAGGGTGACTCAGCATCTTGTCTTTTTTATTTATCTCCGGATCATTTGCGTCATCTTCTCGCTTCTTATCCTCCCTATCCGCGTGCCATGCAGGAGCTTTGCTACCTTAGGGTCCGCGAAATACTGCTGCAGACGAGGAGTGATCGGAAAGTACCACACCACTTTTCGAGGAGATTTTTTCCTCTTCTTGTATCGAGTGATGCCACACACACCAGACATATGGTAGACTCCGCGTGCTCGTCCCGATAAATGATGCAATTGTTCATGCACACATGGTATTTCACGTGCTGTAAATCCAGAGGACACACGATTTTCTTCGCCTCCTCGAAACTGGTCGGGCACTTGTTCCCCTTGGGAAGACGTTCGTGCCAGAATGACATGTTCTCGTCGAAGCATGCGTCGGTCATTTTGTGTTTTACCTTCATCTCCAGAGCCATGAGCTCTACTTTCAGGCGGGTATCCTCGGGCCTGCGACCTTCATACAATGGAGTAACCGCGTCTATCTCCAGTTGATCCAGCTTGGCTTTCTCTCGGGCGGCAGCTCTTGCGTTATCCGTCTGCTTGAGAAGCAGCTCTTGAATATGAGGGTCCTGCACCCAGCCCATCGATGGTCCATTGTCGTCTGCTCCGCCGGCATCTTCATCTTCATGATCATGCCCTTCGTCTGCTCCCGCATCTTCCTCATCATCATGTCCGGCATCTTCTACAAGATGACTGTGTACAGCATCACCGTCGTGATCATGTCCTAGAGATTCTTCGTCTTCTCGCCCGCCCGAGCTGCGGTGGTTGTCTTGCTGCCCATCCTCATTTCTTGCCCGACCCCCATGGATGACTTCATAGTCATCTTCATCACCTTGCCACCGATAGCCATCCATGAAACCACGCAAGAGCAGGTGGTCCCGCACCTGCCCGGAATCCGGGTCCGCAATAAGGCTCTTCAGCTTGCATCTTCGACACGGACATCTTATCTCCGTCTCGTTCTTTTCAAGCATCACGGCCTTCGCGGAGCTCAAAAACCTATTCACGATGCCTTCGGTCATCGTGCGGACCATGGTCGCCTGCGGGGTAGAGCAAAACGATATTTTAGAACCAAGAAAAAATTTGGCATGACTTCCCCTAAAAATAGGACCAAAAAGAAACCGAAACGGAAATGAATCAACATTCCGGCAAAATATTGGCAACTATCGCATTTCAAATACCGGTACCTACAAACACAAACATATATGCAACACCACAAACATATGCAACACCACTAACATACATAGATCTAGCTAGGCCATAAAAAGTGCGTGTGCACGTTGTTCGAGAGGGAGAACAACATAAAGATAGCTCCCCCTTACTTACCTATCAAAAAAGGTAATTTAACCACTTAATTTGGATGAATTTATGGTGCAAATGAGGTGAGGAGGAGGAGGCAGCCGAGACAAGCATGGAGGAGGAGGTGGAGAGAATGAAGTGGGGAAAGTGAGTGGGTAGGTGTGGCTGTCCAAAATATCTAGCTCGTCCCAGGTTACTAATGGCGCACCACCACCTAATGCGCCATTAGTAACCCTGGTTACTAATGGCGCACCTGCTGGTGGTGCGCCATTAGTAGTTTTGCAAAAAGAAAAAAGAAAAAAAAAGACACTAATGGCGCACCAGGGAACAGTGCGCCATTACTAGTTTAAACTAGTAATGGCGCACTGTTCTCTGGTGCGCCATTAGTAGTTTTGCAAAAAAAAATAGTAGTGGCGCACTATGTGGCTGGTATGCCATTACTAGTTAGAACTAGTAATGGCGCACTGTGCCCTGGTGCGCCATTAGTATGTTTGGAAAAATAAAAAAAATTGTTACTAATGGCGCACCGTGTGTCTGGTGCGCCATTAGTGTCTTTCACACTAATGGCGCACCAGCACATGGTGCGCCACTGCTATATAGCAATGGCGCACCACATGTCTGGTGCGCCATTAGTGGCCATTCCATCTATATCACTTTTCCTAGTAGTGCTACAAATAATCGGATCTCATATGGAGATATTTAGTGAAGTAGAATGGAAAAAATCGAATGCAACTACACAAGAACTAGTGTGTAACTCTCGTTCGGAATCAGTTTAGCGAAGTGTTAACTGAAACATGGATATCTGACTCATACGGAGTCCGTTTTGGCTCCACAAGTAGTCAAAATGTTGGTGACGACCAGAAGCTTCAAAGGATTCTTTCATAGGGAACTTTTGGAGAACTTTTCTTAAGGAGTTCGTTCAGAAACTTGTATAGAAACTTTCTTAATGAGCACTCGACAAACGCATTTCGAGAACATACACACAGTCCCAGCTATGGACCTAGTGCATCATCATAGGTCTCTTGTATTTCCCTACAAGTAATTCGATCTCATATGGAGATGTTTAGTGAAGTAGAATGGAAAAATCGAATGCAACTACACAAGAACTAGTCTGTAGCTGTCGTTCGGAATCAATTTTGCGGAGTGTTAAGTGAAACATGGATATCTGACTCATACGGAGTCCATCTTGGCTCCACAAGTAGTCAAAACGTTTGTGACGACCATATGCTTAAAAGGATTCTTTCATAGGGAACTTTTGGAGAACTTTTCTTAAGGAGTTCGTTCAGAAACTTGTATAGGAACTTTATTAATGAGCACTCGACAAACGCATTTCGAGAACATACACAAAGTCCCAGCTATGGACCTAGTGCATCATCATAGCTGAGGTCTCTTGCATTTCCCTACAAGTAATTGGATCTCATATGGAGATGTTTAATGAAGTATAATGAAGAAAATCGAATGCAACTACACAAGAACTAGTGTGTAACTGTCGTTCGGAATCAGTTTTGCGCAGTGTTAACTGAAACATGGATATCTGCCTCATACGGAGTCCGTTTTGGCTCCACAAGTAGTCAAAACGTTTGTGACGACCAGATGCTTCAAAGGATTCCTTCATATGGAACTTTTCCTAAGGAGTTCGTTCAGAAACTTGTATAGAAACTTTCTTAATGAGCACTCGACAAACGCATTTCGAGAACATACACAATGTCCCAGCTATGGACCTAGTGCATGATCATAACTGAGGTCTCTTGCATTTCCCTACAAGTACTCGGATCTCATATGGAGATGTTTAGTGAAGTAGAATGGAAAAAATCAAATGCAACTACACAAGAACTAGTGTGTAACTGTTGTTCGGAATCAGTTTTGCGCAGTGTTAACTGAAACATGGATATCTAACTCATACGGAGTCCGTTTTGGCTCCACAAGTAGTCAAAACATTTGTGACGACCAGATGCTTCAAAGGATTCTTTCATAGGGAACTTTTGGAGAACTTTTCTTAAGGAGTTCGTTCAGAAACTTGTATAGAAACTTTTAATGAGCACTCGACAAACGCATTTCGAGAACATACAGAAAGTCCCAACTATAGACCTAGTGCATCATCATAACTGAGGTCTCTTGCTTTTCCCTACAAAGAATTGGATCTCATATGCAGATGTTTAGTGAAGTAGAATGGAGAAAATCGAATGCAACTACACAAGAACTAGTGTGTAACTGTCGTTCGGAATCAGTTTTGCGCAGTGTTAACTGAAACATGGATATCTGACTCCTACAGAGTCTGTTTTGGCTCCACAAGTAGTCAAAACGTTTGTGACGACCAGATGCTTCAATGGATTCTTTCATAGGGAACTTTGGAGAACTTTTCTTAAGGAGTTTGTTCAGAAACTTGTATAGAAACTTTCTTAATGAGCACTCGACAAACGCATTTCGAGAACATACAGACAGTCCCAGCTATGGACCTAGTGCATCATCATAACTGAGGTTTCTTGCATTTCCCTACAAGTAATTGGATCTCATATGGATATGTTTAGTGAAGTAGAATGGAAAAATCGAATGCAACTACAAAAGAACTAGTCTTTAGCTCTCGTTCGGAATCAGTTTTGCGCAGTGTTAACTGAAACATGGATATCTGACTCATACGGAGTCCGTTTTGGCTCCAAAAGTAGTCAATACGTTTGTGACGACCAGATGCTTCAAAGGATTCTTTCATAGGGAAATTTTGGAGAACTTTTCTTAAGGAGTTCGTTCAAAAACTTGTATAGAAACTTTCTTAATGAGCACTCGAGAAACGCATATCTAGAACATACACAAAGTCCCAGCTATGGACCTAGTGCATCATCATAACTGAGGTCTCTTGCATTTCCCTACAAGTAGATGGATCTCATATGGAGATGTTTAGTGAAGTAGAATGGAAAAAATCGAATGCAACTACACAAGAACTAGTCTGTAAGTGTCGTTCGGAATCAGTTTTGCGCAGTGTTAACTGAAACATGGATATCTGACTCATACGGAGTCCGTTTTGGCTCCACAAGTAGTCAAAACGTTTGTGACGACCAGACGCTTCAAAGGATTCTTTCATAGGGAACTTTTGGATAACTTTTCTTAAGGAGTTCGTTCAGAAACTTGCATAGAAACTTTCTTAATGAGCACACGACAAACGCATTTCTAGAACATACACAAAGTCCTAGCTATGGACCTAGTGCACCATCATAACTGAGGTCTCTTGCATTTCCCTACAAGTAATTGGATCTCATATGGAGATGTTTAGTGAAGTAGAATGGAAAAAACCGAATGCTACTACACAAGAACTAGTCTGTAACTATCGTTCGGAATCAGTTTTGCGCAGTGTTAACTGAAACATGGATATCTGACTCATACGGAGTCCGTTTTGGCTCCAAAAGTAGTCAATACGTTTGTGACGACCAGATGCTTCAAAGGATTCTTTCATAGGGAAATTTTGGAGAACTTTTCTTAAGGAGTTCGTTCAAAAACTTGTATAGAAACTTTCTTAATGAGCACTCGAGAAACGCATATCTAGAACATACACAAAGTCCCAGCTATGGACCTAGTGCATCATCATAACTGAGGTCTCTTGCATTTCCCTACAAGTAGATGGATCTCATATGGAGATGTTTAGTGAAGTAGAATGGAAAAAATCGAATGCAACTACACAAGAACTAGTCTATAAGTGTCGTTCGGAATCAGTTTTGCGCAGTGTTAACTGAAACATGGATATCTGACTCATACGGAGTCCGTTTTGGCTCCACAAGTAGTCAAAACGTTTGTGACGACCAGATGCTTCAAAGGATTCTTTCATAGGGAAGTTTTGGATAACTTTTCTTAAGGAGTTCGTTCAGAAACTTGCATAGAAACTTTCTTAATGAGCACACGACAAACGCATTTCTAGAACATACACAAAGTCCTAGCTATGGACCTAGTGCACCATCATAACTGAGGTCTCTTGCATTTCCCTACAAGTAATTGGATCTCATATGGAGATGTTTAGTGAAGTAGAATGGAAAAAATCGAATGCTACTACACAAGAACTAGTCTGTAACTGTCGTTCGGAATCAGTTTTGCGCAGTGTTAACTAAAACATGGATATCTGGCTGATACGGAGTCTGTTTTGGCCCCACAAGTAGTCAAAACGTTTGGGATGACAAGATGCTTCAAAGGATTCTTTCATAGGGAACTTTTGGAGAACTTTTCTTAAGGAGTTCGTTCAGAAACTTGTATAGAAACTTTCTTAATGAGCACTCGACAAACGCATTTAGAGAACATACACAAAGTCCCAGCTATGGACCAAGAACATCATCATAAATGAGGTCTCTTGCATTTCCCTATAAGTAATTGGATCTCATATGGAGATGTTTAGTGAAGTAGAATGGAAAAAATCGAATGCAACTACACAAGAACTAGTCTGTAAGTGTCGTTCGGAATCAGTTTTGCGCAGTGTTAACTGAAACATGGATATCTGACTCATACGGAGTCCGTTTTGGCTCCACAAGTAGTCAAAACGTTTGTGACGACCGGATGCTTCAAAGGACTCTTTCATAGGGAACGTTTGGATCACTTTTCTTAAGGAGTTCGTTCAGAAACTTGTATAGAAACTTTCTTAATGAGCACTTGACAAACGCATTTCTAGAACATATACAAAGTCCCAGCTATGGACCTAGTGCATCATCATAACTGAGGTCTCTTGCATTTCCCTACAAGTAATTGGATCTCATATGGAGATGTTTAGTGAAGTAGAATGGAAAAAATCGAATGCAACTACACAAGAACTAGTCTGTAACTGTCGTTCGGAATCAGTTTTGCGCAGTGTTAACTAAAACATCGATATCTGACTGATACGGAGTATGTTTTGGCCCCACAAGTAGTCAAAACGTTTGGGATGACAAGATGCTTCAAAGGATTCTTTCATAGGGAACTTTTGGAGAACTTTTCTTAAGGAGTTCGTTCAGAAACTTGTATAGAAACTTTCTTAATGAGCACTCGACAAACGCATTTCGAGAACATACACAACGTCCCAGCTATGGACCTAGTGCATCATCATAACTGAGGTCCCTTGCATTTCCCTACAAGTAATTGGATCTCATATGGAGATGTTTAGTGAAGTAGAATGGAAAAAATCGAATGCAACTACACAAGAACTAGTGTGTAACTGTCGTTCGGAATCAGTTTTGCGCAGTGTTAACTGAAACATGGATATCTGACTCATACGGAGTCCGTTTTGGCTCCACAAGTAATCAAAACGTTTGTGACGACCAGATGCTTCAAAGGATTCCTTCATATGGAACTTTTGGAGAACATTTCCTAAGGAGTTCGTTCAGAAACTTGTATAGAAACTTTCTTAATGAGCACTCGACAAACGCATTTCGAGAACATACACAAAGTCCCAGCTATGGACCTGTTGCATGATCATAACTGAGGTCTCTTGCATTTCCCTACAAGTAATCGGATCTCATATGGAGATGTTTAGTGAAGTAGAATGGAAAAAATCAAATGCAACTACACAAGAACTAGTGTGTAACTGTTGTTCGGAATCAGTTTTGCGCAGTGTTAACTGAAACATGGATATCTGACTCATACGGAGTCCGTTTTGGCTAAACAAGTAGTCAAAACATTTGTGACGACTAGATGCTACAAAGGATTCTTTCATAGGGAACCTTTGGAGAACTTTTCTTAACGAGTTCGTTCAGAAACTTGTATAGAAACTTTCTTAATGAGCACTTGACAAACGCATTTCGAGAACATACACAAAGTCCCAGCTATGGACCTAGTGCATGATCATAACTGAGGTCTCTTGCATTTCCCTACAAGTAATCGGATCTCATATGGAGATGTTTAGTGAAGTAGAATGGAAAAAATCAAATGCAACTACACAAGAACTAGTGTGTAACTGTTGTTCGGAATCAGTTTTGCGCAGTGTTAACTGAAACATGGATATCTGACTCATACGGAGTCCGTTTTGGCTAAACAAGTAGTCAAAACATTTGTGACGAC
>NC_057808.1:145281983-145284072 GCF_018294505.1 Triticum aestivum | reverse complement strand
GGAATCAGTTTTGCGCAGTGTTAACTGAAACATGGATATCTGACTCATACGGAGTCCGTTTTGGCTCCACAAGTAATCAAAACGTTTGTGACGACAAGATGCTTCAAAGGATTCCTTCATATGGAACTTTTGGAGAACATTTCCTAAGGAGTTCGTTCAGAAACTTGTATAGAAACTTTCTTAATGAGCACTCGACAAACGCATTTCGAGAACATACACAAAGTCCCAGCTATGGACCTAGCGCATCATCATAACTGAGGTCTCTTGCATTTCCCTACAAGTAATCGGATCTCATATGGAGATGTTTAGTGAAGTAGAATGGAAAAAATCGAATGCAACTACACAAGAACTAGTGTGTAACTGTCGTTCGGAATCAGTTTTGCGCAGTGTTATTTGAAACATGGATATCTGACTAATACGGAGTCCGTTTTGGCTCCACAAGTAGTCAAAACGTTTGTGACGACCAGATGCTTCAATGGATTCTTTCATAGGGAACTTTTGGAGAACTTTTCTTAAGGATTTGTTCAGAAACTTGTATCAAAACTTTCTTAATGAGCACTCGACAAACGGATTTCGAGAACATACACACAGTCCCAGCTATGGACCTAGTGCATCATCATAACTGAGGTCTCTTGCATTTCCCTACAAGTAATTGGATCTCATATGGATATGTTTAGTGAAGTAGAATGAAAAAAATCGAATGCAACTACACAAGAACTAGTCTGTAGCAGTCGTTCGGAATCAGTTTTGCGCAGTGTTAACTGAAACATGGATATCTGACTCATACGGAGTCCGTTTTGGCTCCAAAAGTAGTCAAAACGTTTGTGACGACCAGATGCTTCAAAGGATTCTTTCATAGGGAACTTTTGGAGAACTTTTCTTAAGGAGTTCGTTCAGAAACTTGTATAGAAACTTTCTTAATGAGCACTCAACAAACGCATTTCTAGAACATACACAAAGTCCCAGCTATGGACCTAGTGCATCATCATAACTGAGGTCTCTTGCATTTCCCTACAAGTAATTGGATCTCATATGGAGATGTTTAGTGAAGTAGAATGGAAAAATCGAATGCTACTACACAAGAACTAGTCTGTAACTGTCGTTCGGAATCAGTTTTGCGCAGTGTTAACTAAAACATGGATATCTGGCTGATACGGAGTCTTTTTTGGCCCCACAAGTAGTCAAAACGTTTGGGATGACAAGATGCTTCAAAGGATTCTTTCATAGGGAACTTTTGGAGAACTTTTCTGAAGGAGTTCGTTCAGAAACTTGTATAGAAACTTTCTTAATGAGCACTCGACAAACGCATATAGAGAACATACACAAAGTCCCAGCTATGGACCAAGTGCATCATCATAAATGAGGTCTCTTGCATTTCCCTACAAGTAATTGGATCTCATATGGAGATGTTTAGTGAAGTAGAATGGAAAAAATCGAATGCAACTACACAAGAACTAGTCTGTAAGTGTCGTTCGGAATCAGTTTTGCGCAGTGTTAACTGAAACATGGATATCTGACTCATACGGAGTCCGTTTTGGCTCCACATGTAGTCAAAACGTTTGTGACGACCAGATGCTTCAAAGGACTCTTTCATAGGGAACTTTTGGATAACTTTTCTTAAGGAGTTCGTTCAGAAACTTGTATAGAAACTTTCTTAATGAGCACTCGACAAACGCATTTCTAGAACATATACAAAGTCCCAGCTATGGACCTAGTGCATCATCATAACTGAGGTCTCTTGCATTTCCCTACAAGTAATTGGATCTCATATGGAGATTTTTAGTGAAGTAGAATGGAAAAAATCGAATGCAACTACACAAGAACTAGTCTGTAACTGTCGTTCGGAATCAGTTTTGCGCAGTGTTAACTGAAACATGGATATCTGACTCATACGGAGTCCGTTTTGGCTCCACAAGTAGTCAAAACGTTTGTGACGACCAGATGCTTCAAAGGATTCCTTCATATGGAACTTTTGGAGAACATTTCCTAAGGAGTTCGTTCAGAAACTTGTATAGAAACTTTCTTAATGAGCACTCGACAAACGCATTTCGAGAACATACACAAAGTCCCAGCTATGGACCTAGTGCAT
>NC_057808.1:145278493-145281532 GCF_018294505.1 Triticum aestivum | reverse complement strand
CCCTACAAGTAATTGGATCTCATATGGAGATGTTTAGTGAAGTAGAATGGAAAAAATCGAATGCAACTACACAAGAACTAGTGTGTAACTGTCGTTCGGAATCAGTTTTGCGCAGTGTTAACTGAAACATGGATATCTGACTCATACGGAGTCCGTTTTGGCTCCACAAGTAGTCAAAATGTTTGTGACGACTAGGTGATTCAAAGGATTCCTTCATATGGAACTTTTGGAGAACATTTCCTAAGGAGTTCGTCAGAAACTTGTATAGAAACTTTCTTAATGAGCACTCGACAAACGCATTTCGAGAACATACACAAAGTCCCAGCTATGGACCTAGTGCATGATCATAACTGAGGTCTCTTGCATTTCCCTACAAGTAATCGGATCTCATATGGAGATGTTTAGTGAAGTAGAATGGAAAAAATCAAATGCAACTACACAAGAACTAGTGTGTAACTGTTGTTCGGAATCAGTTTTGCGCAGTGTTAACTGAAACATGGATATCTGACTCATACGGAGTCCGTTTTGGCTAAACAAGTAGTCAAAACATTTGTGACGACGAGATGCTACAAAGGATTCTTTCATAGGGAACCTTTGGAGAACTTTTCTTAAGGAGTTCGTTCAGAAACTTGTATAGAAACTTTCTTAATGAGCACTTGACAAACGCATTTCGAGAACATACACAAAGTCCCAGCTATGGACCTAGCGCATCATCATAACTGAGGTCTCTTGCATTTCCCTAGAAGTAATCGGATCTCATATGGAGATGTTTAGTGAAGTAGAATGGAAAAAATCGAATGCAACTACACAAGAACTAGTGTGTAACTGTCGTTCAGAATCAGTTTTGCGCAGTGTTATTTGAAACATGGATATCTGACTAATACGGAGTCCGTTTTGGCTCCACAAGTAGTCAAAACGTTTGTGACGACCAGATGCTTCAATGGATTCTTTCATAGGGAACTTTTGGAGAACTTTTCTTAAGGATTTGTTCAGAAACTTGTATCAAAACTTTCTTAATGAGCACTCGACAAATGGATTTCGAGAACATACACACAGTCCCAGCTATGGACCTAGTGCATCATCATAACTGAGGTCTCTTGCATTTCCCTACAAGTAATTGGATCTCATATGGATATGTTTAGTGAAGTAGAATGAAAAAAATCGAATGCAACTACACAAGAACTAGTCTGTAGCAGTCGTTCGGAATCTGTTTTGCGCAGTGTTAACTGAAACATGGATATCTGACTCATACGGAGTCCGTTTTGGCTCCAAAAGTAGTCAAAACGTTTGTGACGACCAGATGCTTCAAAGGATTCTTTCATAGGGAACTTTTGGAGAACTTTTCTTAAGGAGTTCGTTCAGAAACTTGTATAGAAACTTTCTTAATGAGCACTCAACAAACGCATTTCTAGAACATACACAAAGTCCCAGCTATGGACCTAGTGCATCGTCATAACTGAGGTCTCTTGCATTTCCCTACAAGTAATTGGATCTCATATGGAGATGTTTAGTGAAGTAGAATGGAAAAAATCGAATGCTACTACACAAGAACTAGTCTGTAACTGTCGTTCGGAATCAGTTTTGCGCAGTGTTAACTAAAACATGGATATCTGGCTGATACGGAGTCTGTTTTGGCCCCACAAGTAGTCAAAACGTTTGGGATGACAAGATGCTTCAAAGGATTCTTTCATAGGGAACTTTTGGAGAACTTTTCTTAAGGAGTTCGTTCAGAAACTTGTATAGAAACTTTCTTAATGAGCACTCGACAAACGCATTTAGAGAACATACACAAAGTCCCAGCTATGGACCAAGTGCATCATCATAAATGAGGTCTCTTGCATTTCCCTACAAGTAATTGGATCTCATATGGAGATGTTTAGTGAAGTAGAATGGAAAAATCGAATGCAACTACACAAGAACTAGTCTGTAAGTGTCGTTCGGAATCAGTTTTGCGCAGTGTTAACTGAAACATGGATATCTGACTCATACGGAGTCCGTTTTGGCTCCACAAGTAGTCAAAACGTTTGTGACGACCAGATGCTTCAAAGGACTCTTTCATAGGGTACTTTTGGATAACTTTTCTTAAGGAGTTCGTTCAGAAACTTGTATAGAAACTTTCTTAATGAGCACTCGACAAACGCATTTCTAGAACATATACAAAGTCCTAGCTATGGACCTAGTGCATCATTATAACTGTGGTCTCTTGCATTTCCCTACAAGTAATTGGATCTCAAATGGAGATGTTTAGTGAAGTAGAATGGAAAAAATCGAATGCAACTACACAAGAACTAGTCTGTAACTGTCGTTCGGAATCAGTTTTGCGCAGTGTTAACTGAAACATGGATATCTGACTCATACGGAGTCCGTTTTGGCTCCACAAGTAGTCAAAACGTTTGTGACGACCAGATGCTTCAAAGGATTCCTTCATATGGAACTTTTGGAGAACATTTCCTAAGGAGTTCGTTCAGAAACTTGTATATAAACTTTCTTAATGAGCACTCGACAAACGCATTTCGAGAACATACACAAAGTCCCAGCTATGGACCTAGTGCATGATCATAACTGAGGTCTCTTGCATTTCCCTACAAGTACTCGGATCTCATATGGAGATGTTTAGTGAAATAGAATGGAAAAAATCAAATGCAACTACACAAGAACTAGTGTGTAACTGTTGTTCGGAATCAGTTTTGCGCAGTGTTAATTGAAACATGGATATCTGACTCATACGGAGTCCGTTTTGGCTAAACAAGTAGTCAAAACATTTGTGACGACCAGATGCTTCAAACGATTCTTTCATAGGGAATCTTTGGAGAACTTTTCTTAAGGAGTTCGTTCAGAAACTTGTATAGAAACTTTCTTAATGAGCACTTGACAAACGCATTTCGAGAACATACACAAAGTCCCAGCTATGGACCTAGCGCATCATCATAACTGAGGTCTCTTGCATTTCCCTACAAGTAATCGGATCTCATATGGAGATGTTTAGTGAAGTAGAATGGAAAAAATCGAATGCAACTACACAAGAACTAGTGTGTAACT
>NC_057808.1:145274599-145276665 GCF_018294505.1 Triticum aestivum | reverse complement strand
CACAAGTAGTCAAAACGTTTGTGACGACCAGATGCTTCAATGGATTCTTTCATAGGGAACTTTTGGAGAACTTTTCTTAAGGAGTTCGTTCAGAAACTTGTATAGAAACTTTCTTAATGAGCACTTGACAAACGCATTTCGAGAACATACACAAAGTCCCAGCTATGGACCTAGCGCATCATCATAACTGAGGTCTCTTGCATTTCCCTAAAAGTAATCGGATCTCATATGGAGATGTTTAGTGAAGTAGAATGGAAAAAATCGAATGCAACTACACAAGAACTAGTGTGTAACTGTCGTTCGGAATCAGTTTTGCGCAGTGTTAACTGAAACATGGATATCTGACTAATACGGAGTCCGTTTTGGCTCCACAAGTAGTCAAAACGTTTGTGATGACCAGATGCTTCAATGGATTCTTTCATAGGGAACTTTTGGAGAACTTTTCTTAAGGAGTTTGTTCAGAAACTTGTATCGAAACTTTCTTAATGAGCACTCGACAAACGCATTTCGAGAACATACACACAGTCCCAGCTATGGACCTAGTGCATCATCATAACTGAGGTCTCTTGCATTTCCCTACAAGTAATTGGATCTCATATGGATATGTTTAGTGAAGTAGAAGGAAAAAAATTGAATGCAACTACACAAGAACTAGTCTGTAGCAGTCGTTCGGAATCTGTTTTGCGCAGTGTTAACTGAAAGATGGATATCTGACTCATACGGAGTCCGTTTTGGCTCCAAAAGTAGTCAAAACGTTTGTGACGACCAGATGATTCAAAGGATTCTTTCATAGGGAACTTTTGGAGAACTTTTCTTAATGAGTTCGTTCAGAAACTTGTATAGAAACTTTCTTAATGAGCACTCAACAAACGCATTTCTAGAACATACACAAAGTCCCAGCTATGGACCTAGTGCATCATCATAACTGAGGTCTCTTGCATTTCCCTACAAGTAATTGGATCTCATATGGAAATGTTTAGTGAAGTAGAATGGAAAAAATCGAATGCAACTACACAAGAACTAGTCTGTAAGTGTCGTTCGGAATCAGTTTTGCGCAGTGTTAACTGAAACATGGATATCTGGCTGATACGGAGTCCGTTTTGGCTCCACAAGTAGTCAAAACGTTTGTGACGACCAGATGCTTCAAAGGATTCTTTCATAGGGAACTTTTGGATAACTTTTCTTAAGTAGTTCGTTCAGAAACTTGTATAGTAACTTTCTTAATGAGCACTCGACAAACGCATTTCTAGAACAAACACAAAGTCCCAGCTATGGACCTAGTGCATCATCATAACTGAGGTCTCTTGGATTTCCCTACAAGTAATTGGATCTCATATGGAGATGTTTAGTGAAGTACAATGGAAAAAATCAAATGCAACTACAAAGGATTCTTTCATATGGAACTTTCTTAATGAGCACTCGACAAACGCATTTCGAGAACATACACAAAGTCCCAGCTATGGACCTAGTGCATGATCATAACTGAGGTCTCTTGCATTTCCCTACAAGTAATCGGATCTCATATGGAGATGTTTAGTGAAGTAGAATGGAAAAAATCAAATGCAACTACACAAGAACTAGTGTGTAACTGTTGTTCGGAATCAGTTTTGCGCAGTGTTAACTGAAACATGGATATCTGACTCATACGGAGTCCGTTTTGGCTAAACAAGTAGTCAAAACATTTGTGACGACTTGATGCTACAAAGGATTCTTTCATAGGGAACCTTTGGAGAACTTTTCTTAAGGAGTTCGTTCAGAAACTTGTATAGAAACTTTCTTAATGAGCACTTGACAAACGCATTTCGAGAACATACACAAAGTCCCAGCTATGGACCTAGCGCATCATCATAACTGAGGTCTCTTGCATTTCCCTACAAGTAATCGGATCTCATATGGAGATGTTTAGTGAAGTAGAATGGAAAAAATCGAATGCAACTACACAAGAACTAGTGTGTAACTGTCGTTCGGAATCAGTTTTGCGCAGTGTTATTTGAAACATGGATATCTGACTAATACGGAGTCCGTTTTGGCTCCACAAGTAGTCAAAACGTTTGTGACGACCAGAT
>NC_057808.1:145272996-145274589 GCF_018294505.1 Triticum aestivum | reverse complement strand
TGCAACTACACAAGAACTAGTGTGTAACTGTTGTTCGGAATCAGTTTTGTGCAGTGTTAACTGAAACATGGATATCTGACTCATATGGAGTCCGTTTTGGCTAAACAAGTAGTCAAAACATTTGTGACGACTAGATGCTACAAAGGATTCTTTCATAGGGAACCTTTGGAGAACTTTTCTTAACGAGCACTCAACAAACGCATTTCTAGAACATACACAAAGTCCCAGCTATGGACCTAGTGCATCATCATAACTGTGGTCTCTTGCATTTCGCTACAAGTAATTGGATCTCATATGGAAATCTTTAGTGAAGTAGAATGGAAAAAATCGAATGCAACTACACAAGAACTAGTCTGTAAGTGTCGTTCGGAATCAGTTTTGCGCAGTGTTAACTGAAACATGGATATCTGGCTGATACGGAGTCCGTTTTGGCTCCACAAGTAGTCAAAACGTTTGTGACGACCAGATGCTTCAAAGGATTCTTTCATAGGGAACTTTTGGATAACTTTTCTTAAGTAGTTCATTCAGAAACTTGTATAGTAACTTTCTTAATGAGCACTCGACAAACGCATTTCTAGAACAAACACAAAGTCCCAGCTATGGACCTAGTGCATCATCATAACTGAGGTCTCTTGGATTTCCCTACAAGTAATTGGATCTCATATGGAGATGTTTAGTGAAGTAGAATGGAAAAAATCGAATGCAACTACACAAGAACTAGTCTGTAAGTGTCGTTCGGAATCAGATTTGCGCAGTGTTAACTGAAACATGGATATCTGACTCATACGGAGTCCGTTTTGGCTCCACAAGTAGTCAAAACGTTTGTTACGACCAGATGCTTCAAAGGACTCTTTCATAGGGAACTTTTGGAGAACTTTTCTTAAGGAGTTCGTTCAGAAACTTGTATAGAAACTTTCTTACTGAGCACTCGACAAACGCATTTCTAGAACATATACAAAGTCCCAGCTATGGACCTAGTGCATCATCATAACTGAGGGCTCTTGCATTTCCCTACAAGTAATTGGATCTCATATGGAGATGTTTAGTGAAGTAGAATGTTAAAAATCGAACGCAACTACACAAGAACTAGTCTGTAACTGTCGTTCGGAATCAGTTTTGCGCAGTGTTAACTAAAACATCGATATCTGACTGATACGAGTATGTTTTGGCCCCACAAGTAGTCAAAACGTTTGGGATGACAAGATGCTTCAAAGGATTCTTTCATAGGGAACTTTTGGAGAACTTTTCTTAAGGAGTTCGTTCAGAAACTTGTATAGAAACTTTCTTAATAAGCACTCGACAAACGCATTTCGAGAACATACACAAAGTCCCAGCTATGGACCTAGTGCATCATCATAACTGAGGTCCCTTGCATTTCCCTACAAGTAATTGGATCTCATACGGAGATGTTTAGTGAAGTAGAATGGAAAAAATCGAATGCAACTACACAAGAACTAGTGTGTAACTGTCGTTCGGAATCAGTTTTGCGCAGTGTTAACTGAAACATGGATATCTGACTCATACGGAGTCCGTTTTGGCTCCACAAGTAATCAAAACGTTTGTGACGACCAGATGCTTCAAAGGATTCCTTCA
>NC_057808.1:145271956-145272986 GCF_018294505.1 Triticum aestivum | reverse complement strand
AAAAATCGAATGCAACTACACAAGAACTAGTGTGTAACTGTCGTTCGGAATCAGTTTTGCGCAGTGTTAACTGAAACATGGATATCTGACTCATACGGAGTCCGTTTTGGCTCCACAAGTAGTCAAAACGTTTGTGACGACCAGATGCTTCAAAGGATTCCTTCATATGGAACTTTTGGAGAACATTTCCTAAGGAGTTCGTTCAGAAACTTGTATAGAAACTTTCTTAATGAGCACTCGACAAACGCATTTCGAGAACATACACAAAGTCCCAGCTATGGACCTAGTGCATCATCATAACTGAGGCCTCTTGCATTTCCCTACAAGTAATTGGATCTCATATGGAGATGTTTAGTGAAGTAGAATGGAAAAAATCGAATGCAACTAGACAAGAACTTGTGTGTAACTGTCGTTCGGAATCAGTTTTGCGCAGTGTTAACTGAAACATGGATATCTGACTCATACGGAGTCCGTTTTGGCTCCACAAGTAGTCAAAATGTTTGTGACGACCAGATGATTCAAAGGATTCCTTCATATGGAACTTTTGGAGAACATTTCCTAAGGAGTTCGTTCAGAAACTTGTATAGAAACTTTATTAATGAGCACTCGACAAACGCATTTCGAGAACATACACAAAGTCCCAGCTATGGACCTAGTGCATGATCATAACTGAGGTCTCTTGCATTTCCCTACAAGTAATCGGATCTCATATGGAGATGTTTAGTGAAGTAGAATGGAAAAAATCGAATGCAACTAAACAAGAACTAGTGTGTAACTGTTGTTCGGAATCAGTTTTGTGCAGTGTTAACTGAAACATGGATATCTGACTCATACGGAGTCCGTTTTGGCTAAACAAGTAGTCAAAACATTTGTGACGACTAGATGCTACAATGGATTCTTTCATAGGGAACCTTTGGAGAACTTTTCTTAACGAGTTCGTTCAGAAACTTGTATAGAAACTTTCTTAATGAGCACTTGACAAACGCATTTCGAGAACATACACAAAGTCCCAGCTATGGACCTAGCGCAT
>NC_057808.1:145270226-145271946 GCF_018294505.1 Triticum aestivum | reverse complement strand
GCAGTGTTAACTGAAACATGGATATCTGACTCATACGGAGTCCGTTTTGGCTAAACAAGTAGTCAAAACATTTGTGACGACTAGATGCTACAAAGGATTCTTTCATAGGGAACCTTTGGAGAACTTTTCTTAAGGAGTTCGTTCAGAAACTTGTATAGAAACTTTCTTAATGAGCACTTGACAAACGCATTTCGAGAACATACACAAAGTCCCAGCTATGGACCTAGCGCATCATCATAACTGAGGTCTCTTGCATTTCCCTACAAGTAATCGGATCTCATATGGAGATGTTTAGTGAAGTAGAATGGAAAAAATCGAATGCAACTACACAAGAACTAGTGTGTAACTGTCGTTCGGAATCAGTTTTGTGCAGTGTTATTTGAAACATGGATATCTGACTAATACGGAGTCCGTTTTGGCTCCACAAGTAGTCAAAACGTTTGTGACGACCAGATGCTTCAATGGATTCTTTCATAGGGAACTTTTGGAGAACTTTTCTTAAGGATTTGTTCAGAAACTTGTATCAAAACTTTCTTAATGAGCACTCGACAAACGGATTTCGAGAACATACACACAGTCCCAGCTATGGACCTAGTGCATCATCATAACTGAGGTCTCTTGCATTTCCCTACAAGTAATTGGATCTCATATGGATATGTTTAGTGAAGTAGAATGAAAAAAATCGAATGCAACTACACAAGAACTAGTCTGTAGCAGTTGTTCGGAATCTGTTTTGCGCAGTGTTAACTGAAACATGGATATCTGACTCATACGGAGTCCGTTTTGGCTCCAAAAGTAGTCAAAACGTTTTTGACGACCAGATGCTTCAAAGGATTCTTTCATAGGGAACTTTTGGAGAACTTTTCTTAAGGAGTTCGTTCAGAAACTTGTATAGAAACTTTCTTAATGAGCACTCAACAAACGCATTTCTAGAACATACACAAAGTCCCAGCTATGGACCTAGTGCATCATCATAACTGAGGTCTCTTGCATTTCCCTACAAGTAATTGGATCTCATATGGAGATGTTTAGTGAAGTAGAATGGAAAAAATCGAATGCTACTACACAAGAACTAGTCTGTAACTGTCGTTCGGAATTAGTTTTGCGCAGTGTTAACTAAAACATGGATATCTGGCTGATACGGAGTCTGTTTTGGCCCCACAAGTAGTCAAAACATTTGGGATGACAAGATGCTTCAAAGGATTCTTTCATAGGGAACTTTTGGAGAACTTTTCTTAAGGAGTTCGTTCAGAAACTTGTATAGAAACTTTCTTAATGAGCACTCGACAAACGCATTTAGAGAACATACACAAAGTCCCAGCTATGGACCAAGTGCATCATGATAAATGAGGTCTCTTGCATTTCCCTACAAGTAATTGGATCTCATATGGAGATGTTTAGTGAAGTAGAATGGAAAAAATCTAATGCAACTACACAAGAACTAGTCTGTAAGTGTCGTTCGGAATCAGTTTTGCGCAGTGTTAACTGAAACATGGATATCTGACTCATACGGAGTCCGTTTTGGCTCCACAAGTAGTCAAAACGTTTGTGACGACCAGATGCTTCAAAGGACTCTTTCATAGGGAACTTTTGGATAACTTTTCTTAAGGAGTTCGTTCAGAAACTTGTATAGAAACTTTCTTAATGAGCACTCGACAAACGCATTTCTAGAACATATACAAAGTCCCAGCTATGGACCTAGTGCATCATCATAACTGAG
>NC_057808.1:145258970-145268057 GCF_018294505.1 Triticum aestivum | reverse complement strand
TCTCATATGGAGATGTTTAGTGAAGTAGAATGGAAAAAATCGAATGCAACTACACAAGAACTAGTCTGTAAGTGTCGTTCGGAATCAGTTTTGCGCAGTGTTAACTGAAACATGGATATCTGACTCATACGGAGTCCGTTTTGGCTCCACAAGTAGTCAAAACGTTTGTGACGACCAGATGCTTCAAAGGACTATTTCATAGGGAACTTTTGGATAACTTTTCTTAAGGAGTTCGTTCAGAAACTTGTATAGAAACTTTCTTAATGAGCACTCGACAAACGCATTTCTAGAACAAACACAAAGTCCCAACTATGGACCTAGCGCATCATCATAACTGAGGTCTCTTGCATTTCCCTACAAGTAATCGGATCTCATATGGAGATGTTTAGTGAAGTAGAATGGAAAAAATTGAATGCAACTACACAAGAACTAGTGTGTAACTGTCGTTCGGAATCAGTTTTGCGCAGTGTTATTTGAAACATGGATATCTGACTAATACGGAGTCCGTTTTGGCTCCACAAGTAGTCAAAACGTTTGTGAAGACCAGATACTTCAATGGATTCTTTCATAGGGAACTTTTGAAGAACTTTTCTTAAGGAGTTTGTTCAGAAACTTGTATCAAAACTTTCTTAATGAGCACTCGACAAACGCATTTCGAGAACATTCACACAGTCCCAGCTATGGACCTAGTGCATCATCATAACTGAGGTCTCTTGCATTTCCCTACAAGTAATTGGATCTCATATGGAGATGTTTAGTGAAGTACAATGGAAAAAATCAAATGCAACTACAAAGGATTCTTTCATATGGAACTTTCTTAATGAGCACTCGACAAACGCATTTCGAGAACATACACAAAGTCCCAGCTATGGACCTAGTGCATGATCATAACTGAGGTCTCTTGCATTTCCTTACAAGTAATCGGATCTCATATGGAGATGTTTAGTGAAGTAGAATGGAAAAAATCAAATGCAACTACACAAGAACTAGTGTGCAACTGTTGTTCGGAATCAGTTTTGCGCAGTGTTAACTGAAACATGGATATCTGACTCATACGGAGTCCGTTTTGGCTAAACAAGTAGTCAAAACATTTGTGACGACTTGATGCTACAAAGGATTCTTTCATAGGGAACCTTTGGAGAACTTTTCTTAAGGAGTTCGTTCAGAAACTTGTATAGAAACTTTCTTAATGAGCACTTGACAAACGCATTTCGAGAACATACACAAAGTCCCAGCTATGGACCTAGCGCATCATCATAACTGAGGTCTCTTGCATTTCCCTACAAGTAATCGGATCTCATATGGAGATGTTTAGTGAAGTAGAATGGAAAAAATCGAATGCAACTACACAAGAACTAGTGTGTAACTGTCGTTCGGAATCAGTTTTGCGCAGTGTTATTTGAAACATGGATATCTGACTAATACGGAGTCCGTTTTGGCTCCACAAGTAGTCAAAACGTTTGTGACGACCAGATACTTCAATGGATTCTTTCATAGGGAACTTTTGGAGAACTTTTCTTAAGGAGTTTGTTCAGAAACTTGTATCAAAACTTTCTTAATGAGCACTCGACAAACGCATTTCGAGAACATTCACACAGTCCCAGCTATGGACCTAGTGCATCATCATAAGTGAGGTCTCTTGCATTTCCCTACAAGTAATTGGATCTCATATGGATATGTTTAGTGAAGTAGAATGAAAAAAATCGAATGCAACTACACAAGAACTAGTCTGTAACGTTCGTTCGGAATCAGTTTTGCGCAGTGTTAACTGAAACATGGATATTTGACTCATACGGAATCTGTTTTGGCTCCACAAGTAGTCAAAACATTTGTGACGACCAGATGCTTCAAAGGATTCTTTCATAGGGAACTTTTGGAGAACTTTTCTTAAGGAGTTCGTTCAGAAACTTGTATAGAAACTTTCTTAATGAGCACTCAACAAACGCATTTCTAGAACATACACAAAGTCCCAGCTATGGACCTAGTGCATCATCATAACTGAGGTCTCTTGCATTTCCCTACAAGTAATTGGATCTCATATGGAGATGCTTAGTGAAGTAGAATGAAAAAAATCGAATGCAACTACACAAGAACTAGTCTGTTACTGTCGTTCGGAATCAGTTTTGCGCAGTGTTAACTGAAACATGGATATCTGACTCATACGGAGTCCGTTTTGGCTCCACAAGTAGTCAAAACGTTTGTGACGACCAGATGATTCAAAGGATTCCTTCATATGGAACTTTTCGAGAACATTTCCTAAGGAGTTCGTTCAGAAACTTGTATAGAAACTTTCTTAATGAGCACTCGACAAACGCATTTCTAGAACATACACAAAGTCCCAGCTATGGACCTAGTGCATCATCATAACTGAGGTCTCTTGCATTTCCCTACAAGTAATTGGATCTCATATGGAGATGTTTAGTGAAGTAGAATGGAAAAAATCAAATGCTACTACACAAGAACTAGTCTGTAACTGTCGTTCGGAATCAGTTTTGCGCAGTGTTAACTAAAACATGGATATCTGGCTGATACGGAGTCTGTTTTGGCCCCACAAGTAGTCAAAACGTTTGGGATGACAAGATGCTTCAAAGGATTCTTTCATAGGGAACTTTTGGAGAACTTTTCTTAAGGAGTTCGTTCAGAAACTTGTATAGAAACTTTCTTAATGAGCACTCGACAAACGCATTTCGAGAACATACACAAAGTCCCAGCTATGGACCTAGCGCATCATCATAACTGAGGTCTCTTGCATTTCCCTACAAGTAATCAGATCTCATATGGAGATGTTTAGTGAAGTAGAATGGAAAAAATCAAATGCAACTACACAAGAACTAGTGTGTAACTGTCGTTCGGAATCAGTTTTGCGCAGTGTTATTTGAAACATGGATATCTGACTCATACGGAGTCCGTTTTGGCTCCACAAGTAGTCAAAACGTTTGTGACGACCAGATGATTCAAAGGATTCTTTCATACGGAACTTTTGGAGAACTTTTCTTAAGGAGTTCGTTCAGAAACTTGTATAGAAACTTTCTTAATGAGCACTCGACAAACGCATTTAGAGAACATACACAAAGTCCCAGCTATGGACCAAGTGCATCATCATAAATGAGGTCTCTTGCATTTCCCTACAAGTAATTGGATCTCATATGGAGATGTTTAGTGAAGTAGAATGGAAAAAATCGAATGCAACTACACAAGAACTAGTCTGTAAGTGTCGTTCGGAATCAGTTTTGCGCAGTGTTAACTGAAACATGGATATCTGACTAATACGGATTCCGTTTTGGCTCCACAAGTAGTCAAAACGTTTGTGACGACCAGATGCTTCAATGGATTCTTTCATAGGGAACTTTTGGAGAACTTTTCTTAAGGAGTTCGTTCAGAAACTTGTATAGAAACTTTCTTAATGAGCACTTGACAAACGCATTTCGAGAACATACACAAAGTCCCAGCTATGGACCTAGCGCATCATCATAACTGAGGTCTCTTGCATTTCCCTAAAAGTAATCGGATCTCATATGGAGATGTTTAGTGAAGTAGAATGGAAAAAATGGAATGCAACTACACAAGAACTAGTGTGTAACTGTCGTTCGGAATCAGTTTTGCGCAGTGTTAACTGAAACATGGATATCTGACTAATACGGAGTCCGTTTTGGCTCCACAAGTAGTCAAAACGTTTGTGATGACCAGATGCTTCAATGGATTCTTTCATAGGGAACTTTTGGAGAACTTTTCTTAAGGAGTTTGTTCAGAAACTTGTATCGAAACTTTCTTAATGAGCACTCGACAAACGCATTTCGAGAACATACACACAGTCCCAGCTATGGACCTAGTGCATCATCATAACTGAGGTCTCTTGCATTTCCCTACAAGTAATTGTATCTCATATGGATATGTTTACTGAAGTAGAATGAAAAAAATTGAATGCAACTACACAAGAACTAGTCTGTAGTAGTCGTTCGGAATCTGTTTTGCGCAGTGTTAACTGAAACATGGATATCTGACTCATACGGAGTCCGTTTTGGCTCCAAAAGTAGTCAAAACGTTTGTGACGACCAGATGATTCAAAGGATTCTTTCATAGGGAACTTTTGGAGAACTTTTCTTAAGGAGTTCGTTCAGAAACTTGTATAGAAACTTTCTTAATGAGCACTCAACAAACGCATTTCTAGAACATACACAAAGTCCCAGCTATGGACCTAGTGCATCATCATAACTGAGGTCTCTTGCATTTCGCTACAAGTAATTGGATCTCATATGGAAATGTTTAGTGAAGTAGAATGGAAAAAATCGAATGCAACTACACAAGAACTAGTCTGTAAGTGTCGTTCGGAATCAGTTTTGCGCAGTGTTAACTGAAACATGGATATCTGGCTGATACGGAGTCCGTTTTGGCTCCACAAGTAGTCAAAACGTTTGTGACGACCAGATGCTTCAATGGATTCTTTCATAGGGAACTTTTGGATAACTTTTCTTAAGTAGTTCGTTCAGAAACTTGTATATTAACTTTCTTAATGAGCACTCGACAAACGCATTTCTAGAACAAACACAAAGTCCCAGCTATGGACCTAGTGCATCATCATAACTGAGGTCTCTTGGATTTCCCTACAAGTAATTGGATCTCATATGGAGATGTTTAGTGAAGTAGAATGGAAAAAATCGAATACAACTACACAAGAACTAGTTTGTAAGTGTCGTTCGGAATCAGTTTTGCGCAGTGTTAACTGAAACATGGATATCTGACTCATACGGAGTCCGTTTTGGCTCCACAAGTAGTCAAAACGTTTGTTACGACCAGATGCTTCAAAGGACTCTTTCATAGGGAACTTTTGGAGAACTTTTCTTAAGGAGTTCGTTCAGAAACTTGTATAGAAACTTTCTTAATGAGCACTCGACAAACGCATTTCTAGAACATATACAAAGTCCCAGCTATGTTCCTAGTGCATCATCATAACTGAGGTCTCTTGCATTTCCCTACAAGTAATTGGATCTCATATGGAGATGTTTAGTGAAGTAGAATGGAAAAAATCGAATGCAACTACGCAAGAACTAGTCTGTAACTGTCGTTCGGAATCAGTTTTGCGCAGTGTTAACTAAAACATCGATATCTGACTGATACGGAGTCTGTTTTGGCCCCACAAGTAGTCAAAACGTTTGGGATGACAAGATGCTTCAAAGTATTCTTTCATAGGGAACTTTTGGATAACTTTTCTTAACGAGTTCGTTCAGAAACTTGTATAGAAACTTTCTTAATGAGCACTTGACAAACGCATTTTGCGAACATACACAAAGTCCCAGCTATGGACATAGTGCATCATCATAATTGGGGTCTCCTGCATTTCCCTACAAGTAATTAGATATCTTATGGAGGTTTTTAATGAAGTAGAATGGAGAAAATCGAATGCAACTACACAAGAACTAGTCTGTAGCTGTTGTTCGGAATCAGTTTTGCGCAGTGTTAACTGAAACATGGATATCTGACTGATACGGAGTCCGTTTTGGCTCCACAAGTAGTCAAAACGTTTGTGACGACCAGATGCTTCAAAGGATTTTTTCATAGGGAACTTATGGAGAAATTTTCTTAAGGAGTTCGTTCAGAAACTTGTATAGAAACTTTCTTAATGAGCACTCGACAAACGCATTTCGAGAACATAGACAAAGTCCCAGCTATGGACCTAGTGCATCATCATAACTGAGGTCTCTTGCATTTCCCTACGAGTAATCAGATCTCATATGCATATGTTTAGTGAAGTAGAATGGAAAAATCGAATGCAACTACACAAGAACTAGTGTGTAACTGTCGTTCGGAATCAGTTTTGCGCAGTGTTAACTGAAACATGGATATCTGACTCATACGGAGTCCGTTTTGGCTCCACAAGTAGTCAAAACGTTTGTGACGACCAGATGCTTCAAAGGATTCCTTCATATGGAACTTTTGGAGAACATTTCCTAAGGAGTTCGTTCAGAAACTTGTATAGAAACTTTCTTAATGAGCACTCGACAAACGCATTTCGAGAACATACACAAAGTCCCAGCTATGGACCTAGTGCATCATCATAACTGAGGCCTCTTGCATTACCCTAAAAGTAATTGGATCTCATATGGAGATTTTTAGTGAAGTAGAATGGAAAAAATCGAATGCAACTACACAAGAACTAGTGTGTAATTGTCGTTCGGAATCAGTTTTGCGCAGTGTTAACTGAAACATGGATATCTGACTCATACGGAGTCCGTTTTGGCTCCACAAGTAGTCAAAACGTTTGTGACGACCAGATGATTCAAAGGATTCCTTCATATGGGACTTTTGGAGAACATTTCCTAAGGAGTTCGTTCAAAAACTTGTATAGAAACTTTCTTAATGAGCACTCGACAAACGCATTTCGAGAACATACACAAAGTCCCAGCTATGGACATAGTGCATGATCATAACTGAGGTCTCTTGCATTTCCCTACAAGTACTCGGATCTCATATGGAGATGTTTAGTGAAGTAGAATGGAAAAATCAAATGCAACTACACAAGAACTAGTGTGTAACTGTTGTTCGGAATCAGTTTTGCGCAGTGTTAACTGAAACATGGATATCTGGCTCATACGGAGTCCGTTTTGGCTAAACAAGTAGTCAAAACATTTGTGACGACCAGATGCTTCAAAGGATTCTTTCATAGGGAACCTTTGGAGAACTTTTCTTAAGGAGTTCGTTCAGAAACTTGTATAGGAACTTTCTTAATGAGCACTTGACAAACGCATTTCGAGAACATACACAAAGTCCCAGCTATGGACCTAGCGCATCATCATAACTGAGGTCTCTTGCATTTCCCTACAAGTAATCGGATCTCATATGGAGATGTTTAGTGAAGTAGAATGGAAAAAATCGAATGCAACTACACAAGAACTAGTGTGTAACTGTCGTTCGGAATCAGTTTTGCGCAGTGTTATTTGAAACATGGATATCTGACTAATACGGAGTCCGTTTTGGCTCCACAAGTAGTCAAAACGTTTGTGACGACCAGATGCTTCAATGGATTCTTTCATAGGGAACTTTTGGAGAACTTTTCTTAAGGAGTTTGTTCAGAAACTTGTATCGAAACTTTCTTAATGAGCACTCGACAAACGCATTTCGAGAACATACACACAGTCCCAGCTATGGACCTAGTGCATCCTCATAACTGAGGTCTCTTGCATTTCCCTACAAGTAATTGGATCTCATATGGATATGTTTAGTGAAGTAGAATGAAAAAATCGAATGCAACTACACAAGAACTAGTCTGTAGCAGTCGTTCGGAATCAGTTTTGCGCAGTGTTAACTGAAACATGGATATCTGACTCATACGGAGTCCGTTTTGGCTCCAAAAGTAGTCAAAACGATTGTGACGACCAGATGCTTCAAAGGGTTATTTCATAGGGAACTTATGGAGAAAGTTTCTTAAGGAGTTCGTTCAGAAACTTGTATAGGAACTTTCTTAATGAGCACTCGACAAACGCATTTCGAGAACATACACAAAGTCCCAGCTATGGACCTAGTGCATCATCATAACTGAGGCCTCTTGCATTTCCCTACAAGTAATTGGATCTCATATGGAGATGTTTAGTGAAGTAGAATGGAAAAAATCGAATGCAACTACACAAGAACTAGTGTGTAACTGTCGTTCGGAATCAGTTTTGCGCAGTGTTAACTGAAACATGGATATCTGACTCACACGGAGTCCGTTTTGGCTCCACAAGTAGTCAAAACATTTGTGACGACTAGATGCTTCAAAGGATTCCTTCATATGGAACTTTTGGAGAACATTTCCTAAGGAGTTCGTTCAGAAACTTGTATAGAAACTTTCTTAATGAGCACTCGACAAACGCATTTCGAGAACATACACAAAGTCCTAGCTATGGACCTAGTGCATGATCATAACTGAGGTCTCTTGCATTTCCCTACAAGTACTCGGATCTCATATGGAGATGTTTAGTGAAGTAGAATGGAAAAAATCAAATGCAACTACACAAGAACTAGTGTGTAACTGTTGTTCGGAATCAGTTTTGCGCAGTGTTAACTGAAACATGGATATCTGACTCATACGGAGTCCGTTTTGGCTAAACAAGTAGTCAAAACATTTGTGACGACTAGATGCTTCAAAGAATTCTTTCATAGGGAACCTTTGGAGAACTTTTCTTAAGGAGTTCGTTCAGAAACTTGTATAGAAACTTTCTTAATGAGCACTTGACAAACGCATTTCGAGAACATACACAAAGTCCCAGCTATGGACCTAGCGCATCATCATAACTGAGGTCTCTTGCATTTCCCTACAAGTAATCGGATCTCATATGGAGATTTTTAGTGAAGTAGAATGGAAAAAATCGAATGCAACTACACAAGAACTAGTGTGTAACTGTCGTTCGGAATCAGTTTTGCGCAGTGTTATTTGAAACATGGATATCTGACTAATACGGAGTCCGTTTTGGCTCCACAAGTAGTCAAAACGTTTGTGATGACCAGATGCTTCAATGGATTCTTTCATAGGGAACTTTTGGAGAACTTTTCTTAAGGAGTTTGTTCAGAAACTTGTATCGAAACTTTCTTAATGAGCACTCGACAAACGCATTTCGAGAAAATACACACAGTCCCAGCTATGGACCTAGTGCATCATCATAACTGAGGTCTCTTGCATTTCCCTACAAGTAATTGGATCTCATATGGATATGTTTAGTGAAGGAGAATGAAAAAATCGAATGCAACTACACAAGAACTAGTCTGTAGCAGTCGTTCGGAATCAGTTTTGCGCAGTGTTAACTGAAACATGGATATCTGACTCATACGGAGTCCGTTTTGGCTCCAAAAGTAGTCAAAACGTTTGTGACGACCAGATGCTTCAAAGGATTCTTTCATAGGGAACTTTTGGAGAACTTTTCTTAAGGAGTTCGTTCAGAAACTTGTATAGAAACTTTCTTAATGAGCACTCAACAAACGCATTTCTAGAACATACACAAAGTCCCAGCTATGGACCTAGTGCATCATCATAACTGAGGTCTCTTGCATTTCCCTACAAGTAATTGGATCTCATATGGAGATGTTTAGTGAAGTAGAATGGAAAAAATCGAATGC
>NC_057808.1:145258459-145258960 GCF_018294505.1 Triticum aestivum | reverse complement strand
GAAACTTTCTTAATGAGCACTCGACAAACGCATTTCGAGAACATACACAAAGTCCCAGCTATGGACCTAGTGCATGATCATAACTGAGGTCTCTTGCATTTCCCTACAAGTACTCGGATCTCATATGGAGATGTTTAGTGAAGTAGAATGGAAAAAATCAAATGCAACTACACAAGAACTAGTGTGTAACTGTTGTTCGGAATCAGTTTTGCGCAGTGTTAACTGAAACATGGATATCTGACTCATACGGAGTCCGTTTTGGCTAAACAAGTAGTCAAAACATTTGTGACGACTAGATGCTTCAAAGGATTCTTTCATAGGGAACCTTTGGAGAACTTTTCTTAAGGAGTTCGTTCAGAAACTTGTATAGAAACTTTCTTAATGAGCACTTGACAAACGCATTTCGAGAACATACACAAAGTCCCAGCTATGGACCTAGCGCATCATCATAACTGAGGTCTCTTGCATTTCCCTACAAGTAATCGGATCTCATATGGAGAT
>NC_057808.1:145253710-145258449 GCF_018294505.1 Triticum aestivum | reverse complement strand
AGAATGAAAAAATCGAATGCAACTACACAAGAACTAGTCTGTAGCAGTCGTTCGGAATCAGTTTTGCGCAGTGTTAACTGAAACATGGATATCTGACTCATACGGAGTCCGTTTTGGCTCCAAAAGTAGTCAAAACGTTTGTGACGACCAGATGCTTCAAAGGATTCTTTCATAGGGAACTTTTGGAGAACTTTTCTTAAGGAGTTCGTTCAGAAACTTGTATAGAAACTTTCTTAATGAGCACTCAACAAACGCATTTCTAGAACATACACAAAGTCCCAGCTATGGACCTAGTGCATCATCATAACTGAGGTCTCTTGCATTTCCCTACAAGTAATTGGATCTCATATGGAGATGTTTAGTGAAGTAGAATGGAAAAAATCGAATGCAACTACACAAGAACTAGTCTGTAAGTTTCGTTCGGAATCAGTTTTGCGCAGTGTTAACTGAAACATGGATATCTGACTCATACGGAGTCCGTTTTGGCTCCACAAGTAGTCAAAACGTTTGTCATGACAAGATGCTTCAAAGGATTCTTTCATAGGAAATTTTTGGAGAACTTTTATTAAGGAGTTCGTTCAGAAACTTGTATAGAAACTTTTTTAATGAGCACTCGACAAACGCATTTCGAGAACATACACAAAGTCCCAGCTATGGACCTAGTGCATCATCATAACTGAGGTCCCTTGCATTTCCCTACAAGTAATTGGATCTCATATGGAGATGTTTAGTGAAGTAGAATGGAAAAAATCGAATGCAACTACACAAGAACTAGTGTGTAACTGTCGTTCGGAATCAGTTTTGCGCAGTGTTAACTGAAACATGGATATCTGACTCATACGGAGTCCGTTTTGGCTCCACAAGTAGTCAAAACGTTTGTGACGACCAGATGCTTCAAAGGATTCCTTCATATGGAACTTTTGGAGAACATTTCCTAAGGAGTTCGTTCAGAAACTTGTATAGAAACTTTCTTAATGAGCACTCGACAAACGCATTTCGAGAACATACACAAAGTCCCAGCTATGGACCTAGTGCATGATCATAACTGAGGTCTCTTGCATTTCCCTACAAGTACTCGGATCTCATATGGAGATGTTTAGTGAAGTAGAATGGAAAAAATCAAATGCAACTACACAAGAACTAGTGTGTAACTGTTGTTCGGAATCAGTTTTGCGCAGTGTTAACTGAAACATGGATATCTGACTCATACGGAGTCCGTTTTGGCTAAACAAGTAGTCAAAACATTTGTGACGACTAGATGCTTCAAAGGATTCTTTCATAGGGAACCTTTGGAGAACTTTTCTTAAGGAGTTCGTTCAGAAACTTGTATAGAAACTTTCTTAATGAGCACTTGACAAACGCATTTCGAGAACATACACAAAGTCCCAGCTATGGACCTAGCGCATCATCATAACTGAGGTCTCTTGCATTTCCCTACAAGTAATCGGATCTCATATGGAGATGTTTAGTGAAGTAGAATGGAAAAAATCGAATGCAACTACACAAGAACTAGTGTGTAACTATCGTTCGGAATCAGTTTTGCGCAGTGTTATTTGAAACATGGATATCTGACTCATACGGAGTCCGTTTTGGCTCCACAAGTAGTCAAAACGTTTGTGACGACCAGATGCTTCAATGGATTCTTTCATAGGGAACTTTTGGAGAACTTTTCTTACGGAGTTTGTTCAGAAACTTGTATCGAAACTTTCTTAATGAGCACTCGACAAACGCATTTCGAGAACATACACACAGTCCCAGCTATGGACCTAGTGCATCCTCATAACTGAGGTCTCTTTCATTTCCCTACAAGTAATTGGATCTCATATGGATATGTTTAGTGAAGTAGAATGAAAAAATCGAATGCAACTACACAAGAACTAGTCTGTAAGTTTCGTTCGGAATCAGTTTTGCGCAGTGTTAACTGAAACATGGATATCTGACTCATACGGAGTCCGTTTTGGCTCCACAAGTAGTCAAAACGTTTGTGATGACATGATGCTTCAAAGGATTCTTTCATAGGCAATTTTTGGAGAACTTTTCTTAAGGAGTTCGTTCAGAAACTTGTATAGAAACTTTCTTAATGAGCACTCGACAAACGCATTTCGAGAACATACACAAAGTCCCAGCTATGGACCTAGTGCATCATCATAACTGAGGTCCCTTGCATTTCCCTACAAGTAATTGGATCTCATATGGAGATGTTTAGTGAAGTAGAATGGAAAAAATCGAATGCAAGTACACAAGAACTAGTGTGTAACTGTCGTTCGGAATCAGTTTTGCGCAGTGTTAACTGAAACATGGATATCTGACTCATACGGAGTCCGTTTTGGCTCCACAAGTAGTCAAAACATTTGTGAAGACCAGATGCTTCAAAGGATTCCTTCATATGGAACTTTTGGAGAACATTTCCTAAGGAGTTCATTCAGAAACTTGTATAGAAACTTTCTTAATGAGCACTCGACAAACGCATTTCGAGAACTTACACAAAGTCCCAGCTATGGACCTAGTGCATCATCATAACTGAGGCCTCTTGCATTTCCCTACAAGTAATTGGATCTCATATGGAGATGTTTAGTGAAGTAGAATGGAAAAAATCGAATGCAACTACACAAGAACTAGTGTGTAACTGTCGTTCGGAATCAGTTTTGCGCAGTGTTAACTGAAACATGGATATCTGACTCATACGGAGTCCGTTTTGGCTCCACAAGTTGTCAAAACGTTTGTGACGACCAGATAATTCAAAGGATTCCTTCATATGGAACTTTTGGAGAACATTTCCTAAGGAGTTCGTTCAGAAACTTTCTTAATGAGCACTCGACAAACGCATTTCGAGAACATACACAAAGTCCCAGCTATGGACCTAGTGCATGATCATAACTGAGGTCTCTTGCATTTCCCTACAATTACTCGGATCTCATATGGAGATGTTTAGTGAAGTAGAATGGAAAAAATCAAATGCAACTACACAAGAACTAGTGTGTAACTGTTGTTCGGAATCAGTTTTGCGCAGTGTTAACTGAAACATGGATATCTGACTCATATGGAGTCCGTTTTGGCTAAACAAGTAGTCAAAACATTTGTGACGACTAGATGCTTCAAAGGATTCTTTCATAGGGAAACTTTGGAGAACTTTTCTTAAGGAGTTCATTCAGAAACTTGTATAGAAACTTTCTTAATGAGCACTTGACAAACGCATTTCGAGAACATAAAACAAAGTCCCAGCTATGGACCTAGCGCATCATCATAACTGAGGTCTCTTGCATTTCCCTACAAGTAATCGGAACTCATATGGAGATTTTTAGTGAAGTAGAATGGAAAAAATCGAATGCAACTACACAAGAACTAGTGTGTAACTATCGTTCGGAATCAGTTTTGCGCAGTGTTATTTGAAACATGGATATCTGACTAATACGGAGTCCGTTTTGGCTCCACAAGTAGTCAAAACGTTTGTGATGACCAGATGCTTCAATGGATTCTTTCATAGGGAACTTTTGGAGAACTTTTCTTAAGGAGTTTTTTCAGAAACTTGTATCGAAACTTTCTTAATGAGCACTCGACAAACGCATTTCGAGAAAATACACACAGTCCCAGCTATGGACCTAGTGCATCATCATAACTGAGGTCTCTTGCATTTCCCTACAAGTAATCGGATCTCATATGGAGATGTTTAGTGAAGTAGAATGGAAAAAATCGAATGCAACTACACAAGAACTAGTGTGTAACTGTCGTTCGGAATCAGTTTTGCACAGTGTTATTCGAAACATGGATATCTGACTAATACGGAGTCCGTTTTGGCTCCACAAGTAGTCAAAACGTTTGTGACGACCAGATGCTTCAATGGATTCTTTCATAGGGAACTTTTGGAGAACTTTTCTTAAGGAGTTTGTTCAGAAACTTGTATCGAAACTTTCTTAATGAGCACTCGACAAACGCATTTCGAGAACATACACACAGTCCCTGCTATGGACCTAGTGCATCCTCATAACTGAGGTCTCTTGCATTTCCCTACAAGTAATTGGATCTCATATGGATATGTTTAGTGAAGTAGAAAGAAAAAATCGAATGCAACTACACAAGAACTAGTCTGTAAGTTTTGTTCGGAATCAGTTTTGCGCAGTGTTAACTGAAACATGGATATCTGACTCATACGGAGTCCGTTTTGGCTCCACAAGTAGTCAAAACGTTTGTGATGACAAGATGCTTCAAAGGATTCTTTCATAGGAAATTTTTGGAGAACTTTTCTTAAGGAGTTCGTTCAGAAACTTGTATAGAAACTTTCTTAATGAGCACTCGACAAACGCATTTCGAGAACATACACAAAGTCCCAGCTATGGACCTAGTGCATCATCATAACTGAGGTCCCTTGCATTTCCCTACAAGTAATTGGATCTCATATGGAGATGTTTAGTGAAGGAGAATGGAAAAAATCGAATGCAACTACACAAGAACTAGTGTGTAACTGTCGTTCGGAATCAGTTTTGCGCAGTGTTAACTGAAACATGGATATCTGACTCATACGGAGTCCGTTTTGGCTCCACAAGTAGTCAAAACGTTTGTGACGACCAGATGCTTCAAAGGATTCCTTCATATGGAACTTTTGGAGAACATTTCCTAAGGAGTTCGTTCAGAAACTTGTATAGAAACTTTCTTAATGAGCACTCGACAAACGCATTTCGAGAACATACACAAAGTCCCAGCTATGGACCTAGTGCATCATCATAACTGAGGCCTCTTGCATT
>NC_057808.1:145250652-145253700 GCF_018294505.1 Triticum aestivum | reverse complement strand
GAAACTTTCTTAATGAGCACTCGACAAACGCATTTCGAGAACATACACAAAGTCCCAGCTATGGACCTAGTGCATGATCATAACTGAGGTCTCTTGCATTTCCCTACAAGTACTCGGATCTCATATGGAGATGTTTAGTGAAGTAGAATGGAAAAAATCAAATGCAACTACACAAGAACTAGTGTGTAACTGTTGTTCGGAATCAGTTTTGCGCAGTGTTAACTGAAACATGGATATCTGACTCATACGGAGTCCGTTTTGGCTAAACAAGTAGTCAAAACATTTGTGACGACTAGATGCTTCAAAGGATTCTTTCATAGGGAACCTTTGGAGAACTTTTCTTAAGGAGTTCGTTCAGAAACTTGTATAGAAACTTTCTTAATGAGCACTTGACAAACGCATTTCGAGAACATACACAAAGTCCCAGCTATGGACCTAGCGCATCATCATAACTGAGGTCTCTTGCATTTCCCTACAAGTAATCGGATCTCATATGGAGATTTTTAGTGAAGTAGAATGGAAAAAATCGAATGCAACTACACAAGAACTAGTGTGTAACTATCGTTCGGAATCAGTTTTGCGCAGTGTTATTTGAAACATGGATATCCGACTAATACGGAGTCCGTTTTGGCTCCACAAGTAGTCAAAACGTTTGTGATGACCAGATGCTTCAATGGATTCTTTCATAGGGAACTTTTGGAGAACTTTTCTTAAGGAGTTTGTTCAGAAACTTGTATCGAAACTTTCTTAATGAGCACTCGACAAACGCATTTCGAGAAAATACACACAGTCCCAGCTATAGACCTAGTGCATCATCATAACTGAGGTCTCTTGCATTTCCCTACAAGTAATTGGATCTCATATGGAGATTTTTAGTGAAGTAGAATGGAAAAAATCGAATGCAACTACACAAGAACTAGTCTGTAAGTTTCGTTCGGAATCAGTTTTGCGCAGTGTTAACTGAAACATGGATATCTGACTCATACGGAGTCCGTTTTGGCTCCACAAGTAGTCAAAACGTTTGTGATGACCAGATGCTTCAAAGGATTCTTTCATAGGGAACCTTTGGAGAACTTTTCTTAAGGAGTTCGTTCAGAAACTTGTATAGAAACTTTCTTAATGAGCACTCGACAAACGCATTTCGAGAACATACACAAAGTCCCAGCTATGGACCTAGCGCATCATCATAACTGAGGTCCCTTGCATTTCCCTACAAGTAATTGGATCTCATATGGAGATGTTTAGTGAAGTATAATGGAAAAAATCGAATGCAACTACACAAGAACTAGTCTGTAAGTTTCGTTCGGAATCAGTTTTGCGCAGTGTTAACTGAAACATGGATATCTGACTCATACGGAGTCCGTTTTGGCTCCACAAGTAGTCAAAACGTTTGTGATGACCAGATGCTTCAAAGGATTCTTTCATAGGGAACCTTTGGAGAACTTTTCTTAAGGAGTTCGTTCAGAAACTTGTATAGAAACTTTCTTAATGAGCACTCGACAAACGCATTTCGAGAACATACACAAAGTCCCAGCTATGGACCTAGCGCATCATCATAACTAAGGTCCCTTGCATTTCCCTACAAGTAATTGGATCTCATATGGAGATGTTTAGTGAAGTAGAATGGAAAAAATCGAATGCAACTACACAAGAACTAGTGTGTAACTGTCGTTCGGAATCAGTTTTGCGCAGTGTTATTTGAAACATGGATATCTGACTAATACGGAGTCCGTTTTGGCTCCACAAGTAGTCAAAACGTTTGTGACGACCAGATGCTTCAATGGATTCTTTCATAGGGAACTTTTGGAGAACTTTTCTTAAGGAGTTTGTTCAGAAACTTGTATCGAAACTTTCTTAATGAGCACTCGACAAACGCATTTCGAGAACATACACACAGTCCCAGCTATGGACCTAGTGCATCATCATAACTGAGGTCTCTTGCATTTCCCTACAAGTAATTGGATCTCATATGGATATGTTTAGTGAAGTAGAATGAAAAAATCGAATGCAACTACACAAGAACTAGTCTGTAGCAGTCGTTCGGAATCAGTTTTGCGCAGTGTTAACTTAAACATGGATATCTGACTCATACGGAGTCCGTTTTGGCTCCAAAAGTAGTCAAAACGTTTGCGACGACCAGATGCTTCAAAGGATTCTTTCATAGGGAACTTTTGGAGAACTTTTCTTAAGGAGTTCGTTCAGAAACTTGTATAGAAACTTTCTTAATGAGCACTCAACAAACGCATTTCTAGAACATACACAAAGTCCCAGCTATGGACCTAGTGCATCATCATAACTGAGGTCTCTTGCATTTCCCTACAAGTAATTGGATCTCATATGGAGATGTTTAGTGAAGTAGAATGGAAAAAATCGAATGCAACTACACAAGAACTAGTCTGTAAGTTTCGTTCGGAATCAGTTTTGCGCAGTGTTAACTGAAACATGGATATCTGACTCATACGGAGTCCGTTTTGGCTCCACAAGTAGTCAAAACGTTTGTGATGACCAGATGCTTCAAAGGATTCTTTCATAGGGAACCTTTGGAGAACTTTTCTTAAGGAGTTCGTTCAGAAACTTGTATAGAAACTTTCTTAATGAGCACTCGACAAACGCATTTCGAGAACATACACAAAGTCCCAGCTATGGACCTAGCGCATCATCATAACTGAGGTCCTTTGCATTTCCCTACAAGTAATTGGATCTCATATGGAGATGTTTAGTGAAGTAGAATGGAAAAAATTGAATGCAACTACACAAGAACTAGTGTGTAACTGTCGTTCGGAATCAGTTTTGCGCAGTGTTATTTGAAACATGGATATCTGACTAATACGGAGTCCGTTTTGGCTCCACAAGTAGGCAAAACGTTTGTGACGACCAGATGCTTCAATGGATTCTTTCATAGGGAACTTTTGGAGAACTTTTCTTAAGGAGTTTGTTCAGAAACTTGTATCGAAACTTTCTTAATGAGCACTCGACAAACGCATTTCGAGAACATACACACAGTCCCAGCTATGGACCTAGTGCATCATCATAACTGAGGTCTCTTGC
>NC_057808.1:145247696-145250189 GCF_018294505.1 Triticum aestivum | reverse complement strand
AACTGAGGTCTCCTGCATTTCCCTACAAGTAATTGGATCTCATATGGAGATGTTTAGTGAAGTAGATTGGAAAAAACCGAATGCAACTACACAAGAACTAGTCTGTAAGTTTCGTTCGGAATCAGTTTTGCGCAGTGTTAACTGAAACATGGATATCTGACTCATACGGAGTCCGTTTTGGCTCCACAAGTAGTCAAAACGTTTGTGATGACAAGATGATTCAAAGGATTCTTTCATAGGGAACTTTTGGAGAACTTTTCTTAAGGAGTTCGTTCAGAAACTTGTATAGAAACTTTCTTAATGAGCACTCGACAAACGCATTTCGAGAACATACACAAAGTCCCAGCTATGGACCTAGTGCATCATCATAACTGAGGTCCCTTGCATTTCCCTACAAGTAATTGGATCTCATATGGAGATGTTTAGTGAAGTAGAATGGAAAAAATCGAATGCAACTACACAAGAACTAGTGTGTAACTGTCGTTCGGAATCAGTTTTGCGCAGTGTTATTTGAAACATGGATATCTGACTAATACGGAGTCCGTTTTGGCTCCACAAGTAGTCAAAACGTTTGTGACGACCAGATGCTTCAATGGATTCTTTCATAGGGAACTTTTGGAGAACTTTTCTTAAGGAGTTTGTTCAGAAACTTGTATCGAAACTTTCTTAATGAGCACTCGACAAACGCATTTCGAGAACATACACACAGTCCCAGCTATGGACCTAGTGCATCATCATAACTGAGGTCTCTTGCATTTCCCTACAAGTAATTGGATCTCATATGGATATGTTTAGTGAAGTAGAATGAAAAAATCGAATGCAACTACACAAGAACTAGTCTGTAGCAGTCGTTCGGAATCAGTTTTGCGCAGTGTTAACTGAAACATGGATATCTGACTCATACGGAGTCCGTTTTGGCTCCAAAAGTAGTCAAAACGTTTGTGACGGCCACATGCTTCAAAGTATTCTTTCATAGGGAACTTTTGGGGAACTTTTCTTAAGGAGTTCGTTCAGAAACTTGTATAGAAACTTTCTTAATGAGCACTCAACAAACGCATTTCTAGAACATACACAAAGTCCCAGCTATGGACCTAGTGCATCATCATAACTGAGGTCTCTTTCATTTCCCTACAAGTAATTGGATCTCATATGGAGATGTTTAGTGAAGTAGAATGGAAAAAATCGAATGCAACTACACAAGAACTAGTCTGTAAGTTTCGTTCGGAATCAGTTTTGCGCAGTGTTAACTGAAACATGGATATCTGACTCATACGGAGTCCGTTTTGGCTCCACAAGTAGTCAAAACGTTTGTGATGACAAGATGCTTCAAAGGATTCTTTCATAGGGAACTTTTGGAGAACTTTTCTTAAGGAGTTCGTTCAGAAACTTGTATAGAAACTTTCTTAATGAGCACTCGACAAACGCATTTCGAGAACATACACAAAGTCCCAGCTATGGACCTAGTGCATCATCATAACTGAGGTCCCTTGCATTTCCCTACAAGTAATTGGATCTCATAAGGAGATGTTTAGTGAAGTAGAATGGAAAAAATCAAATGCAACTACACAAGAACTAGTGTGTAACTGTCGTTCGGAATCAGTTTTGCGCAGTGTTAACTGAAACATGGATATCTGACTCATACGGAGTCCGTTTTGGCTCTACAAGTAGTCAAAACGTTTGTGACGACCAAATGCTTCAAAGGATTCCTTCATATGGAAATTTTGGAGAACATTTCCTAAGGAGTTCGTTCAGAAACTTGTATAGAAACTTTCTTAATGAGCACTCGACAAACGCATTTCGAGAACATACACACAGTCCCAGCTATGGACCTAGTGCATCATCATAACTGAGGTCTCTTGCATTTCCCTACAAGTACTCGGATCTCATATGGATATGTTTAGTGAAGTAGAATGGAAAAAATCGAATGCAACTACACAAGAACTAGTCTGTAACTGTCGTTCGGAATCAGTTTTGCGCAGTGTTAACTAAAACATCGATAACTGACTGATACGGAGTCTGTTTTGGTCCCACAAGTAGTCAAAACGTTTGGGATGACAAGATGCTTCAAAGCATTCTTTCATAGGGAACTTCTGGAGAACTTTTCTTAAGCAGTTCGTTCAGAAACTTGTATAGAAACTTTCTTAATGAGCACTCGACAAAGGCATTTCGAGAACATACACAAAGTCCCAGCTATGGACCTAGTGCATCATCATAACTGAGGTCCCTTGCATTTCCCTACAAGTAATTGGATCTCATATGGAGATGTTTAGTGAAGTAGAATGGAAAAAATCGAATGCAACTACACAAGAACTAGTGTGTAACTGTCGTTCGGAATCAGTTTTGCGCAGTGTTAACTGAAACATGGATATCTGACTCATACGGAGTCCGTTTTGGCTCCACAAGTAGTCAAAACGTTTGTGACAACCAGATGCTTCAAAGGATTCCTTCATATGGAACTTTTGGAGAACATTTCCTAAGGAGTTCGTTTAGAAA
>NC_057808.1:145244180-145246621 GCF_018294505.1 Triticum aestivum | reverse complement strand
TAGAATGGAAAAAATCGAATGCAACTACACAAGAACTAGTGTGTAAGTGTCGTTCGGAATCAGTTTTGCGCAGTGTTATTTGAAACATGGATATCTGACTAATACGGAGTCCGTTTTGGCTCCACAAGTAGTTAAAACGTTTGTGAAGGACCAGATGCTTCAATGGATTCTTTCATAGGGAACTTTTGGAGAACTTTTCTTAAGGAGTTCGTTCAGAAACTTGTATAGAAACTTTCTTAATGAGCACTTGACAAACGCATTTCGAGAACATACACAAAGTCCCAGCTATGGACCCAGCGCATCATCATAACTGAGGTCTCTTGCATTTCCCTACAAGTAATCGGATCTCATATGGAGATGTTTAGTGAAGTAGAATGGAAAAAATCGAATGCAACTACACAAGAACTAGTGTGTAACTGTCGTTCGGAATCAGTTTTGCGCAGTGTTATTTGAAACATGGATATCTAACTAATACGGAGTCCGTTTTGGCTCCACAAGTAGTCAAAACGTTTGTGACGACCAGATGCTTCAATGGATTCTTTCATAGGGAACTTTTGGAGAACTTTTCTTAAGGAGTTTGTTCAGAAACTTGTATCGAAACTTTCTTAATGAGCACTCGACAAACGCATTTCGAGAACATACACACAGTCCCAGCTATGGACCTAGTGCATCATCATAACTGAGGTCTCTTGCATTTCCCTACAAGTAATTGGATCTCATATGGATATGTTTAGTGAAGTAGAATGAAAAAATCGAATGCAACTACACAAGAACTAGTCTGTAGCAGTCGTTCGGAATCAGTTTTGCGCAGTGTTAACTGAAACATGGATATCTGACTCATACGGAGTCCGTTTTGGCTCCAAAAGTAGTCAAAACGTTTGTGATGACCAGATGCTTCAAAGGATTCTTTCATAGGGAACTTTTGGAGAACTTTTCTTAAGGAGTTCGTTCAGAAACTTGTATAGAAACTTTCTTAATGAGCACTCAACAAACGCATTTCTAGAACATACACAAAGTCCCAGCTATGGACCTAGTGCATCATCATAACTGAGGTCTCTTGCATTTCTCTACAAGTAATTGGATCTCATATGGAGATGTTTAGTGAAGTAGAATGGAAAAAATCGAATGCAACTACACAAGAACTAGTCTGTAAGTGTCGTTCGGAATCAGTTTTGCGCAGTGTTAACTGAAACATGGATATCTGACTCATACGGAGTCCGTTTTGGCTCCACAAGTAGTCAAAACGTTTGTGATGAAAAGATGCTTCAAAGGATTCTTTCATAGGGAACTTTTGGAGAACTTTTCTTAAGGAGTTCGTTCAGAAACTTGTATAGAAACTTTCTTAATGAGCACTCGACAAACGCATTTCGAGAACATACACAAAGTCCCAGCTATGGACCTAGTGCATCATCATAACTGAGGTCCCTTGCATTTCCCTACAAGTAATTGGATCTCATAAGGAGATGTTTAGTGAAGTAGAATGGAAAAAATCAAATGCAACTACACAAGAACTAGTGTGTAACTGTCGTTCGGAATCAGTTTTGGGCAGTGTTAACTGAAACATGGATATCTGACTCATACGGAGTCCGTTTTGGCTCTACAAGTAGTCAAAACGTTTGTGATGACCAAATGCTTCAAAGGATTCCTTCATATGGAAATTTTGGAGAACATTTCCTAAGGAGTTCGTTCAGAAACTTTCCTAAGGAGTTCGTTCATAAACTTTCTTAATGAGCACTCGACAAACGCATTTCGAGAACATACACAAAGTCCCAGCTATGGACCTAGTGCATCATCATAACTGAGGTCTCTTGCATTTCCCTACAAGTACTCGGATCTCATATGGATATGTTTAGTGAAGTAGAATGGAAAAAATCGAATGCAACTACACAAGAACTAGTCTGTAACTGTCGTTCGGAATCAGTTTTGCGCAGTGTTAACTAAAACATCGATATCTGACTGATACGGAGTCTGTTTTGGTCCCACAAGTAGTCAAAACGTTTGGGATGAGAAGATGCTTCAAAGTATTCTTTCATAGGGAACTTCTGGAGAACGTTTCTTAAGGAGTTCGTTCAGAAACTTGTATAGAAACTTTCTTAATGAGCACTCGACAAAGGCATTTCGAGAACATACACAAAGTCCCAGCTATGGACCTAGTGCATCATCATAACTGAGGTCCCTTGCATTTCCCTACAAGTAATTGGATCTCATATGGAGATGTTTAGTGAAGTAGAATGGAAAAAATCGAATGCAACTACACAAGAACTAGTGTGTAACTGTCGTTCGGAATCAGTTTTGCGCAGTGTTAACTGAAACATGGATATCTGACTCATACGGAGTCCGTTTTGGCTCCACAAGTAGTCAAAACGTTTGTGACAACCAGATGCTTCAAAGGATTCCTTCATATGGAACTTTTGGAGAACATTTCCTAAGGAGTTCGTTCA
>NC_057808.1:145240766-145243540 GCF_018294505.1 Triticum aestivum | reverse complement strand
GGATCTCATATGGAGATGTTTAGTGAAGTAGAATGGAAAAAATCGAATGCAACTACACAAGAACTAGTGTGTAACTGTCGTTCGGAATCAGTTTTGCGCAGTGTTATTTGAAACATGGATATCTGACTAATACGGAGTCCGTTTTGGCTCCACAAGTAGTCAAAACGTTTGTGACGACCAGATGCTTCAATGGATTCTTTCATAGGGAACTTTTGGAGAACTTTTCTTAAGGAGTTTGTTCAGAAACTTGTATCGAAACTTTCTTAATGAGCACTCGACAAACGCATTTCGAGAACATACACACAGTCCCAGCTATGGACCTAGTGCATCATCATAACTGAGGTCTCTTGCATTTCCCTACAACTAATTGGATCTCATATGGATATGTTTAGTGAAGTAGAATGAAAAAAATCGAATGCAACTACACAAGAACTAGTCTGTAGCAGTCGTTCGGAATCAGTTTTGCGCAGTGTTAACTGGAACATGGATATCTGACTCATACGGAGTCCGTTTTGGCTCCAAAAGTAGTCAAAACGTTTGTGACGACCAGATGCTTCAAAGGATTCTTTCATAGGGAACTTTTGGAGAACTTTTCTTAAGGAGTTCGTTCAGAAACTTGTATAGAAACTTTCTTAATGAGCACTCAACAAACGCATTTCTAGAACATACACAAAGTCCCAGCTATGGACCTAGTGCATCATCATAACTGAGGTCTCTTGCATTTCCCTACAAGTAATTGGATCTCATATGGAAATGTTTAGTGAAGTAGAATGGAAAAAATCGAATGCAACTACACAAGAACTAGTCTGTAAGTGTCGTTCGGAATCAGTTTTGCGCAGTGTTAACTGAAACATGGATATCTGACTCATACGGAGTCCGTTTTGGCTCCACAGCTAGTCAAAACTCTTGTGACGACCAGATGCTTCAAAGGATTCCTTCATAGGGAAATTTTGGAGAACTTTTCTTAAGGAGTTCATTCAGAAACTTGAATAGAAACTTTTCTTAATGAGCACTCGACAAACGCATTTCGTGAACATACACAAAGTCCCAGCTATGGAGCTAGTGCATCATCATAACTAAGGTCTCTTGCATTTCCCTACAAGTAATTGGATCTCATATGGAGATGTTTAGTGAAGTAGAATGGAAAAAATCGAATGCAACTACACAAGAACTAGTCTGTAAGAGTCGTTCGGAATCAGTTTTGCGCAGTGTTAACTGAAACATGGATATCTGACTCATACGGAGTCAGTTTTGGCTCCACAAGTAGTCAAAACGTTTGTGATGACTAGATGCTTCAAAGGATTCTTTCATAGGGAACTTTTAGAGAACTTTTCTTAAGGATTTCGTTCAGAAACTTGTATAGAAACTTTCTTAATGAGCACTGGACAAACGCATTTCGAGAATATACACAAAGTCCCTGCTATGGACCTAGTGCATCATCATAAATGAGGTCTCTTGCATTTCCCTACAAGTAATTGGATCTCATATGGAGATGTTTAGTGAAGTAGAATGGAAAAAATCGAATGCAACTACACAAGAACTAGTCTGTAGCTGTCGTTCGGAATCAGTTTTGCGCAGTGTTAACTGAAACATGGATATCTGACTCATACGGAGTCCGTTTTGGCTCCAAAAGCAGTCAAAACGTTTGTGACGACCAGATGCTTCAAAGGATTCTTTCATAAGGAACTTTTGGATAACTTTTCTTAAGGAGTTCGTTCAGAAACTTGTATAGAAACTTTCTTAATGAGCACTAGAGAAACGCATTTCTAGAACATACACAAAGTCCCAGCTATGGACTTAGTGCATCATCATAACAGAGGTCTCTTGCATTTCCCTACAAGTAATTGGATCTCATATGGAGATGTTTAGTGAAGTAGAATGGAAAAAATCGAGTGCAACTACACAAAAACTAGTCTGTAAGTGTCGTTCGGAATCAGTTTTGCGCAGTGTTAACTGAAACATGGATATCTGACTCATACGGAGTCCGTTTTGGCACCACAAGTAGTCAAAACGTTTGTGACGACCATATGCTTCAAAGTATTCTTCCATAGGGAACTTGTGGATAACTTTTCTTAAGGAGTTCGTTCAGAAACTTGTATAGAAACTTTCTTAATGAGCACTCGACAAACGCATTTCTAGAACATACACAAAGTCCCGGCTATGGACCTAATGCATCATCATAACTGAGGTCTCTTGCATTTCCCTACAAGTAATTGGATCTCATATGGAGATGTTTAGTGAAGTAGAATGGAAAAAATCGAATGCAACTACACAAGAACTAGTCTGTAACTGTCGTTCGGAATCAGTTTTGCGCAGTGTTAACTAAAACATGGATATCTGACTGATACGGAGTCTGTTTTGGCCCCACAAGTAGTCAAAACGTTTGGGATGACAAGATGCTTCAAAGGATTCTTTCATAGGGAACTTTTGGAGAACTTTTCTTAAGGAGTTCGTTCAGAAGCTTGTATAGAAACTTTCTTAATGAGCACTCGACAAACGCATTTCGAGAACATACACAAAGTCCCAGCTATGGACCTAGTGCATCATCATAACTGAGGTCTCTTGCATTTCCCTACAAGTAATTGGATCTCATATGGAGATGTTTAGTGAAGTAGAATGGAAAAAATCGAATGCAACTACACAAGAACTAGTGTGTAACTGTCGTTCGGAATCAGTTTTGCGTAGTGTTAACTGAGACATGGATATCTGACTCATACGGAGTCCATTTTGGCTCCACAAGTAGTCAAAACGTTTGTGACGACCAGATGCTTCAA
>NC_057808.1:145238749-145240756 GCF_018294505.1 Triticum aestivum | reverse complement strand
GAGGTCTCTTGCATTTCCCTACAAGTAATTGGATCTCATATGGAGATGTTTAGTGAAGTAGAATGGAAAAAATCGAATGCAACTACACAAGAACTAGTGTGTAACTGTCGTTCGGAATCAGTTTTGCGCAGTGTTAACTGAAACATGGATATCTGACTCATACGGAGTCCGTTTTGGCTCCACAAGTAGTCAAAACGTTTGTGACGACCAGATGCTTCAAACGAGTCTTTCATATGGAACTTTTGGAGAACTTTTCTTCCGGAGTTCGTTCAGAAACTTGTATAGAAACTTTCTTAATGAGCACTCGACAAACGCAATTCGAGAACATACACACAGTCCCAGCTATGGACCTAGTGCATCATCATAACTGAGGTCTCTTGAATTTCCCTACAAGTAATTGGATCTCATATGGAGATGTTTAGTGAAGTAGAATGGAAAAATCGAATGCAACTACACAAGAACTAGTCTGTAGCTGTCGTTTCGGAATCAATTTTGCGCAGTGTTAACTGAACATGGATATCTGACTCATACGGAGTCCGTTTTGGCCCCACAAGTAGTCAAAACGTTCGTGACGACCAGCTGCTTCAAAGGATTCTTTCATAGGGAACTTTTGGAGAACTTTTCTTAAGGAGTTCGTTCAGAAACTTGTATAGAAAGTTTCTTAATGAGCACTCGACAACCGCATTTCGAGAACATACACAAAGTCCCAGCTATGGACCTAGTGCATCCTCATAACTGAGGTCTCTTGCATTTCCCTACAAGTAATTGGATCTCATATGGAGATGTTTAGTGAAGTAGAATGGAAAAAATCGAGTGCAGCTACACAAGAACTAGTCTGTAACTGTCGTTCGGAATCAGTTTTGCGCAGTGTTAATTGAAACATGGATATCTGACTCATACGGAGTCCATTTTGGCTCCACAAGTAGTCAAAACGTTTTTGACGACCAGATGCTTCAAAGGATTCTTTCATAGGGAATTTTTGGAGAACTTTTCTTAAGGAGTTCGTTCAGAAACTTGTATAGAAACTTTTCTTAATGAGCACTCGACAAACGCATTTGTAGAACATACACAAAGTCCCAGCTATGGACCAAGTGCATCATCATAACTGAGGTCTCTTGCATTTCCCTACAAGTAATTGGATCTCATATGGAGATGTTTAGTGAAGTAGAATGGAAAAAATCGAATGCAACTACACAAGAACTAGTCTGTAACTGTCGTTCGGAATCAGTTTTGCGTAGTGTTAACTGAAACATGGATATCTGACTGATACGGAGTCTGTTTTGGCTCCACAAGTAGTCAAAACGTTTGGGACGACTACATGCTTCAAAGGATTCTTTCATAGGGAACTTTTGGATAACTTTTCTTAAGGAGTTCGTTCAGAAACTTGTATAGAAACTTTCTTAGTGAGCACTCGACTAACGCATTTCGAGAACATACACAAAGTACCAGCTATGGACCTAGTGCATCATCACAACTGAGGTCTCTTGCATTTCCCTACAAGTAATTGGATCTCATATGGAGATGTTTAGTGAAGTAGAATGGAAAAAATTGAATGCAACTACACAAGAACTAGTGTGTAACTGTCGTTCGGAATCAGTTTTGCGCGGTGTTAACTGAAACATTGATATCTGACTCATACGGAGTCCATTTTGGCTCCACAAGTAGTCAAAACGTTTGTGACAACCAGATGCTTCAAAGGATTCTTTCATAGGGAACTTTTGGAGAACTTTTCTTAAGGAGTTCGTTCAGAAACTTGTATAGAAACTTTCTTAATGAGCACTCGACAAACGCATTTCGAGAACATACACAAAGTCCGAGCTATGGACCTAGTGCATCATCATAACTGAGGTCTCTTGCATTTCCCTACAAGTAATTGGATCTCATATGGAGATGTTTAGTGAAGTAGAATGGAAAAAATCGAATGCAACTACACAAGAACTAGTGTGTAACTGTCGTTCGGAATCAGTTTTGCGCAGTGTTAACTGAAACATGGATATCTGACTCATA
>NC_057808.1:145234908-145238441 GCF_018294505.1 Triticum aestivum | reverse complement strand
ATATGGAACTTTTGGAGAACTTTTCTTCCGGAGTTCGTTCAGAAACTTGTATAGAAACTTTCTTAATGAGCAGTCGACAAACGCGTTTCGAGAACATACACACAGTCCCAGCTATGGACCTAGTGCATCATCATAACTGAGGTCTCTTGAATTTCCCTACAAGTAATTAGATCTCATATGGAGATGTTTAGTGAAGTAGAATGGAAAAATCGAATGCAACTACACAAGAACTTGTTTGTAGCTGTCGTTCGGAATCAGTTTTGCGCAGTGTTGACTGAAACATGGATATCTGACTCATACGGAGTCCGTTTTGGTTCCTTAGTAGTCAAAACGTTTGTGAATACCAGATGCTTCAAAGGATTCTTTCATAGGGAACTTTTGGAGAACTTTTCTTAAGGAGTTCGTTCAGAAACTTGTATAGAAAGTTTCTTAATAAGCACTGGACAACCGCATTTCGAGAACATACACACAGTCCCAGCTATGGACCTAGTGCATCATCATAACTGAGGTCTCTTGAATTTCCCTACAAGTAATTGGATCTCATATGGAGATGTTTAGTGAAGTAGAATGGAAAAAATCGAGTGCAACTACACAAGAACTAGTCTGTAACTGTCGTTCGGAATCAGTTTTGCGCAGTGTTAACTGAAACATGGATATCTGACTCATACGGAGTCCGTTTCGGCTCCACAAGTAGTCAAAACGTTTTTGACGACCAGATGCTTCAAAGGATTCTTTCATAGGGAACTTTTGGAGAACTTTTCTTAAGGAGTTCGTTCAGAAACTTGTATAGAAACTTTTCTTAATGAGCCCTCGACAAACGCATTTCTAGACCATACACAAAGTCCCAGCTCTGGACCAAGTGCATCATCATAACTGAGGTCTCTTGCATTTCCCCACAAGTAATTGGATCTCATATGGAGATGTTGTGACGCCCCCGATTTGACCGTACACTAATCATGCACGCAAATGTGTACGATCAAGTTCAGGGACTCACGGGAAGATATCACAACACAACTCTACAACATAAATAAGTCATACAAGCATCATAATACAAGCCAGGGGCCTCGAGGGCTCGAATACAAGTGCTCGATCATAGACGAGTCAGCGGAAGCAACAATATCTGAGTACAGACATAAGTTAAACAAGTTTGCCTTAAGAAGGCTAGCACAAATGTAGCAACGATCGAAAAGGCAAGGCCTCCTGCCTGGGACCTCCTAACTACTCCTCGAAGCAGAACTCCATGTAGAATCATCCTTGGGATCTCTAGCTCCTGGAACTCCAGCATCTGGTTGCGACAATCAGGTATAGGAAAGGAAAAAGAGGGAGAAAAGCAACCGTGAGTACTCATCCAAAGTACTCGCAAGCAAGGAGCTACACTACATATGCATGGGTATATGTGTAAAGGGCCATATCAGTGGACTAAACTGCAGAATGCCAGAATTAAGGGGGGATAGCTAATCCTGTCGAAGACTACGCTTCTGGCAGTCTCCATCTTGCAGCATGTAGAAGAGAGTAGATTGAAGTCCTCCAAGTAGCATCGTATAGCATAATCCTACCCGGCGATCCCCTCCTCGTCGCCCTGTTAGAGAGCGATCACCGGGTTATATCTGGCACTTGGAAGGGTGTGTTTTATTCAGTATCCGGTTCTAGTTGTCATAAGGTCAAGGTACAACTCTGGGTCGTCCTTTTACCGAGGGACACGGCTATTCGAATAGATAAACTTCCCTGCAGGGGTGCACCACATAACCCAACACGCTCGATCCCATTTGGCCGGACACACTTTTCTGGGTCATGCCCGGCCTCGTAAGATCAACGCGTCGCAGCCCCACCTAAGCACAACAGAGAGGTCAGCACGCCGGTCTAACCCTATGTGCGCAGGGGCCTGGGCCCATCGCCCTATGCACACCTGCACGTTGCGTACGCGGCCGGAAGCAGACCTAGCCTAGTGGCGTTCCAGTCCAATCCGGCGCGCCCCACTCAGTCGCTGACGTCACGAAGGCTTCGGCTGATACCACGACGCCGGGATACCCATAACTACTCCCGCGTAGATGGTTAGTGCGTATAGACCAAATGGCCAGACTCAGATCAAATACCAAGAACTCGTTAAGCGTGTTAAGTATCTGCGAACGCCGACCAGGGCCAGGCCCACCTCTCTCCTAGGTGGTCTCAACCTGCCCTGTCGCTCCGCCACAAAGTAACAGTCGGGGGCCGTCAGGAACCCAGGACCACCTCTACCGGGGTGGAGCCGCCTGTCCTTTCAGCCCCCTCATCAGAATCACTTGCGGGTACTCGTCGAGCCGACCCGACTTTAGTCACCACATGTGTCATGTATATAATGTATATAGTATATACCCGTGATCACCTCCCAAAGTGATCACGGCCCAGTAGTATAGCATGGCAGACAGACAAGAGTGTAGGGCCACTGATGGAACACTAGCATCCTATACTAAGCAGTAGGATAGCAGGTAAGGGTAACAACTGTAGCAACAATGACAGGCTATGCATCAGGATGGGATTAACGGAAAGCAGTAACATGCTACACTACTCTAATACAGGCAGTATAGAGAAGAATAGGCGATATCTGGTGATCAAGGGGGGGGGCTTGCCTGGTTGCTCTGGCAAGTAGGAGGGGTCGTCAACTCCGTAGTCGAACTGGGGGTCGCCGGTAGTCTCGGGGTCTACCGGAAAGAAGTAATGGAGGGGGAACACAATAAATAACAGAGAAATCAAAACAACACAAAGCGTAACACGACAATACGCGGTGCTAGGTGTGCCCTAACGCGGTAGTAGGTGATATCGGCAAAAGGGGGGAAACATCCGGGAAAGTTTTCCCGAAGTTTGCATTTTTCGGACAGATAAAACGGAGGGGGAAAGTTGCAAGTTTGCTATGCTAGGGACGTCTGGCGGACGAACGGACTGCGTATTCGGATTCGTCTCGTCGTTCTGAGCAACTTTCATATAGAAAGTATTTTCATCTGAGCTACGGTTTATTTTATATGATTTTCTAAAGTTTTAAATCATTTTAGAATTTATTTAATTTATTTAATTCAACATTATCCAGAATAGTGCCTGCTGACGTCATCATGACGTCAGCATGATGTCAGCAGTCAACAGGGCGTTGACTGGGTCAAACTGATGTGTGGGACCCACCTGTCATTGACTGATTAATTAATTAACTAATAGTTTAATTAGTTTAGTTATTAGATTAGTTTAATTAATCAAAAATTAATTAGGTTAATTAATTCTTTAATTAATTGTTTTTAACATATTATTATTTTTCTTTTCTTTTTTTTACGTTCTGGGGGTGGGGTCCCCGTGTCAGTGGCTCACGGGGGTGCAGCGGGCACTGGGCGAATGGGCGCAACGGGTGCCCAGCACCCGTTCGTTCGGGCGCACGCCTCAACCGCCAGAGGGGCAACGGCGACGGCATGGCGCCGGGGCGGCGCGGCGAGGGGGTGGTCGTGACGGCAGCAGGAGGTGGTGCCGGAGTGGGGCCGCACGGACGGGCGCCGGGCACGGAGCGCTAGACGCAG
>NC_057808.1:145227046-145234498 GCF_018294505.1 Triticum aestivum | reverse complement strand
GGAGCGGGACAGCGCCAGCGCGCAATGGGCGCGGCGTGGACGGCGATTGCGGGGCCGTCGGGCGGGGCCATGGGCGTGGCGACGAGGCGAGCCTACGCGGGCGCGTCGCTGGCAGTAGCAGCACAGCAGGTGCGAGGCGCTGGCAGAGGGAAAGGGGAGGCCGTGGGCCTCACCAGCGATGGAGGGAAGCGGGGGCGGCGTGGCTCGAGGAGGCCGGTCGGGGATGAGGTCGAGGTGGACGTCCGGCGGCGCTGGGTGAAGCAGAGGAGAGGAACGGGGCGGTCCGGCGATGGAGAGGCGGGGCGTTAGGGTGGCGCCGGGGACGCGCGCCGGCGTCAAGCATCGGGGAGGCGGGCGCAGTCCGGTGGGGAGGAAGATGGGGATGCGGTGCAGGAGGTTGGGAGCCGCGAGGAGGAGGCCGGGGTGGCGGTGCTCGGCGCCGGCGGGCGGCGGCCTCAGGGGAGCGGCGGCTCGGGTGCCCGCTCCACCGGGTGTGCGTGCGTGCGTGTGGCGGCGCGGGTGAGGGGACGAGGGGAGCGATGGGGAATAGAGTGAGTGGGTGGATCGGGTTAGGGTTTCGGGAGTGGGAGGGATAAGGAGGCCCGACTGGGCCTGGTGGGCCGGCCGGTGCGGCGGCCAGCTGGGCCGTTCGGTCCAGCTTGGGGGGGGTTGTTTTATTTCTTTTTTGTTTTCTTTTCTTTATCTATTTTCTTTTCTATTTTATTCTTTCAATTTCTGTTTTATAAAATATAAATACAACTCCTAAATTAATGTTATAATTTATTCTACTGCCCCAAAAAGTTTGACACCTAATTAAAATAGTTTGCATTATTATTATTTTTAAAAGGCACTTAATTAATTGTCATAGCTGCTGTTTTAATTACTTTAGAGCCTTTAAACATTTTATAAAAGTGTGGTTTCTCCACAATAATTACCTATGCATTATTTTGCAACACCCCAACATTTTAGTTTTAATATTTGAAAATCTTTACCGTTTGACTTTATTTTAAGTTTGAATCTCGAATCGATTTTGAACTAACACGAGATTAACAACAGTAACCGTGGTAACGTGGCATCATTAACGTGGGATTACTGTAGCCTAATTATCCGGGCGTCACAGATGTTTAGTGAAGTAGAATGGAAAAATCGAATGCAACTACACAAGAACTAGTCTGTAACTGTCGTTCGAAATCAGTTTTGCATAGTGTTCACTGAAACATCGATATCTGACTGATACGGAGTCTGATTTGGCTCCACAAGTAGTCAAAACGTTTGGGACGACTAGATGCTTCAAAGGATTATTTCATAGGGAACTTTTGCATAACTTTTCTTAAGGAGTTCGTTCAGAAACTTGTATAGAAACTTTCTTACTGAGCACTCGACAAACGGATTTCGAGAACATACACAAAGTCCCAGCTATGGACCTAGTGCATCATCATAACTGAGGTCTCTTGCATTTCCCTACAAGTAATTGGATCTCATATGGAGATGTTTAGTGAAGTAGAATGGAAAAAATCGAATGCAACTACACAAGAACTAGTGTGTAACTGTCGTTCGGTATCAGTTTTGCGCTGTGTTAACTGAAACATGGATACCTGACTCATACGGAGTCCATTTTGTCTCCACAAGTAGTCAAAACGTTTGTGACAACCAGATGCTTCAAAGGATTCTTTCATAGGGAACTTTTGGAGAACTTTTCTTAAGGAGTTCGTTCAGAAACTTGTATAGAAACTTTCTTAACGAGCACTCGACAAACGCATTTCGAGAACATACACACAGTCCCAGCTATGGACCTAGTGCATCATCATAACTGAGGTCTCTTGCATTCCTACAAGTAAATGGATCTCATATGGAGATGTTTAGTGAAGTAGAATGGAAAAATCGAATGCAACTACACAAGAACTAGTCTGTAACTGTCGTTCGGAATCAGTTTTGCGCAGTGTTAACTGAAACATGGATATCTGACTCATAGGGAGTCCGTTTTGGCTCCACAAGTAGTCAAAACGTTTGTGACGACCAGATGCTTCAAAGGATTCTTTCATAGGGAACTTATGGAGAACTTTTCTTCAGGAGTTCGTTCAGAAACTTGTATAGAAACTTTCTTAATGAGCACTCGACAAACGCATTTCTAGAACATACAAAAAGTCCCAGCTATGGACCTAGTGCATCATCATACTGAGGTCTCTTGCATTTCCCTACAAGTAATTGGATCTCATATGGAGATGTTTAGTGAAGTAGAATGGAAAAAATCGACTGCAACTACACAAGAACTAGTGTGTAACTGTCGTTCGGAATCAGTTTTGCGCAGTGTTAACTGAAACATGGATATCTGACTCATACGGAGTCCGTTTTGGCTCCACAAGTAGTCAAAACGTTTGTGACGACCAGATGCTTCAAAGGTTCTTTCATAGGGAACTTTTGGAGAACTTTTCTTAAGGAGTTCGTTCAGAAACTTGTATAGAAACTTTCTTAATGAGCACTCGACAACCGCATTTCGAGAACATACACACAGTCCCAGCTATGGACCTAGTGCATCATCATAACTGAGGTCTCTTGCATTTCCCTACAAGTAATTGGATCTCATATGGAGATGTTTAGTGAAGTAGAATGGAAAAAATCGAATGCAACTGCACAAGAACTAGTGTGTAACTGTCGTTCGGTATCAGTTTTGCGCAGTGTTAACTGAAACATGGATATCTGACTCATACGGAGTCCATTTTGGCTCCACAAGTAGGCAAAACGTTTGTGACAACCAGATGCTTCAAAGGATTCTTTCATAGGGAACTTTTGGAGAACTTTTCTTAAGGAGTTCGTTCAGAAACTTGTATAGAAACTTTCTTAATGAGCACTCGACAAACGCATTTCGAGAACATACACAAAGTCCCAGATATGGACCTAGTGCATCATCATAACTGAGGTCACTTGAATTTTCCTACAAGTAATTGGATCTCATATGGAGATGTTTAGTGAAGTAGAATGGAAAAAATTGAATGCAACTACACAAGAACTAGTGTGTAACTGTCGTTCGGAATTAGTTTTGCGCAGTGTTAGCTGAAACATGGACATGTGACTCATACGGAGTCCGTTTTGGCTCCACAAGTAGTCAAAACATTTGTGACGACCAGATGCTTCAAACGAGTCTTTCATATAGAACTTTTGGAGAACTTTTCTTCAGGAGTTCGTTCAGAAACTTGTATACAAACTTTCTTAATGAGCACTCGACAAACGCATTTCGAGAACATACACAACGTCCCAGCTATGGACCTAGTGCAGCTTCATAACTGAGGTCTCTTGCATTTCCCTACAAGTAATTCGATCTCATATGGAGATGTTTAGTGAAGTAGAATGGAAAAAATCGAATGCAACTACACAAGAACTAGTGTGTAACTGTCGTTTGGTATCAGTTTTGCGCAGTGTTAACTGAAACATGGATATCTGACTCATACGGAGTCCATTTTGGCTCCACAAGTAGTCAAAACGTTTGTGCCAACCAGATGCTTCAAAGGATTCTTTCATAGGGAACTTTTGGAGAACTTTTTTTAAGGAGTTCGTTCAGAAACTTGTATAGAAACTTTCTTGATGAGCACTCGACAAACGCATTTCAAGAACATACACAAAGTGCCAGCTATGGACCTAGTGCATCATCATAACTGAGGTCTCTTGAATTTCCCTACAAGTAATTGGATCTCATATGGAGATGTTTAGTGAAGTAGAATGGAAAAAATCGAATGCAACTACACAAGAACTAGTGTGTAACTGTCGTTCGGAATCAGTTTTGCGCAGTGTTAACTGAAACATGGACATGTGACTCATACGGAGTCCGTTTTGGCTCCACAAGTAGTCAAAACGTTTGTGACGACCAGATGCTTCAAAGGTTCTTTCATAGGGAACTTTTGGAGAACTTTTCTTAAGGAGTTCGTTCAGAAACTTGTATAGAAACTTTCTTAATGAGCACTCGACAACCGCATTTTGAGAACATACACACAGTCCCAGCTATGGACCTAGTGCATCATCATAATTGGTGTCTCCTGCATTTCCCTACAAGTAATTGGATCTCATATGGAGATGTTTAGTGAACTAGAATGGAGAAAATCGAGTGCAACTACACAAGAACTAGTCTGTAACTGTCGTTCGGAATCAGTTTTGCGCGGTGTTAACTGAAACATGGATATCTGACTCATACGGAGTCCGTTTTGGCTCCACAAGTAGTCAAAACGTTTGTGACGACTAGATGCTTCAAAGGATTCTTTCATAGGGAACTTTTGGAGAACTTTTCCTAAGGAGTTCGTTCAGAAACTTGTATAGAAACTTTCTTAATGAGCACTCGACAAACGCATTTCGAGAACATACACAACGTCCCAGCTATGGACCTAGTGCAGCATCATAACTGAGGTCTCTTGCATTTCCCTACAAGTAATCGGATCTAATAAGGAGATGCTTAGTGAAGTAGAATGGAAAAAATCGAATGCAACTACACAAGAACTAGTCTGTAACTGTCGTTCGGAATCAGTTTTGCGCACTGTTAACTGAAACTTGGTATCTGACTGATACGGAGTCTGTTTTGGCTCCACAAGTAGTCAAAATGTTTGGGATGACCAGATGCTTCAAAGGATTTTTTCATAGGAAACTTTTGGATTAACTTTTCTTAAGGAGTTCGTTCAGAAACTTGTATAGAAACTTTCTTAATGAGCACTCGACAAACGCATTTCGAGAACATACACAAAGTCCAAGCTATGGACTTAGTGCCTCATCATAACTGAGGTCTCTTGCATTTCCCTATAAGTAATTGGATCTCATAAGGAGATGTTTAGTGAAGTATAATGGAAAAAATCGAATGCAACTACACAAGAACTAGTGTGTAACTGTCGTTCGGAATCAGTTTTGCGTAGTGTTAACTGAAACATCGATATCTGACTGATACGGAGTCCGTTTTGGGTCCACAAGTAGTCAAAACGTTTGTGACGACCAGATGCTTCAAAGGGTTCTTTCATAGGGAACTTATGGAGAACTTTTCTTAAGGAGTTCGTTCAGAAACTTTTATAGAAACTTTCTTCATGAGCACTCGACAAACGCATTTCGAGAACATACACAAAGTCCCAGCTATGGACCTAGTGCATCATCATAACTGAGGTCTCTTGCATTTCCCTACAAGTAATCAGATCTCATATGGAGATGTTTAGTGAAGTAGAATGGGAAAAATCGAATGCAACTACACAAGAACTAGTCTGTAACTGTCGTTCGGAATCAGTTTTGCGCAGTGTTAACTGAAACTTGGATATCTGACTGATACGGAGTCTGTTTTGGCTCCACAAGTAGTCAAAATGTTTGGGATGACCTGATGCTTCAAAGGATTTTTTCATAGGGAACTTTTGGATAACTTTTCTTAAGGAGTTCGTTCAGAAACTTGTATAGAAACTTTCTTAATGAGCACTCGACAAACGCATTTTGAGAACATACACAAAGTCCCAGCTATGGACCTAGTGCATCATCATAAGTGAGGTCTCTTGCATTTCCCTATAAGTAATTGGATCTCATAAAGAGATGTTTAGTGAAGTAGAATGGAAAAAATCGAATACAACTACACAAGAACTAGTGTGTAACTGTCTTTCGGAATCAGTTCTGCGTAGTGTTAACTGAAACATGGATATCTGACTCATACGCAGTCCGTTTTGGCTCCACAAGTAGTCAAAACATTTGTGATGACCAGATGCTTCGAAGGTTTATTTCATAGGGATCTTTTGGAGAACTTTTCTTAAGGAGTACGTTCAGAAACTTGTATAGAAACTTTCTTAATGAGCACTCGACAAACGCATTTCGAGAACATACACAAAGTCCCAGCTATGGACCTAGTGCATCATCATAACTGAGGTCTCTTGCATTTCCCTACAAGTAATTGGATCTCATATGGATATGTTTAGTGCAGTAGAATGGAAAAAATCGAATGCAACTACACAAGAACTAGTCTGTAACTGTCATTCGGAATCAGTTTTGCGCAGTGTTAACCGAAACATGGATATCTGACTGATACGGAGTCTGTTTTGGCTCCACAAGTAGTCCAAATGTTTGTGGCGACCAGATGCTTCAAAGGATTCTTTCAAAGGGAACTTCTGGAGAAATTTTCTTAAGGAGTTCGTTCCGAAACTTGTATAGAAACTTTCTTAATGAGCACTCGACAAACGCAGTTTGAGAACATACACAAAGTCCCAGCTATGGACCTAGTGCATCATCATAACTGGTGTCTCCTGCATTTCCCTACAAGTAATTGGATCTCATATGGAGATGATTAATGAACTAGAATGGAGAAAATCGAATGCAACTACACAAGAACTAGTGTGTAACTGTCGTTCGGAATCAGTTTTGCGCAGTGTTAACTGAAACATGGATATCTGACTCATACGGAGTCCGTTTTGGCTCCACAAGTAGTCAAAACGTTTGTGACGACTAGATGCTTCAAAGGATTCTTTCATAGGGAACTTTTGGAGAACTTTTCCAAAGGAGTTCGTTCAGAAACTTGTATAGAAACTTTCTTAATGAGCACTCGACAAACGCATTTCGAGAACATACACAACGTCCCAGCTATGGACCTAGTGCATCATCATAACTGAGGTCTCTTGCATTTCCCTACAAGTAATCGGATCTCATATGGAGATGTTTTGTGAAGTAGAATGGAAAAAATCGAATGCAACTACACAAGAACTAGTGTGTAACTGTCGTTCGGAATCAATTTTGCGCAATGTTAACCGAAAGATGGATATCTGACTCATACGGAGTCCGTTTTGGATCCACAAGTAGTCAAAACGTTTGTGACGACCAGATGCTTCAAAGGATTCTTTCATAGGGAATTTTTGGAGAACTTTTCTTAAGGAGTTCGTTCAGAAACTTGTATAGAAACTTTCTTAATGAGCACTCGACAAACGCATTTCGAGAACATACACACAGTCCCAGCTATGGACCTAGTGCATCATCATAACTGAGGTCTCTTCCATTTCCCTACAAGTAATTGGATCTCAGATGTAGATGTTTAGTGAAGTAGAATGGAAAATCGAATGCAACTACACAAGAACTAGTCTGTAACTGTCGTTCGGAATCAGTTTTGCGCAGTGTTAACTGAAACATCGATATCTGACTGATACGGAGTCCGTTTTGGCTCCACAAGTAGTCAACACGTTTGTGACGACCAGATGCTTCAAAGGGTTCTTTCATAGGGTACTTATGGAGAAATTTTCTTAAGGAGTTCGTTCAGAAACTTCTATAGAAACTTTCTTAATGAGCACTCGACAAACGCATTTCGAGAACATACACAAAGTCGCAGCTATGGACCTAGTGCATCATCATAACTTAGGTCTCTTGCATTTCCCTACAAGTAATCAGATCTCATATGGAGATGTTTAGTGAAGTAGAATGGAAAAAATCGAATGCAACTACACAAGAACTAGTGTGTAACTGTCGTTC
>NC_057808.1:145226193-145226873 GCF_018294505.1 Triticum aestivum | reverse complement strand
GACCAGATGCTTCAAAGGGTTCTTTCATAGGGAACTTATGGAGAACTTTTCTTAAGGAGTTCGTTCAGAAACTTTTATAGAAACTTTCTTAATGAGCACTCGACAAACGCATTTCGAGAACATAGACTAAGTCCCAGCTATGGACCTAGTGCATCATCATAAGTGAGGTCTCTTGCATTTCCCTACAAGTAATCGGATCTCATATGGATATGTTTAGTGAAGTAGAATGGAAAAAATTGAATGCAACTACACAAGAACTAGTCTATAACTGTCGTTCGGAATCAGTTTTGCGCAGTGTTAAATGAAACATCGATATCTGACTGATACGGAGTCTGTTTTGGCTCCACAAGTAGTCAAAATGTTTTGTGGCGATCAGATGCTTCGAAGGATTCTTTGAAAGGGAACTTCTGGAGAACTTTTCTTAAGGAGTTCGTTCAGAAACTTGTATAGAAACTTTCTTAATGAGCACTCGACAAACGCATTTCGAGAACATACACAAAGTTCCAGCTATGGACCTAGTGCATTATCATAACGGAGGTCTCTTGCATTTCCCTACAAGTAATTGGATCTCATATGGAGATGTTTAGTGAAGTAGAATGGAAAAAATCGAATGCAACTACACAAGAACTAGTCTGTAACTGTCGTTCGGAATCAGTTTTGCGCAGTGTTAACTGAAACAT
>NC_057808.1:145224867-145225892 GCF_018294505.1 Triticum aestivum | reverse complement strand
ATTTGTCATGACCAGATGCTTCAAACGAGTCTTTCATATGGAACTTTTGGAGAACTTTTGTTCAGGAGTTCGTTCAGAAACTTGTATAGAAACTTTCTTCATGAGCACTCGACAAACGCATTTCGAGAACATACACACAGTCCCAGCTATGGACCTAGTGCATCATCATAATTGAGGTCTCTTGAATTTCCCTACAAGTAATTGGATCTCATATGGAGATGTTTAGTGAAGTAGAATGGAAAAATCGAATGCAACTACACAAGAACTAGTCTGTAACTGTCGTTCGGAATCAGTTTTGCGCAGTGTTAACTGAAACATGGATATCTGACTCATACGGAGTCCGTTTTGGCTCCACAAGTAGTCCAAATGTTTGTGGCGACCAGATGCTTCAAAGTATTCTTTCATAGGGAACTTTTGGAGAACTTTTCTTAAGGAGTTCGTTCAGAAACTTGTATAGAAACTTTCTTAATGAGCACTCGACAACCGCATTTTGAGAACATACACACAGTCCCAGCTATGGACCTAGTGCATCATCATAATTGGTGTCTCCTGCATTTCCCTACAAGTAATTGGATCTCATATGGAGATGTTTAGTGAACTAGAATGGAGAAAATCGAGTGCAACTACACAAGAACTAGTCTGTAACTGTCGTTCGGAATCAGTTTTGCGCAGTGTTAACTGAAACATGGATATCTGACTCATACGGAGTCCGTTTTGGCTCCACAAGTAGTCAAAACGTTTGTGACGACTAGATGCTTCAAAGGATTCTTTCATAGGGAACTTATGGAGAACTTTTCTTAAGGAGTTCGTTCAGAAACTTGTATAGAAACTTTGTAATGAGCACTCGACAAACGCATTTCGAGAACATACACAAAGTTCTAGCTATGGACCTAGTGCATTATCATAACGGAGGTCTCAGTTTAGTGAAGTAGAATGGAAAAAAGTCGAATGCAACTACACAAGAACTAGTGTGTAACTGTCGTTCGGAATCAGTTTTGCGCAGTGTTAACTGGATATCTGACTCA
>NC_057808.1:145223841-145224857 GCF_018294505.1 Triticum aestivum | reverse complement strand
GACCAGATGCTTCAAAGGGTTCTTTCATAGGGAACTTATGGAGAACTTTTCTTAAGGAGTTCGTTCAGAAACTTTTATAGAAACTTTCTTAATGAGCACTCGACAAACGCATTTCGAGAACATAGACTAAGTCCCAGCTATGGACCTAGTGCATCATCATAAGTGAGGTCTCTTGCATTTCCCTACAAGTAATCGGATCTCATATGGATATGTTTAGTGAAGTAGAATGGAAAAAATTGAATGCAACTACACAAGAACTAGTCTATAACTGTCGTTCGGAATCAGTTTTGCGCAGTGTTAAATGAAACATCGATATCTGACTGATACGGAGTCTGTTTTGGCTCCACAAGTAGTCAAAATGTTTTGTGGCGATCAGATGCTTCGAAGGATTCTTTGAAAGGGAACTTCTGGAGAACTTTTCTTAAGGAGTTCGTTCAGAAACTTGTATAGAAACTTTCTTAATGAGCACTCGACAAACGCATTTCGAGAACATACACAAAGTTCCAGCTATGGACCTAGTGCATTATCATAACGGAGGTCTCTTGCATTTCCCTACAAGTAATTGGATCTCATATGGAGATGTTTAGTGAAGTAGAATGGAAAAAATCGAATGCAACTACACAAGAACTAGTCTGTAACTGTCGTTCGGAATCAGTTTTGCGCAGTGTTAACTGAAACATCGATATCTGACTGATACGGAGTCCGTTTTGGCTCCACAAGTAGTCAACACGTTTGTGACGACCAGATGCTTCAAAGGGTTCTTTCATAGGGTACTTATGGAGAAATTTTCTTAAGGAGTTCGTTCAGAAACTTCTATAGAAACTTTCTTAATGAGCACTCGACAAACGCATTTCGAGAACATACACAAAGTCGCAGCTATGGACCTAGTGCATCATCATAACTTAGGTCTCTTGCATTTCCCTACAAGTAATCAGATCTCATATGGAGATGTTTAGTGAAGTAGAATGGAAAAAATCGAATGCAACTACACAAGAACTAGTGTGTAACTGTCGTTC
>NC_057808.1:145222858-145223831 GCF_018294505.1 Triticum aestivum | reverse complement strand
TAATGAGCACTCGACAAACGCATTTCGAGAACATACACAAAGTTCTAGCTATGGACCTAGTGCATTATCATAACGGAGGTCTCAGTTTAGTGAAGTAGAATGGAAAAAAGTCGAATGCAACTACACAAGAACTAGTGTGTAACTGTCGTTCGGAATCAGTTTTGCGCAGTGTTAACTGGATATCTGACTCATACGGAGTTCGTTTTAGCTCCACAAGTAGTCAAAACGTTTGTGATGACCAGATTTTCAAAGGATTCTTTCATTTGGAACTTTTGGAGAACTTTTCTTAAGGAGTTCGTTCAGAAACTTGTATAGAAACTTTCCTAATGAGCACTGAACAAATGCATTTCGAGAACATACACAAAGTCCCAGCTATGGACCGATTGCATCATCATAATTGAGGTCTCTTGCATTTCCCTACAAGTAATTGGATCTCATATGGAGATGTTTAGTGAAGTAGAATGGCAAAATTCGAATGCAACTACACAAGAACTAGTCTGTAACTGTCGTTTGGAATCAGTTTTGCGCAGTGTTAACTGAAACATCGATATCTGACTGATACGGAGTCCATTTTGGGTCCACAAGTAGTCAAAACGTTTGTGACGACCAGATGCTTCAAAGGGTTCTTTCATAGGGAACTTATGGAGAACTTTTCTTAAGGAGTTCGTTCAGAAACTTTTATAGAAACTTTCTTAATGAGCACTCGACAAACGCATTTCGAGAACATAGACTAAGTCCCAGCTATGGACCTAGTGCATCATCATAAGTGAGGTCTCTTGCATTTCCCTACAAGTAATCGGATCTCATATGGATATGTTTAGTGAAGTAGAATGGAAAAAATTGAATGCAACTACACAAGAACTAGTCTATAACTGTCGTTCGGAATCAGTTTTGCGCAGTGTTAAATGAAACATCGATATCTGACTGATACGGAGTCTGTTTTGGCTCCACAAGTAGTCAAAATGTTTTGTGG
>NC_057808.1:145222538-145222848 GCF_018294505.1 Triticum aestivum | reverse complement strand
GATCAGATGCTTCGAAGGATTCTTTGAAAGGGAACTTCTGGAGAACTTTTCTTAAGGAGTTCGTTCAGAAACTTGTATAGAAACTTTCTTAATGAGCACTCGACAAACGCATTTCGAGAACATACACAAAGTTCCAGCTATGGACCTAGTGCATTATCATAACGGAGGTCTCTTGCATTTCCCTACAAGTAATTGGATCTCATATGGAGATGTTTAGTGAAGTAGAATGGAAAAAATCGAATGCAACTACACAAGAACTAGTCTGTAACTGTCGTTCGGAATCAGTTTTGCGCAGTGTTAACTGAAACAT
>NC_057808.1:145219681-145222034 GCF_018294505.1 Triticum aestivum | reverse complement strand
ATCATAACTGAGGTCTCTTGCATTTCCCTACAAGTAATTGGATCTCATATGGAGATGTTTAGTGAAGTAGAATGGAAAAAATCGAATGCAACTACACAAGAACTAGTTTGTAACTGTCGTTCGGAATCAGTTTTGCGTAGTGTTAACTGAAACATCTATATCTGATTGATACGGAGTCCGTTTTGGCACCACAAGTAGTCAAAACGTTTGTGATGACCAGATGCTTCAAAGGGTTCTTTCATAGGGAACTTATGGAGAAATTTTCTGAAGGAGTTCGTTCAGAAACTTGTATTGAAACTTTCTTAAAGAGCACTCGACAAACGCATTTCGAGAACATACACAAAGTCCCAGCTATGGACCTAGTGCATCATCATAACTGAGGTCTCTTGCATTTCCCTACAAGTAATCAGATCTCATATGGAGATGTTTAGTGAAGTAGAATGGAAAAAATCGAATGCAACTACACAAGAACTAGTGTGTAACTGTCGTTCGGAATCAGTTTTGCGCAGTGTTAACTGAAACATGGATATCTGACTCATACGGAGTCCGTTTTGGGTCCACAAGTAGTCAAAACGTTTGTGATGACCAGATGCTTCAAAGGGTTCTTTCATAGGGAACTTATGGAGAACTTTTCTTAAGGAGTTCGTTCAGAAACTTTTATAGAAACTTTCTTAATGAGCACTCGACAAACGCATTTCGAGAACATAGACTAAGTCCCAGCTATGGACCTAGTGCATCATCATAAGTGAGGTCTCTTGCATTTCCCTACAAGTAATCGGATCTCATATGGATATGCTTAGTGAAGTAGAATGGAAAAAATCGAATGCAACTACACAAGAACTAGTGTGTAACTGTCGTTCGGAATCAGTTTTGCGCAGTGTTAACTGAAACATGGATATCTGACTGATACGGAGTCTGTTTTGGCTCCACAAGTAGTCAAAATGTTTGTGGCGACCAGATGCTTCAAAGGATTCTTTCAAAGGGAACTTCTGGAGAACTTTTCTTAAGGAGTTCGTTCAGAAACTTGTATAGAAACTTTCTTAATGAGCACTCGACAAACGCTTTTTGAGAACATACACAAAGCCCCAGCAATGGACCTAGTGCATCATCATAACTGGGGTCTCCTGCATTTCCCTACAAGTAAATGTATCTCATATGGAGAAGTTTAATGAACATACAGAAAGCCCCAGCTATGGACCTAGTGCATCATCATAACTGAGGTCTCTTGCATTTCCCTACAAGTAATCAGATCTCATATTGAGATGTTTAGTGAAGTAGAATGGAAAAAATCGAATGCAACTACACAAGAACTAGTCTGTAACTGTCGTTCGGAATCAGTTTTGCGCAGTGTTAACTGAAACATCGATATCTGATTGATATGGAGTCCGTTTTGGCTCCACAAGTAGTCAAAATGTTTGTGATGACCAGATGCTTCAAAGGATTCTTTCATACGGACCTTTTGGAGAACTTTTCTTAAGGAGTTCGTTCAGAAACTTGTATTGAAACTTTCTTCAAGAGCACTCGACAAACGCATTTCGAGAACATACACAAAGCCCCAGCTATGGACCTAGTGCATTATCATAACTGAGGTCTCTTGCATTTCCCGACAAGTAATCAGATCTCATATGGAGATGTTTAGTGAAGTAGAATGGAAAAAATCGAATGCAACTACGCAAGAACTAGTGTGTAACTGTCGTTCGGAATCAGTTTTGCGCAGTGTTAACTGAAACATGGATATCTGACTCATACGGAGTCCGTTTTGGCTCCACAAGTAGTCAAAATGTTTGTGATGACCAGATGCTTCAAAGGATTCTTTCATACGGACCTTTTGGAGAACTTTTCTTAAGGAGTTCGTTCAGAAACATGTATATAAACTTTCTTAATGAGCACTCGACAAACGCATTTCGAGAACATACACAAAGTCCCAACCATGGACCTAGTGCATTATCATAACTGAGGTCTCTTGCATTTCCCTACAAGTAATTGGATCTCATATGGAGATGTTTAGTGAAGTAGAATGGAAAAATTCGAATGCAACTACACAAGAACTAGTGTGTAACTGTCGTTCGGAATCAGTTTTGCGCAGTGTTAACTGAAACATGGATATCTGACGGATACAGAGTCTGTTTTGGCTCCACAAATAGTCAAAATGTTTGTGGCGACCAGATGCTTCAAAGGATTCTTTCAAAGGGAACTTCTGGAGAACTTTTCTTCAGGAGTTCGTTCAGAAACTTGTATAGAAACTTTCTTAATGAGCACTCGACAAACGCATTTCGAGAACATACACAAAGTCCCAGCTATGGACCTAGTGCATCATCATAACTGAGGTCTCTTGCATTTCCCTACAAGTAAT